>NC_137776.1:21743352-22326416 GCF_963455305.1 Plecotus auritus | reverse complement strand
CAGGGAGGAAGCTATTCCCTGAACTTCCCTGAATTTCTTATGTCACTGACTTATCAATAAATTGGCTTAAAAAACAACAACCCACAAATGCGAAAACCCCTAACATGCCCAGGCCTAAATGTAATCCTTCCTCTAGACAGACAGGCACACTAGGCTGCAAGCCAGGACTGTACTGTGTCCTTTGGTTTGCCCTTGGAGGGCAAGGCCAGAAACAAAGCCTTAATTAGGGGAAACAAAGACCTACCTATGTGCCAGCAGTTCACCACCCCTCCCGAATGATGCTGTTTGTCATAGATTATGAGTGACATTTACCTTCTTCTGCTGGCTCTGGTGGTAGCCAGGGGGCCCATGAAGGAGAGGAATGAGTTAGTTTATTGCTGGTCTGCAGGATGTTCTCAGGGTGGGTTTGGGGTTGGTGCAAGTACGGGGCCAATCAGGGCAGCTCCAACCTCATCCTGTCCCGACAGTATCTAATTGCTCAGAAAGCTCCCTTGAGCACCTGCAAAGATGAAATGGATAAGAATCTGTCAACATCCCTGCATAATGTCATTTTGCCATTGAAGGAGTTTTATCCGACCCACCCGGCCCACCACACACACACACACACACACAATTTTCTGGTTAAATATTTCTTAATAAAGAAGGATGTGCAGGGATGTAGGGCCCATGAAATTTTTCCTGACGGTGGGAAGACAGAGCAAGTGTGTGCGCATCCACCACTCTCAATGCGTGGGTCCCTGTTCCAGTTTCTCACCTCTCATTCTCTTTTGCAAAAAGTTGTAAACCCACAAATAGCACATTATGAAATGCTGCCTTATCGTATAACTATCTGTAATTACAACATTCATATAACAGCTTAATCTTTCAGTAGTTCAGGATAAGCCTTTTACTCCCTAAATAGTTGTTGATGTTGAGAAGACTTTATGGTGTTTTCTGGTTCTTTTGTGCCCTATCATGGTTGGCATAGTTCTGGGCACAAGAACACTACCCAGTGGATATTTGTGAATGGGTTAATTCAATAGCCTTATTACCTGATATTAATAAAATTCTATAATTTTCATTACACCATGGCATTAAATCATCTCCTAAGGGCATGTAGCCAAATTGCGAGAGGACATGAACATCAGCCATCACTTGTATAATTCTATCTGTACATATAAATGGACAGACAAGGTTGATCTGTTAAACAGATACACACCAGTGGACTGCTTGGTGATTTTTATTTTAAGCACTCAAGCATTTATTTTAAGCATTTGTCCAACTCCTAAGTGGGTGGCATATGTTTAATGTAAGCACAATATTAATAAGAACTAACATTTATTGAGCACTTACTATGCGCCAGATATGTTTTAAGCCCTTTACATGTTTTAACTTATTTAATCTTCACAGCAAACCCTGTAATTATCTCTGTGTTAGAGATAAGAAAGGCTGAGGGAAATGGAGCAGCTGGCTTCTTTTGAGTGGCGAGCCTGTCTTTGAACCCAGAGAACCTGGACTCCAAACTCATGCTTTTAATCACTGAGCTATACAAGAAAAATATGTTAACTCACATTTATGCTATATCTCTTGATCTGTTTTGAAATAGATATGAAAAAATCATTTTTATTTTATGGCAATGTGGAGGGGTCTTATTATATGTTGCTTTCTAAACTGTAATGTTAGGTCAAGCACAGGGCTAATGCTGCCCATCAGCTCAGCATATAGAGCTATTGGCTAACAGTTGGAATCTATGCAGAGAACATCCTTGGAAAGGAACATACTTATTAGAGCTGAAATGAGGCTAATGCACTGCTCTTGGGAAAAGATTAAATGTGCTCACAATGCAAGAGTGTACATGACCATAATTAATGAAGTAATAATCACTTTTGAGCTTATGTAAGACCTGATTCTTTGATTAAAAGTGTTTCCATTTCAAGAGAGCTGGAAGGACCCTTTGGCTTGTGGTAACGATCAGTCAGTCGAACTGTTTCATCTTCAGCTGCAGTTCTGCTTGATCAATTTATCTGCCATTTCCAAAGAGCTTCCGAGGTTTTCTTCTTCCTGTCTTTGTGCTTTCAATTGGGTTTTCACCAGAGGCAAGATGCTGACTCAGTTTCTGGTTGGCATTTTTCAGCGGGTGCAAAGATTCAGTGACAAGGTTGCATTTACATTTTTATCACTGCCTCTTAAACCTGAATAATTTATTATGCTCTTCCCAGCTCCCTAGCCCTTTGGTTTTACAGAACCAGAGTGAAGCTCTTGCTTTTGTAATCAAACTTATTTTGGAGGCGCCTGCCATTTCTCACGGACTTCTGACACCCTCTCTTTTCTGCTGGGTTGAAGTTTGGGGGGAAGACATTTTTTTAAAACTGACTGATTTATCTTAGTTAGATTTGTTAGAGATTTCATTGTACGTGTTCCCTTTCAAAGGGTATAGATTCTGCAACAAATTAACTGGTCACTAAGTTAAGGATTGCTGGCTAGGAATCTGATGTTCTTTATAAATGCATTTTTTTAAATAAAGAGATTAAAAAAAAAATGACAGTAAACTCCAGGGAGATAATCTTATGGCCTACATATGGGAGCTTATTTTCTAAACAAGTTCACCATTCAAAGGTGGAAATAATCATCCTGATATTACCAACAATTTGATAAGTTCATGGAAGGAAACGCTCTCCACTGTGCCAGCCACTGAGTTATGATTGCTTATATGCATGAGAATTCACTCACTGGCATGCAAATGAAATTATTTCATCCTTTTGTCAGTTAAAAGAAACAGGAATGAATAAACACATGCCTGAGAACACACCCAGCTCAAGCTAGGCCATGTCAGTGTTTGACATTAGAAATACGTGAATGGTTCCTCAAACTCACTAATTTATGAAATAATTCACCATAGGGCTCATTACAAAGTGAGTGCTTTTGTATATTTAAAATGGCTGTTGAATTATCAAAAAGTTAAGGATCCTTCGATCTCTTTCAGGGAGCTGCTTTAGAGCTAGGGCTCATTAAGATTTATGATCCCAGGAGTGTGTTAACATATTCAACTAAATCCAGCTAGCAGGCTTCCTTTCCCTTCCCCAGGCCACAGCTTCCCCAGAGGATCTGAAGCCTGTGGCACTTTTGGCTGCAGAGATTCTCACTTCCCAACTCCAATAGGTCTTCAGGTGGGAAATTGCAATCCTTTCTGGGAGGGATTAATAAATCACCAACAGTGGTAAAATGGTTAATTTAATGTGTAAACTTGACTATTCTGTAGTGCCTACTCGGCTGGTCAAACACCAGTTTAGATGAGGATGGAAGTAATTAACACTTACATCAGTAGACTTTGAGTAAAGCAAATTGTCTTCCATAATGTGGGTGGGCCTCATCCAAACAGTTGAAAGTCTTAAGAGCAAAGACAGGTTTCCCAAGTAGGAAGCAATTCTTAAGACTGCAGAGTAGAAACTGCCTGAATTTTCCTACCTGCTGCCTGTCTTGTGGACTTCCAACTCAAGATGGTAATATCAAGTTTTTCCTATTTTTCAGCCTGCTAACTCCCCACATAGATTTTGAAATTTTGTATTGTCCACCACCATAATTATGTGAGAAATTTTTAAATTTCTCTCTCTTTCTCTCTCTTCGTCCCTCCCTTCTCTATTTGTTCTGCTTCTGTGGAACATCTTGACTAACAAGAATGGCAAATAGTCCTCCTCACTCTCTGAGAAAAATGACATCCCAGGCCAACACACCCTGTCATTCCTTATAATGAAAAATTTTAGTGCACTTTTCTGTTGTCAGATCCAAAATGTAATTTGTAGCAATTGATTTATAGTGGTAAATTGTGAGACTTCTGCCATTTCCTAGGACAAATCTCAATTCCTGATGACATCCTTGGACCCAGTACACATATCGTCTCTTCCATGAAGCCTTCCCTGAGAACCCTTCCATCACCTTCCCAAGGGTGCATTAGGTTCCCTCTTCTATGTACACATAGCACTCTCTGCATCTACTATATAACGTCTTCACTGAGTTTAGCATATTACATAGTAAATTTTATATCTTTCTCACTAACCTGAGCTCTGTACTGCTGAGATTAGATTTTATTTATGTTTGTATTATTGGTGGATGGCACAGTATCTGCACAGAGTAGGTGCACATATATTTTGCTAAACAAATAAATGAGTAAAAGGGTAGTTTAATATTAATAGTTCCATGTCCTCTCTGGAAGATTCTCACTTTACTTCTCAGGTGCATTGGAAAGAGTTATTTAAGTCAGACAGCTCTGTCCTCTGTTCCACTTTTTTTTACCTTCGGATCTTGGATAAGTCTATGTCTTTCGCATTTTTCTCCTAATCTGTAAATCAGAAATGATAAACCATTGGATTATTATTATTGGATTATTATGAGGAATAGTGATATAAGTGTATGATATTCCAGTAAATAAGAGATGTCATTTCCCCTCCCCTATACTACTAAGCATTTGTTCCAACACATTCTATGTTATCTAGAGTTCAATAATCAGACACACCAGGGATCTCTGTCAGTCTCTTCAGTTCAATCATATTTTTCTGAGAGGAGGACATGGGCACACTGAACCCTGTCTCAACTCTGGTTCAGGATAATCTCTCACTCTAACTAATGACACCTCCCTAGGTTCTTGCTCAGGCTAATCAACCCAGGGCATGCAATGTCTAATTTTAGAGGCAGAAGAAGTATTTAATGTTTGCTGCCTGAGATCTCTTAGATTAGTGATATTGTTCCCAGGAGATATTTGGCAATGACTGCAGATATAATTTTATGAGTTCATTATAAAAGATATTATAAGGTATACACATGAACAGTCAGATAAAGCCACACCTGGGGTGGGTGGAATACTATTGGCATCTAGTGGGTAGGATCCAAAGATACTGCTCAACATCCTACAAAGTAGAGGACAAATTTAGACAACAAATAATTATCTGGTCCAAAATGTCAATGGTGCTGGAGTGGAGAACCCTGCCCAAGTAATAGAGAATGGACATTCCCTCTTCAATACATAAAGGAAGACAAAGCAAGTCACAACTATACATTAAAAGAAGGTTTTCCTGCATTTCAATGCTAATCCCTTCTTCCCACTTTATTTCCAGTCTAAATCACTATGTACTTATTCTTACTTTACTTTAACACTATTCTCTTAAATTATATATTAATATAAGTATGAGTTTCAAATAGAGGCTCTAGGCAGTGACAGAAATGTATTAGCATTAGATAGTCATCCTAATATATAAAAACTCTGGGTCCATCACATCCACAACAACCGGGAGGCTCAACCATTCACCAGGCTGTGTGCGCAGCAGGCCCACGGGCTAAACTGCTGATCTCTCGGGGGGGGGGGGGGGGGGGAAGAGAGAGAGAGAGAGAGAGAGAGAGAGAGAGAGAGAGAGAGAGAGTGAGTCAGGGCTGATCAGCAGTGGTAGCAGCTGCTGGTGAGGCCCGGATAGAGAAGCAGGGTGATCAGATCCTGCTTCCCTCTCCCTTGCCAGCAGCCAAGCCTCTCTCTCTCTCCCAGAGGTCAGCAGTTCAGCCGCTGGCCAGCAGCCTGGGGCTGCTGCTGATCAGCCCCGCCTCTATGACCAGGCTCAGAGATAGGCCTGGAGATACTGATTGGCATAGAAACTGACCAATCAGAACCAAATCTGGGTGAATTGCGAGGAGCCAATGTCTGCCAAGAGGCGGAGCTTTTGATGCTGACTGGCATAGAAACCGACCAATGAGAACCAAATTGGCTGGCAGAGGAGGGCAGTTGGGGGCAAGATCAGGCTGGCAGGGGAGGGCCGTTGGGGGTGATTGGGCCAGCAGAGGAGCAGTTAGGTGTTAATCAGGCCGGCAGGGGAGCAGTTAGGGGGTGATCAGTCTGGCAGGCAGAAGCGGTTAGGGGCAATTAGGCAGGCAGGCAAGCGGTTAGGAGCTAGCAGTCCCAGATTGTGAGAGGGATGTCCAACTGTGGGATCGGGCCTAAACTAGCAGTCGGACATCCTCTGAGGGGTCTCAGATTGGAGAGGGTGCAGGCTGGGCTGAGCAACACCCTCCCCCCAGTGCATGAATTTCATGCACTGGGCCTCTAGTCTATATATATAAAACCCTAATATGCAAATAGTCCAAATGGTGGAACAACCAAACAACCGGTTGCTATGACATGCAGGGGGCCCACGCGGAACATAGTGGGCATTGGCAGCAGGCAGCAGAGCACGGAACATGGCGGGTGGCAGGTGCAGCAGGATGGTGGAACAGGTGAGTGGGTGTGCCAGACCAAGGCAGGGCACCGGTCACTGTCATGGGGCAAGCCTCTGGTGGTTTCTGAAAATTCTTTGCTCCTGCACACCACAGTCCCACCCAGCGCTCTCACCTGCTGCCGGCACTGTCCCGCTTGCACCCGCTATCTGTGCTCGAGTCGCTGCTCACACTCACTGCTGGCACAGGCCCCACTCACACCCACAGCCGTTGCTGGAGCTGCCACTTGCACCCACTGCTGGTGCCTGGCATCTGTCCTGATTGCTTGGCGCCATCAGCAGGTGGAGCAGCGGCTGCTGGCTCTGATCACCCCTGAGGGCTTCTGCACCTCCCCCTGCTCCCCCGCTGATGGCGCCAGCCCCACTTGCACCCACTGCTGGCACCAGGCACAATCGCTCTGCTCCGTCAGTGGGTACAAGTGGGGCTGGCACCATCAGCACGTGGGAGCTGTGGCAGGGGGAGCAGGGCTGCTGCCAGAGAGGAGACCATGGGCCATGGTGGGAGGGGCTGGGTGGGGGCATGGAGCACAGGGCCGATACCTGCCCCTGTGCCCACCGCAGCCTCGCAGCCCACAGTTCTTTTCAAAGTGCACAAATTCGTGCACTGGGCCTCTAGTATAAGATAAAAAATAAAGTGAGATTCATCAGCATACTCACCACATATAGTTTTATTGGTAGGTAGAAACATTCAGCAGTATAGCATGTGTTGAAAATCGCCATTTGTCCACTCAGGCTACCCTAGTACCATTCTTTGGCCTGCCATATAAAATCGGAGTGTTGTTACACAAGTTACCTAATCTCTATGTGCTTTGGTTTCCTCTTGGTATAAAAGAAAGAGTACCTGCCTCATAGAGTTTTTGTCAAGACAAATGATCTAAAACAAGAAAGCAGCTGCCCGGCCAGCATGGCTCAGTGACTGAGCATTGACCTATGAACCAGGAGGTCACTGGTTTGATTTCCAATCAGGGCACATACCCGGGTTTCAGCCAATCAATGATTCTCTCTCATCAATGATGTTTCTATCTCTCCCTCCCTCTCCCTTCTTCTCTGAAATCAATAAAAATATATTAAAAAAGAAAAGGAAGCAGTTGTCTTTACTCAGGCTCTGCACCTTTCTAGTTATGTGGCCCTGGGCAAGTAATTTAACCTTTTTAGGCTCAAAGTGCCTCATTGTAAGATGGCAACACTAATGGTATCTGTTTCATAGGAATGTTGTAAGCATTAAATGAAATAACATATGAAAAGTACTTTTGTTCCTAGTAAACCCATGATAACCTGTAATAGTTTCTATTCCCTGAACAGCTGCTGTCTGGGATCAGAAAGAAAGCTAAAGTATGGTGACTGCCTACCAGCTGAAAAGTATGGATTGGTCAAGGGGGACTCAGTGATCATCTATGATGTTACTGTCTGAACTTGTTCTCATTCCTTCTGGGTCTAACAAAGTGAGAAAGAGTCATCTGTAGAAAATGGTGCTATGCTCAGGTGGGAATAACTTCAGTACAGCACTTTCTTAAAAGCTGAAGAGAGACATAGGTTGTGGAGAAAATAATTTCTTCTCTCATTTCCATCACTGGCAACACTTACATTCCCTTATTCTGATGACGGTCTGCCGGTCCAGTTTGGGAGATTGGCTTAGTAACAGAGACAACATGGTGGTAATTTGGAGAAAAACTTTTTCACTCTATTATAATCACTCTATTATTGGGGCCATAATTCTGTCAGGAGCAGGGATGAGTGACCTTTTCCTTGGGCTCCTGAATAATATCTGAGCTGTAATGTAGGGTGGTAATGTGAATGTGCCTAATTGGTTGGGGTGAAGAGCAGGGGGCCATCAATCTGTCTTTGGATTTAGGCTTGCTCAACGGCAATTATAAGCAAATTAATGAATAATTCTGTATAAAAATGACATCAGGAGAATATTCCACTTGCCTGGTAACTATTGGCTAAGTAGGCCTACTCTGTATCAAGCAGCAGAGATAGATTTACCAAGAAGCTGATGCACTTAAGCTTCAGAGCCTCTTCCAAGGTCCTGGGAGGCTACCTAGCAACTTCCTATGTGTAATTTTGTGTTCATTTTATTTACAGGACCTCACAGACCTCATAAGCTGAAGGCTCCACAAAACCTGGATCCACCCCTGATAAACAACAGAGAACAGGAAACCTAAGTATTCATCTTTGTAGCTGCAGAACATCAAGTAAGATGCTTGCATATAGAGGTGTTAAGTAAGTACTTAAACTGAATTCCTAAGTTCTTTGAGGTGTCACTGAAAGATACCTTAAATCTGAAAATTTTGTTTATTTATTTATTCATTCATTCATGCTTAAAACTAGAGATACTGGCTCTGAATAATTATTTATATATATTTTTCAGTTTATAATTTTTACTTTTTGACTTGCATAGCTTTGCATGGGTGGTTAAGCCCTTTACATCAGATAAGTCATGTGAAATACTCATGGATCCCTGTTTTGTCTTCAGTCTCTTGGTTTCCTTGAGCTTGGTGATTCCTTTATGCTACCGTAGGGCAGAAGAGAATAGACCATATCATCTAGTTGAGGTCCTGTCCAGGTTCATGATCTTCTTATGATCACTCTACCCAATATTTTTCAGTAAATAAATTGTTTGGCTGAGAAACAATATCTGTTTTAGGCTTTATTGGAATCATTTGATGGCCTAACACATGTTCAAGTAAAAGCCAGGCTAGAAACCTGAGTCGTGAAAACTAGACAGAAGTATTAATAATATTCTACCTGGTCAGTATTATATTATTGGTGGATTTCTTCCCTTCCATTCTTTGATTTTGTCGTTATTGGATGTGTATTATTTTGCCAGGGCTTTGGGTCCTAGTGTGTGGAAGTTCTTCTGGTAGTCTTTGTAACTACCTTTCCTCTCAAAAGTGATATGCAATTAAAGCCACAATTTCTCAATAATTTAATTAAAGCTTTGAATAATGTTGTTCTGTAAAAAAAAAAAAAAAAATCCAGCTGTCGTTTCCTCCACTTTCTTCTTTAATCTGTTATGTCTAGGAAAAAGATGGACTTTTGTAGAATCTCTAGATTATTCTAACCACCTTTGCTCACCACTTCCTTCCTGTCCTCTCATGTCTAGAAATGTCACTAAAACTTAGTGTTTGGGAAGGGAGTTCATGTCAATGACCCATTTCCTTTTCTATTTCTCAGAGCTTCTGATCCCCTGACCACCCCCACCCCCACTCCTTTGAGCATCCTGACTGCTACACAGACTACTTAAGGCCTAGTGGACACAAGGTCAAACCCAAGGTTCGTCTTTGTTGAAACCACTCAAGGCCCTAGGTTCTTCTGTGTATGTCTTACAGGCACCTAGGCATTGGTTTCCAGAGCCTCAGGGCATACATTTACATCCTATGGACTGCTGCTACTACCCATGTTTCTCTAATGCAAATTAACTTATACCATTGGCATAAGGGAATGTCAGGATGACATGGAACAGCAGGGGGGGAAAAAAGCAAAGCCCCCAGTGTGGCTGCAACATGGGCATGATAAACTTTTCAGCTGTATTTTAAGGAAATTAAAACTTCATTATACTCAGGGCTTCCTCTGCAGGACCTCACCCTAGAGGCCAGTGACAAAATGCAGGAGCTCTTTGACCACTTGAAGTGCCAAACAGTTCAGAGCTCCACCACCAGCAGCACTGCCCAGCACCCATCACACCTGCTCTCAATAAAACCAGCTGCCAACAAGTCCATTGTGCATTTTTAATGTCCAGAGACACCGAGATTCCTATTATTGTTTTTGTTCATGCTCTGGTCATGAGGTAGGTTGGGGTCATGTACTCTGTACTATTTTTTCTGTCAGCTCTATTGTTTGTAGTGCACAAGGGTTTTCAACTGCCCGCGTCCCATCATTGCAGCCATATACTTTCTTGGTGCATCTCTGACTTTCCTGCAATATGGACCTGGAGAAGTCCCCTGATGCTGCATCAGCTAGTATTGTGTCTGTATCAGAAATCATGGTAATATCTCACATTCCACATCTGTAGCCTCATGCAGGCCACAGGGTTCCCATCCTCTGCGCCCGAGGAGAAGTTCATTCTTCTAATATCATCAGCTTCTCACCTGTTGCAGGCTTCCTCCCAGACTCTTTGCCAATGGGGTCATTGGTGTCTTTCTAGAGATCCCACTATGCCTGAGTGTCTGGGGATTGATGCTTAGCAGGGGCACGAGGGCTGAAAATCCACTGTAACCATATAGCTTGACACTGCCAATTTCCCCCAAAACCTGTTAGTGCACCCTGGAGCTGTAAGTCATAGGTCACAACTGCTCTACATTGAGTGGATAAACAAACCATAAATAACTCCATGGGAACCTTGTAAACGTGGGGCCAACCTGTCTTTTTCAGCCCATCTGTCTCTAAAGGCTAAAGGAGTAATGTGAACTGGGGGGCCTCCTTCCAAGGGGCTTTAAGCAACATGAAGGGATCAAAACTTAACCAGAAGTTCTTTTTATGGGTGGAGTAGAGCAGCTGGGCTTTCTCTCTGCTCAAGCCAGAATAAGAGGAAGGGGCTGGTATAACTGAATGAGGGGAAAGTATAGACCAGAGGAAGATGAGAAAGAACCAAGACTTGTTGGTAAGAGGGATGAAGGATCTTCAGAAAACACTTAAAAATAAATGTTTTTGCCAGTACACACACACACACACACACACACACACACACACACACCCCTGCATGACTAGAGGACACTTTACCCTCATCTGTAAAGAGAAAATTGTGGGTAACCAGGGCTGCAATTAGGCCACAAGTATATTGAAATTGGACCACATATGTGTTCTCTGTTGTCTGCATAAGCTTATTAATGTTTTTATATGAAGTATCTTTAGAAAGTATATGTCCTCTGCAATTTTCTATAGTCTCTATCACTCCCTAATGTCACACCTGACACTCACAGTGTCTGTTACCGCTCTGGACCCTAAAACAAGGTTTCTCAACCTCAGTACCAAACAGTTCAGAGCTCCACCACCAGCAGCACTGCCCAGCACCCATCACACCTTTGCAGTGGGGCTGACCTGTGCACTGCAGGATGCTTTGCAGCATCCCTGACCTTTAGGGATACCCATAGATGCCAGTAGCACCTACCCTCCTGTACCAACATGTTGTGACAAGCAAACATTTTCAGGTGTCTTTTCTGGAACGATATTGCCCACAGTTAAGAATAACTGTTCCAGAGATATATGAATCCATCTGCTAGAGGTTTTGTGAGGGTAAGAGAGGTAAAGTGATTTACTCAGTCTTATAGCTAGTTAGTGCCAGTACTAGTAGTTCTAGGATTTTACACCCCTAGAACAGTGTTCTTTCTCCCACGGTATGGACAGTAAATCTTCAAATTACCTATTTGTCATTGTATAAAGAATGCCCTGAGCCCTAGCTGGTTTGGCTCAGTAGATAGAGCGTTGGCCTGCAGACTGAAGGGTCCCAAGTTCGATTCCGGTCAAGGGCACATGCCTGGGTTGTGGGCTCAATCTCCAGTAGGGGACATGAAGGAGGCAACCAATCAATGATTCTCATCATTGATGTTTCTATCTCTCTCTCCCTCTCACTTCCTCTCTGAAATCAATCTTATATAATAAAAGCATAATATGCAAATTGACCAAACGGTGGAACAAACCAGTCACTATGATACGCACTGACCACCAGGGGGCAGACGGTCAACGCAGGAGCTGACCCCTGGTGGTCAGTGTGCTCCCACAGGGGGAGCACTGCTCAGCCAGAAGCCGGGCTCATGGCTGGTGAGCCTAGCAGTGGTGGCGGGAGCCTCTTCCGCATCCGCTGCAGGTGGGTGGTAAGGAGTGAGGGGTCCCGGACTGCGAGAGTCCAGGACTGCGAGAGGGATGTCTGACTGGGGATCGGGCCTAAGCCAGCAGGTGGACATCCCCTGAAGGGTTCCAGACTGCGAGAGAGCTCAGGCTGGGCTGAGGGCCCCCACCCAGTGCACAGTTTTCGTGCACCAGGCCTCTAGTAAAAATATATTAAAAAAAAAAAAAAAAAGAATTCCCTGAATCTGATAAGCAAAATCTATCAGAGGTAGATTACTTGCTAGTTTCATTATATATTTCAGGATAAAATGCCAACCGTATTTGAGGTGATTACTCCATCTCTGAGTTCAGTTTCCTCACTGATTAAAGGGAGCCATAATGGTACCCAGTCTCCTGTACAGGTAGGGCCAGCATGGTGGTTGAGGTTGGTATTATCCAGTAGGTTGGTGGTTATGACATCCCTCTTGTTAAATATTTCAAATATCAGCCTTCTTATCTTACTGGGTGGTCCAATAAGATGGTCTAAACAGTGATGGACACCTTCTAAACTCATGACACTGTTAGCTATTATTTTTATTGCCCAAAGGCACAATCAGTTAAAGGAGGGAAGGAAGATCCTGCCTCCCACTCTGACCTCATGCCCTCCCCCCCCCCACCACCACTTCCTCCAACCACAGTGGAGCAGTCTTGTTTCTCTGCTCTGGGCTCATTTTTGTTTCACGGCCTTTGCACTTCCTATATGTAAACTAGTACACAGCCTTTTTTTTTTTTTTTTTTTTTTTGCTTCTTCTTAAAAAATTAACAACTCTATTATACACCCTGTTCATTGTCAGGATTTTAAATCTAAACAACATGTTTAAATGGACAGGAATACTATAAGTAATAAACATAGTAATCCTGTGCACATCTGTGGATCCTAACTCATTTTCTTAGATGGTATATTTCAGGCCTTTTGTCTTTGAAATTGGTCTGGTTGGCTTTTTTTACTGGGTGCAAAACAGAGAAGTTTGAATTTTAGTTTGGCAGGTGGCTGTTTGGTAGGATTTTCAGTCCTTCCCAGAGCTCATATTCCAATCAATGCTCCACCTATGTGCTCCTGGAGATGTGCTTTGAGTTTGCTAAAAATGGAAGGAGCTACCTCCCCTCTTTCCCCCACATTCTTCCCCTGCAATTTGGGCTGCTGTTCAATGGATTGACAGATACTTCCACCACCTTCAGTTCTAACCCCCGAAAGTGTGCCT
Organism: Plecotus auritus; assembly: GCF_963455305.1. Classification (NCBI taxonomy): domain Eukaryota; kingdom Metazoa; phylum Chordata; class Mammalia; order Chiroptera; family Vespertilionidae; genus Plecotus; species Plecotus auritus. The sequence continues at coordinate 22,313,158 of NC_137776.1, read as the reverse complement.
CATCTTTCCAGATTATCTCCACTGGCCTGACTGCCTGCTCAAATGACTCAAATTCTGGAGGATAAAGTCAACCTCAGTTCATCACCAAGGTCCAGATGAATGTGTGTGGAAAGAGAGAGAGCTTAGTGGAGCATCCAGGCTTTACACATGAAGGAAACATTACTCATCTAGGGCTTTAAATGCCAGGATGGCTGGATGCCTGCATGGAAATTCAACATCAGAGTGAATCTCATTATAGGGACTCAATCTGCCACCTAGAAGCATGACCACTCTTCCCTTGACAGGAAATTTTAGATCCAATTCTTGTTGCTTCACCCCTGCAGTGTAAACTATTCAGAGTTTAGAAAGTACATCACAAGATTCATGGCTTTCAGAGTACTGGGAATATAAATCCTAAGGGGGCATGCTGACTCTCACTGGTCATTCCAGTATCATTATATTACTTTACCATCCGTGAACCTTGTTATTGCTCCAGTCTGGTCTTTTTTTAAAGAGAGAGTTGGTTGGGGCCCAAAGAAAATATTGAAAGTCCTCATTTTTTTTCTGAGACTGTAAAAGAGACACATAATCAGTAGTAACAGATCTGCTTTTGCTCCTGCTGTTCATACACAGCTTCTGACTCCCCAGGTATATCTTGGGGTATTTACTGGAATTCTGTCATGTGTTCACCAATCTGTCTGTCAACTGCAGGTCACTTAGCTTCTGTTATATTTTCTTTCTCATGCTCTGGTCCCCTGATTATTATCTTCAATTTCCAAAGCTATTTGGAGGAATCTTAATGCTACCATCACCAAGGTTGACTTCCATTTTAATGCCAATGTTTATGCTAAGGGAACCATCACCCTAAATTGTCAGTTAAGGTAATGCAATGATGCACTTCCCAGTTCTTTGTCACACATTTCCATATAAGGGGCACTCACTGAGCCCTTTATGGTGACAGCTTCCTTAGACTTGCCTCTAATCTTGCTTGTCACAGCCCATGAGACAAGGTAGTGTTCCAGGCACCATCTCTTCTTCTCCATCACCATCTGATACTTGAATACATTTCCCTCTTTCCTTTCAACCAGAAACAAAAGCCCCCATGGAAATCAACTGCCACTATACCCACACATGTCTGAATTTTATTTACGCACAGGACCATCTGTGCTGTGCCAGGAAGAAGTCTATACCTTCAATAAGACTGAGGAATGAGTCATCACCATCTGTCAAGGTAGATTTCCTTTGTTTCTCCCCATAGCTATGTCCTTTTGCTTTTTAGTTCTTGGCCTGAAATCCTGACTTCCTAGGATTTTTGCATTAATTCATGTCTGAGCCCCATGAAGAATTAAATGTAGGTCTTGTGTGACTTAGAATTCACAACAGAGACTGGACAGGCAGGCATGTGCACAATCCTCTCTCCTTTGGATTGTTTCTGGTTTGTTGTTAATGTACTCCTCAACTGAATGAGGCTAAACTGATGTGCTACCTAACATGGGATGGTCAGAGAAAGGAGAACTTTGGGGGCTCTCAGAAGGCTACTCTACATAAGAAAGCACATTGTAATCCCATACGTACCTAATGTTCCATATTTAAATTCTACTCACCTCTTTAGGGCCAAATTAGATGTCATCTTTTCTTTGTAGTTCCTTTTCCTGCACCTAAAACTCATTTGAACATTGCAGATTTTTATTCCTTCTGAAAATGCTCTCATAGCTCTTTATGATCAAATCAAGGCCATTGAAGCACCTCATACCATTTATATGATGCACATTTCTTGAGATTAAGCACAGAGCCCTTTAACCATTGACATCATACCTAATTTTGTGCCTTTCTCCTGGTAGATGTCCAATAATACTGTTGTTCAATTCTATTTCACAATTTTGTTAGGAAAGGCAACACTTTGAAATGAGTATGACAAATTAGTTTAATAGGACTTTTTTCATAATTTTTGTTAAACTTTATTACACTCAAATTCGTAAATAACTAAAGCAAAAAGGAACCAACCTTCATTTCAAACAAAATATAGTTCTTTTCACTAAAACTCCAAATAAATTTCCAACTTATTCCTTATTATCACAAGAAACTATTTTGAGGGAAAGATTCATTCCTTTCCATAAAAATCAGGATTTTAATTATAATCAGGAACCTGAAGTGATCCTTATTTTCCCTTTTTCTGGGTCCCCTATTGGGGTTAGAATTCAAATTTTTAGGTACATGAAGGCTTTGGGGTTCTTTGTAATGAAGAGACTGGCAGTGACATTGTGGGGACTTACGAAATATGACATCATAATATTTATAATTCAATCACGTAAAGTGTCCTCGGTGAAGTGTACAGCATGGGATCTGTCTGGTTCAAAATAGGGCTAAAAATATTGAGCACATTTAAAACATTTATTTTTATATTCATTTGTGTATTTACTTACCTTGTTCCAAAAATAATTTATGGCAAGAGATCTAATTGGGATTTAGTTCATAAGATTAGGACCTGTGTGTTTATTTAACCCACAAATTCAATGTGATCCAAATGTCACATTGAATTCATTGTGACTGCCTTGAGCAACCCTCTCTTGAGGGAAGTATTCATCTCTGGGTATCGTACCTTTGGAGAGAGACAGCAGTAGAACACAGGGCAGGGAGAATAGGGCAGTGTAGAGCTTAAAATCTTTATCATATGAGAAATGCTTATAGGACTCAAGGATGTGATATTAGTCTTGAAAGTGAAGAATAGGGATGTCTGAGAAATGTCTTCAACTATCAAAACAATTTTCACATGAAGCAGGCTGCACTGCTTTTTAAGGCTAAACTTAGCCAGAATGAGTTTTAAAGCCACAAAGACCCTCTGCCATTTGGGTAGGCCAGGGATCAGTGCACAAAAGCTACACTGATGCAGATTCTTAAGCAATGAGAGGAACGATTTCTAAACAAAGAAATATAACAGAGCACAGAGCTGTCTTGTGAAGCAGTGTGCTCCCTTCACCAGTGAGGCTCAGATAGGGGCCCTGTGGCCACCTGCAGGGACACTGCAGGGAGAGTTTGTCCTCTCTGGTCCTTCCAATATCTGGGCCAGGGAGGGAGTGAGGCCTGGGAGCTGAGCCAGCCCGAGTGGCGCCTGTTACTGGGATAGCAGCCCTAAGAAGTCCAGTGCCAAGAAAAGGAATGCAGGCAGTAAACCCAGGAGTGACGTAGAAGGACCAAGAGCCAGGTGTGTCATGAGAGGGTCACCAACCAGGAAGGGCAGAGCAGATGGGAAGCAAGATAAATATGGTAGGGATAGGTAGAGAGAAGAAGATCTGATTTAATGGACCCAATTCATATAAGATTCTACTAGCATGAAATTAATTATTTCACTGAACCAGGTTGGTATTTTTTAAAATCAGAGATGCACCCCTGACAGATTCCTGCTTTATTAGGAGGTTAGATTCCTAACTCTAATATTCTATAAGCCAACAAATCAATATCTTTTGCTTGACTCTTATTTTTATCAAACTCATTGTCATCAACAGAGACATTATGAAAAACCCATGGCTACATCCATACCCTTCAGATTCTTGTATATTCTCAAAAAATGAGTACTGGGTTAGGAAGCTGAATGCCTGAGCTCTTCACTCAACTGTTTTGGTCTTCAGATTCCTTATTTGCAAGAACAACCTGCATGAGGAGAGGAGCATTAATTCCAACTCTAAATTACTAGGAAGGAATTGTAATTTATTAATTCTCCTTTGTCACTTGTACATATTTTTTCTTACTTAGGCATAATATTCCATGATACATATTAGCTAATTTTTTTCCTTTGTTCCTGAGTACATTTGCGTGGTTCCCAATTGATGTAACAAGATGAACTATTTAAAACACCACTGAAATACTTCAAAAAGAATACTGGGACTCTGGATGATTGAGGTCAGACAGAGCCCAGAGAAGATAGAAAAAGGAGAGAACATCAAAAATGTCTATATATGGTAATAGGTCTTTAAGGCCCAGTTTTAAAGAGCTTTGTAGAATAAGAACAATGCCTAATCCCAAAGGACAAATTCTTATTGTGGATTCCCCTAAAACAGAATCTGAGATAAGGCAGCTGTGTGAGTGGTTTATTTAGGAATGTGATCCTAGGGTTCAAGTGTGTGGGACAGGGGAAATGACCTGGGCAGGGAAAGAGTCCATCCTAAGTGCATCATTGGGTTGGTGGTAACCACTAGAAGTGACTAGGTACTTGGCCTGTGGACTGTCTAAGAAGCTTTATAATATACATTTTTTAACTGTCCCCATGGGGAGTGGGAGAATAAAAAAAATCTGTACGTTGATTCCCATTTTTAAGGGTTACTCCACAAGTGTTAACCATCTGGCTCTTTGGGGCTGTGCATGAGAAGTGCTGAGGGATTGCCATAGGCATCCCAAGATGTGAAGAGGTAGGGTATGAAGCAAAGAGGTAAGGAACCTTCAGGTGATTCTTGGCTGAGGTTTGGAGAAATCTTCTGGTGATCACAGCCATGGGAGAATAAGAGATGGAATAGACGGGATTTGTAGAAATAAACAGGAATTGTCAAATATATATGTACAAGCCATATTTCTCTAGATTTTGCCCTTTAGGATATGCAAATATGTTGACCACAAAATTCTCACTGCCATCTCCAAAACTATATCTCCTAGCATGTAATCTTCAACAAGTTTGATCAGCTCCCACAGAGAATACATTAGGCACTCCCACTACTTCTGGGGACTTCTGGTGCCTTTGAGGCTGCTGCCACCTCTGCTGGGCACTACATCTGCTCCTGCTAAGAATAGCCAGCTCTGCCCTGTGATGCTATGCTGGACTTAAAATTATTTCTCTCCTGCAAATTCAGGACTTGGTTATTTGGCTAGTCTTTTTATTTCCAGCTCATTCATTTTGATGAGTCCTTTCTCAGGAGACTTCTTAATCCCTCATGGAAATAGATTCTTGGAAGTGGGGTCTCTAGGCAGCTCATTGGCAAGCACAGCTTAAAGTTCAGACAGAGTCTACATAAATACAGGCTTGAACATCTACTATAAACATAAAATATATGTCATTTATGAGATCTGCTCAGAGAAGGAGTTTAAAGCAATAAGAGCTTGCAGACCTAGCTCTAACTGCTTTAGAGAGAGAGAGGGAAAGAAAGAGAGAGAACGAATCTTGATGCTCAGCTAAAGGCAAAATAAGTGAGTATTCTAACTCTACTATGTTTCTCCATTGCTAATAACTATGACTATGACTAGATGCATAGAGAGTGGTTGTCTTGGAAAATGTGGCATTTTTATACTGGACTAGATTCTAAAAGTCATCCCCATGACTCTTACTTTGTTGTTGTCCTTAGTTTCTAACATTTTATAGACAAGATATTTCAATAACTTTCATTTTTTTAATCTAATGCTATTAAACTGTGCTCACTATCTAGAATTCCTTGCAAATGATTTCTCTAAAGCCCATATTGTATCCTGAGCCCATTTCCTAGCCAAACTCAATGAAGATAGAGAGCAGCTTCTATAGTCTATGTACCCTGTGGACTTTATAAATATGATTTCACTGATTAACCAGAGGGTTACTCTTTCCTATATCTCAATTTCTTATATTTTTTGAGAGCCAGGGATCAGTTTCTACTAAGTCATTTCTTCCCAGAAGACCTAATCCCAGTTCCAATAGAAAACATAAGGAAAAAACTACTACGTGCAAAAAAAGTCTCTTAACATGCAAACACCAAAAAGAAGTAGAAACAGAAGGGGTAAAAATGGAAATAATTTCTGGGTCTGTGTGATTTGAATGATGCAAATAGAACTCAGTCTCACTCTTCTTTCCTAAGCCTGGCTTTCCTGGGTTAGCTTGTTCTCAGACAGGCTCCCTCATGGTGGCAAGTTGGCTACTGGTATAATTGGTGTTCTATCCCTATGAAATCATATCCACATATGGTTCTGACAGTTTTCCAGAACAGAATCTCATTAGCTATGATTGAATCTTAAGTCCATTCCTGAGCCAATCAATCACTATAAATGTGTAATGTTCAGTTGGCCAGGCCTGAGTCCTATTCCAATCCCTAAGGGCTTGGAAGGGGCAAGGGGTAATAGTGGAATGAACCCCACTCCAACCACAAGAACTGAGAGTATTAGAGCTGGTTTCCAAAGCAAATTTGCAGTTATGGAAGAAGAGCAAAATATATGGCATATTATTCAATTTGTCTAAGGTTGGACACCAAGTTTCCAAGAATCCCTTTCCTGTGTGGTTCCTGTTAAGAGTTACCCTGAAGAGAAATGTGTGGAAGATTTGAGAGGTGAGAGTTAAACAGAAGTCACTCATCTCAAAATGTTGTCATGGCCAGACACAGTCATGGAGGACACAGAGTCACCTAGCTTGTTGTCTATTTGTCCAGCTTATCTTCTCCACTGTTGGCCTTGCTGATGACAGCAGCCCAGGCCACCACCAAGCACTTAGCTGTGGACCCACAGTGATTTCCATAGTCCTATCCTCAAGCTTCCCCTAGGGGTCCCACTTCTGCTGCTGTGTGGGCCTGGTTTCTCAGATTCTCCACAAGCTCTGACATGTCCAACCACACCACTGACTCAGACAGCTTAGTGACCAATTCTCTAATCCTCCAACACCACCATCAGTGCCTCAGCTTCTCCTATATTTACACAAGGTCTGATTCTTAATAACACTCACGATTCCCACAGTGCTCACAATGGCTCTCTCTTTCTGACTGACACTTGACTGATGCACTGGATGAGTAAAAGTGACATAAACCCAGGCCACCCATTATCTTCATTTTATGTGTGAGAAAATAAAACCAAGGATCACAGGTGTGAACATTTCCCCCCATAACCACACAGCTAATGAGTGGGAGGGTCAGGACTGAAATTTAGGATTTAACCCAAAATTTAAACCAGTTTTAAAACTGTTTTAGAACTAAATTTATACAGGCCTGTCTGACCCCTTAACCTGAACTTTTAGCTACTAGTGAAATTAACCTGTCATATACACCTTTTCTTGTTTGCTTTTAAATTGCTTTTAAATTAAAACTGTTTAAAAACTGAGTTTATACAGGCCTGTCTGACCCCATAACCTAAACTCTTAGCTACTAGTGAAACTGCCATATACACCTTTCCTTGTTTGCTTTTAAATTGTAGTAGGTTTCATTCTGGCATTTTAAAGAACATAAGTAAATAAGTAAGGTAGATTTCTTTGGTTTTCTAAAAAGCAGAGAAAAATAAATAATATTAACATGAAGAAAAGAGACTACAGATTCAGATAAACCACTAGTGAAATAGGACAAACCATATCAAACCATTGTAAGCATTATGAGAATAAAGATTTAATTAGGAATTAGTCTACTGTTTGAGATGAGAGAAAAGAAAGTTAGCACCTCATTAGTTCTCATTTCAGAATGAGCCTTGGCTTTTGCCTTTGGGGTTGTGAATTCTTCTCTGACAGTTCCGTCCATCCTGGGGTCCCCAACCTGACTTTGAATATCTAGCGATAGGTGGGGAGGTCACTAGTGACCTGCTGTGATAGTGACCAGCCAGACAACCACACACTGGCTTGGGTGTCCATGGCACTTCTTACATGTTCATATTTGCTTCTCATGCAGCTAATTCAACATGTACCCCCTGCTGATTTGGGCATAAAACCTGGGAAAACGCAGTAGCCTTCTTCCCTTCAACATGCAAAGGAGGCCTGGGATCATTGCTGGGTTTTCACCAAGTAAATCAAGGTCGTTATTGTTACTTCAAATACTGCTTAAATTAATTATTATTAGTAGGTTTGAGTGAGAGGGGAGGGAAATTAAAGTGTACAAATTAAAATTAAAAATTAATTAAAAACACAGATCGTTTTCAGAAAATATATATAAAATGAATGGATGCATGAATGAGTGGAGTCAGGAGAGAAACCCTCTGACATGTTGGCCACATGTGAAAGTAAGCTCCACTGCTAGAAGGGACTTTGTCCTCTGCTGTGTCCTAGGAGTCAACACACTAGTTCCATAGAGGTTCTCACAAGTGGTGTTTGTTCAACAAAGGGGTGAACTGAGTGAGACTTGTGTCTTATGGAGTCAGCAAAACTAAGAATAAGTAGAGAGTGGAAGTGACAGTGAGTAGGTAGGGTCAGAGTCCTCTTGGCAAAATAATTCAGTTTCTTCAGAATAATGTAGGAAAGTATTAGCATATTGAAGGACTAGACCCTCACATCCTGATCCCCAGACCTTAACTAATTCACTACAACCGCAGGAATTTCACTTTTCCTTCTCTTCTCTGAGTCTGTTTTCCCCATTAATAAAATAGGGTTGAATTAGGTGGTCCCTGAGAACCCTTTGGGCTGTGTGATTAGATAGAGTTGGGAAAACACAGAAAAGGCCAGTATCCTTGTGGGTGTTGGCAGTGTGGGTCCTTGGGGAGATGGGGAGAAGGGTGTGGCATCTTTGAAGGGCTCAGATCTACTGTTTCCAACCAGCCCCCTATCATCCTCCTCCACTCTGCTCTCAAGGGCATAGGCTCTTTCCCTGGCCTCTGCTTTGCCAATCTCTTTGAACCCACTCTGCCTGGTGCCTGTTTCTTGGCACAGCAGTTGGCAGGCACCCGTAGGAATAGTACAGAAGAGGCATCTCTGAGCAGAGCAGATGAGGACAGAGGGCACAGACCTGGACATGGTACAGTGCTGCGCCAGGACAGAGTCCGAAGGCATTTTGTCTCCCAGCCAGAGCCAGGAAGTGGCAGAGGGAAGCTGAAAGAACACCCTAGATCCCTCTGGACTCTAAACAGCACTGGAAATTTTCATGAATGCTAAATCCACTTGCTCCTTTACAGGAAAAGCTGACCCTTGAGCCATCTTTCCTTTAGCAGTTCTAGTTTGTTTTTCCAGAGGCCTTCTGCCTTAACCATCATTGCAATCTGCGTGTGGGCATAGGAGGCTAAATTGATGATCTTGTTGAATACCCAGACACTCACACTCACACACATAATGGAACAAAATCACATGATCACAAACACCCACATCTCCCAGAAGTCAAAACACATTTGTGTGCTTCCTGGCCTTGCTCACCATATAAATTTCTGGTCATTTAAATTTAAAAAGAACCAAGAAAATTCCAAAGCAAAGTTACTAGCTGTATGAATGCCTAAATTCAAACCCTGTCCTCATTCTACTTCATCATTATCATTATTATGATTATTTTGTAAGCTCACTACAGTGATGATAAACTCATTTTGGCATTTCAGATTTTATTTTCCAAAAATTTCCAAGGAATCCATTCATGGAATGAAATCATTTGGCAGAGACTGGAAAGATGTGTAGAAGTACCACTTTCTAGATTATTGTTACTGTTATTTGTGTTATTTATGGTTCAATAATGCAGGAGGCAGCCAATTGATGTTTTGCTCTCACATTGACATTTCTCTCTAAAAATCAATAAAAAAATCTTTTTTTTTAAAGCTCTGATTCAAGTCCTTAATACTAGCTGTGTGGTCTTAAATAGATGGTGTGTAACCCTAGTAGCTTCAGTTACCTCCTTGGTAAAACTGGAATAACAAAATCTACCCAAAAGATTTAAAATGTGGTTTAAAAGAAACAACATAGGTGAAAGTACCTGGCACACACAACTGCTAAATAACATTTGAATAAACTATGATTAACCCACACTCATGCAGAGTTAATTAATCTAAAGCATTTGAAAGCCCAACTAACTATATTTACCCCCTGAGTCCTGTAGATAACTATTGTTAAGATGACATCTGTGAGGCATCCCGAGATTTTGATGTGCTCTCTGAATAACCAAATCAAGATGAAACCCTGTGTGTTTTATGTTGCAGGGATTACTGATTTTCAAGAAATTAGCATACAATAAAATAATTTATGTGTGAGGCAATGCTCAGATCTCAGATAACAAATACAGCCAATTAACCAGAATAATCCAGTCTTACTGACACAATCATTGCCATGGAAGGAGCCACACCTGTCAAACCTAGAAAAACAGATCCTTTATGTAATTTCTGGGAGCTCTAGGATGGAGGTGCTGCTGGGGGAGAGGAAATGTCCTTTTCAGTTCTTTTTCATTTCTTAATCTTATATTAAACAAAGTAATGGACATTTTCAGAAGGGGTGGACTTCCCCTCATTTGGTACCCTAGTCATTTAGCTACCTAGAGGTTGTTGAAGGGACATGACAAAGTTCACTTTTCTCTGAAACACTAACTGGGCTTTCCTTTTAATTTAATGCCCTACAATGTTTGTAGCCTTAATTCTCCAATTTCTTGTTTAAAGTCATAATTGAAAGGCTGCCTTGAGAAGATTTCATCTTAGCTGCAGAAGGTTCTGCCAACTAGACAGACAGAGAGACACCTAAGTGGCTTCATTTTTACTTGCCCTGCAACATGGCTCCTATGTGAGATGGGGTTATGGCCTAGACAGGAGCCAATTTTTTTGAGTTGGGATGAACATACTTTCCTTTAATAAACATGCTTATAGTTTCATTTCCCAGAAAACATCATGATTTACCCAAAATTTTGAATTCTTGACGGATTCCTCTGTGTACATAACGTAATCATATATTCGATTCAATTCTAAAGAAATGCAGTCAGGCAACTCAGAACTTTTAAACATTTACTAAACCTGGTTCAGATTGGTATCATTTCCGTGGACTTGAGTAAATATATTTCACTTCCTAACTTTGTAATCATAATCAACTACATCAAATGTGACAGAAGCTAGACCCTCTAAGGCTGGGACTCATAACACCTTTTCTGCTAGTTCTTGTAGCTCAAACAGACAAACAAATATATTTGAGAATCCACATTGTGTTATACAGTCTGACATTTTAGTTTTTTGCTTGGAGAATATATTCCATATTTAATGTAATTATTGATAATAATTGAGTTTCTATCTGCCTTCTATTGTTTGCTACATGACTCACCAGTTTTCTGTTCCCCGCTTTTTTTAAATTCTTTCTTTTCTTGCAGTATACTGGATTAATAATATACTTTTATTATTCCATTTTTTTCTTTTGTGAACATATTCTTTTACTGTTTTTCACAATTATCCTGGAGATTACAACATGCAGCCTTGACTCAAAACAGACTATTACTTTTACTGCTTCCTCAACATTGCTCATAATTTTTAATTTTATTACTTCCTTTTGCAAAGCACTATTTTGTCATCAATTTTAGTTTTATATTTATTTTTAAATCTACCAAACCATTGTAATTGTTTTTTTGAAGAATCAGTGTCAAATTATATTAGCTCACATATTTATCCTTCCCAGTCTTCTTCATTTTTTTCTTTTATTTCCTTGCTTTTATCTGGAATAATTTTTTTTTTGCCTAAATAAATTTTTTTATTTACTGTAATGCACACCTGATAATAAAAAATTCCACAGTTTTATTTTTCAACTCCTGAAAAAATATTTTTTCCAGTGTGAAGTATATTTTCATTGGGTATGTAGAATTCTGTTTGCTATTTTACATTCTTTCAGTACTTTGTGTCTCCTATCTCCTCAATACATTGTCTGTTGGATTTCTTCATTCCTATTGAGAAGTCAGCTAACAGTCTTATTGTGCTCTTCTGAAAGTACCCATCTTTTTCTCTCTGGATGCTACTAAGAATGTCTCCCTGCTTTCAGTTTTCAGCAATTTGGCCATTATGTACCTGGGTATATTTTGTTTTATATTTATTTTGCTTGGGTTTCACTGAGCTTTTAAAATTCATGTGTCCTTCATCAGTTTTTAAAAATTCTCACCCATTATTTCTTCAAAAAATGGGCCATTTTCTCTTTTTACTCCTTCTGGGATGCCAATCATATATATATGTTAAACCTTTTGGCATGCTCTATGTGCCTTCTACAGTTTTTACATTATTTTCCTTTTTTTCCCCCCTCCTTGTACCTCAGTTTAAACACAGAAAAAACACTTGGATCAAGAACACCTTAACAGTTATTAAAGTGAAATTAAATATATTGAACTTTTAATTTTAGACTTACTTTTAAATTTCAAGAATGTCTATTTGGTGCTTTTAAAAAATATAGATTCAAATAACCTGTTGAATTTATGTATACCTTCATCTCTTCTGTCCATATTTTCCATTAGCTTCTTGGGAACATTAATTATTCATATTCTCATCGACTTATAATGATGCTTGTGTGTAATATGGGCCGTTGAGTTGCCTTCGACCCTTGGCAACTTGATGAATAAGGAATATCCACAATGTCCTGTCCTCAGCCTTGTTACGTCATGATAAATCCTCCATAAATATTATCAATCAAAACTGCATTGAAAATATTATCAATCAAAACTGAATTGAATTCACTTACCCTACTGAACATCATCGCTTAATCTAGCCTGCTTTGACTTGCTCAGAACCCTCACGTTAGCATACGGCTGGGCAAAATCATGTTCCTGCCACTGCCCAGCATCACAACTGAGGATTGTACTACAACTCGCTAGCCCAGGGAAAGATCAAAATTTGAAATAGTGTTTCTACTGAATGCATATTGCTTTTGCACCATCATAAAGTTCAAAAATCATATGTAAAACTATCATAAGTTGGGAACCATCTATACTTACTTTAAAACCCTTAACTAGTAACTCTAATACCTGAGTTATCTTTGGGACCTCTGCTATTATAGAATGTACATTGTGTATGAAAGAACCACAGAAGCTCTGAATAAATATTTCAGACCATATAGAAATAGTTTTCTTTCTCTGGAATTTTAGTTGATCCAGTCCTCACTGCTTTCACAGATCTCTGATCATTTAAATTGTATCTTTTTTTTTTTTTTTTTTTTTTTTTTTTGGTAGTTTGTGTAGCTTTCTCTGTCTGTGGCAGTGGGAACAATGACCTACTGTGACATACTATATCCTGCTCCAAAGATGAAACCATAATTTTCTGAGCCATGTTCAAATTGTTTGAATCTAGTCATTGTTTTTTTTTTTTTTTTAAAAAATAATTAAAAATGGGTATAATAATGTATGGATACTAGTAAACTCAAAGCCAAGTCTAGATTAAAAAAAAAAAATTAGTCTCCCACTGTCTCAAATTTATAGATCCATTATTTTGGTAGACATTTAATCAAAACTTAATTCCAGTTTTCTTTCTAACAAATTAAACAGCTATTCAATAGCTAACATAAATTGCAAGATAAATTTGTTTTTTTAATATTTTAAACTATTATTTTAGTTTTAACATCTGGCAGGAAAATCTTTCTAGAATAATATTACTATTTGCAACTACTCTGGATTTTTAAAAATCTATATTTGATCTATAACCAACACTATTAATGGGGAAAACTAATAGGCTCTACCCCTATATAATGTTTTTCATATTGAACCTACATTTCTACATCTTAACACTACTGTAAAAATGAGTTTTAAGTAAAACTGTCTAACATATTATAGAGTACTAGAGGCCTGGTGCATGACATTCGTGCACTGGTCGGGGAGGGGGTCCCTCAGCCTGGCCTGTGCCCTCTCGCAGTCCAGGACCCCTCGGGGGATGTCCGCCTCCAGTTTAGGCCTCAGGGATCAGGCCTAAGCTGGCAGTCATACACCCCTCTCACAGTCCAGGGCTCTTGCAGTGTGGGACCCCTCGCTCCTTACTACCTGCCTGCAGTGGAGGCAGGAGAGGCTCCCGCCACTGCCCTTGCGCTCACCAGCCATAAGCCCAGCTTCTGGCTGAGCGGTGCTCCCTCTATGGGAGCACACTGACCACCAGGAGGCAGCTCCTGCATTGAGCTTCTGCCCCCTGGTGGTCAGTGCATATCATAGCAACCGGTCGTTCTGCTGTTTGGTTGATTTGCATATTAGCCTTTTATTACATAGGATTTTGGAAGGTTCTAAACTAGATTGTGTTCTGGTTTTTCTTAATTTTAGCCTATAATTTGACTAATTCATTAAAGATGAAATCATCTTTAATGAACTAATTCATTAAAGATGAAATCATCTTTAATGAATAAGATGCATGTGTGATCTAATACAGATTATTATGTAAATTATGATTCTATACAGTTAAAATATGGTTTCATTGTCACAAATCAGAGATGATCTTGACAGTTGGATATAGTCCTTAGTACAAAAAGTTAAGTTCAAAACGAAAATTATCATCATTGGCTAGACTTTTCCAAAATTCAATTGGTTTCTATCAACTTACTCCAAATTTAAAAGCAAATTATTTAATTTACATGGAGGGGGGCATATTCTGTACCTGTTTCAACCTGATAGATTCCCTGGGAGTCAGGATATGCCACACCAGTCACTTCATAGTTGCATTATTAAAGCTTTAATTACTTTTTTTAACAGGTTGAGCAACTTGTTAGACTATTTTTCAATGCTAAGTAATCTTGACAAAAGCTTCATAATGGAACACTTGAGAAATCAATTGACCCTTTTGTGTGCCAGAATCTGCCCCAAAGTGCCTATTGCAGAGATGGCAGATAGTAGGCAAAAGATGTAGGAAAATTCTTCAACTTTCCATCAAGATCTGGAGCCTATGGATATCCACTGCAAACACCAACTATTCTGTCTTCATCAATGAGTGCAACCTGGATCCATCTGCCACTCTAACAAAAGCTTGGCTGACAAGAAAGATTCTAAATTCCATGTTTGGTTCAAGTTTGCTTATCTGAAAGAATGGGTATTCTGAGACTTTTAAAATTGTTTAGGCAATAGGAACTATGTTACTTATACTGTGTCATGTCAAGAAACTCAGGAGCAAATTTGTTTTTTGGGGTGTTTTTTCAGGAGCAAATTTGAACTCTTTTGTTATTTATACTAGCTTTTGTGGTCTATATCTGTTTTCTTCCTGGTCATAGTCAAGATTTTCTACTCCTCTGTCCATTTTTTCTTGTTCTTAGTTAGTCTTTATTTCATTGAATATATTTGTGCTGTAAGCTATCTTAATTTTTTTTTTTTTTTAGTATGAAGTGACATATAAACACATACATAAACTGAATGTAAAGTTCTTGGACTCTATTTGTGGTGCCTCCACATCGTTGTGATCCCAGTCAGTTTTGACTAATGTTCAAATGATACAGTTGTCTGTTTACCCTAATCCTAACTCCAGTGGGAAATATATGGATTGATTTCCCCTTTGAATGATCAAGAAGAGGGTCCACAATTTTTATGAGTTTTATCTAATTCTTCCAATGCTTCTTTCTTTATTTCTTTGGGGGGGAGGGAAGGGGAACTATACACATAATACCCCAGGCTCTGGATTTTTGTGAGAAATACATGGAAAAACTTAAATATCCCCCCATTCTACATCAATATAATTGCTTTTAACTGTCCCCATAGCTCTTGTAACAATGCCCTACTGAGAAGCATATACTTTAGAGTTGGTTTGAATCACATAAACTGACATTAATACTAGGGTACAGGACAGAGCTAGATAGTTATTCAAATTCCTACCACAGAAACATTACAAATTACTCTGTATCTTTCAGGATTGATGACAAATAGACACAACCAGGGATTGTAGATCTACAAATGACAAGAATAGTTTGTCAAGTCTCCTCTATTGAGGAAAATAAATGAGGCAGAGAGGATAGGGATGACATGAGAGGGCCAGCACAAAGATGGCACGGAGAGCTGACATCAATTCATTCAGCTTTTCAGAGGAAGGATTTATCCCTAAGACAATGTGGAGTCAGAAGAGATTTAGATGCAGTGCCTTGACAGGATCAGGTAGAGCATCATTTTGGCTGTTTGAGGGACACTATGAGCCTGGCAAGGTGGAGAATGCAATACTATCAAAGTGAAGTGTTTTAGGTATCTTAATGCCCAAAAATATATATTCAATAATACTTCTATCTTTTAAATTATTTGCTATTATTTTGTATACTATTTACACACACCAATCACTTGCTAAAATTAAAAGAACAATTGTCAGATAAGTGTTGTTTTGCCTACTTGAAATTGCAAAGATAAATCTGGCTAATGTTGTCTCAAAATGACCCAGGTATTTATTTGATTGTTGTCATCACTCCATTTTGTTTTCTATTATTTGTTTTTTTGCTTGGCTTGGTTTAGTTTGATTTGATTTGATGCTCAAGTTTTAGTTTACAAAAGCCATTTCTCTGCCATCCATACTACCTCCAGGTGGAATCCATCCTGCTGACATCTGTCCCAGCTGCCAGTGCAGGTCCCAGACCCTGTCTTCTGAATCTCACACTATCTGTCTTCAGTTCAGGAGAGTTAAGTGTTAACATTGTCCTGAATGCATTTGCCTTTCAGGAAGATTAATGGAGTTTAGTGTGCAGCAGATAAACTCATCTGGGAGGAGCAGGAGAGAGCTAAGTAAGCTATGTCAACACAGCCTGAGGGCAACAGAGAAGCAAATTGATTACTCAGGTTATCTCCACCCTGCCCTGCCCTACCCTCCATTTTCAATTCTAATACAATTTGATGTCTGCATAAGGAGGAGACAGATAAAGAAGCAAGTTTATAAAATAGCTGCTTAAAGTGTTAGTTTTTATAAAATGCTAAAATATACCTAGAAATGCAGCAAATTGAATAAAATTGGATATCCCAAGGTGAATACTCCTTGGAGTTGTCAATGATTGGGGGAGGAGATGCAGGTAAAAAAGACAATGTGAGACCCCCAAGAGGCCTGCTTGAGTACTGATGATTGCAGAAATTCCTTTCAAGGAAGATGAATCTGTTGAAGATATAATTCATTTTCCTAAGAGAGGGTTATGCAAATTGTACCCTCTTCCACCTTTTCCCCATGTAGCTATGACTGTTACCTTTAAAGAAGGGTGTCTTAACTATGCTTCCGGAGATATCTGTATAGAATTGCATCTCCAGTGTCTTGTCTGCCTGGTGGCCTTCTGGTTTCTGTAACAGATGGAACAGCTTTCAGACAAATCTGCTTTTATCTTCCATGTAATAAGTCTCTGCAAGGTATCATGGTTTCAAAATTCCTCTTTCCCTAAGGTGCCCCTAGTTGCTAACATTTGGAAAGCTTTTTCTCAACATTTCCCCTGGGCTTTCTTCTTTCTCTCCAAGGCCTCTGTTTAAATGATGGTGGCTAGGTTACCAACTTCAGGAAAGTTTCTGACTCTCCCTGATTTAATAAAAATGGGAATAGCCATTTGCCAGCTGGGAGACCTTAGTTGAGCCATGTTACCTTTATAAACACATTACTATCTCAAGTTATCAATGTAATTCCCTCAATTACATATTCTTGCAAATTTTCACTAAGATATTGATAATACCATGCTATCAAATAAATATTAGCTATTGTTAATACTACTGCCACTGATAGTACTGATAGTAATATGAATAACAGTGGACATTTTGCTAAAAAGACCACAGGACCATAGAATATGTGTGTGTGTGTGTGTGTGTGTACAATAATATGAAAATAATCTCCTAATAATAAAAGTGTAACATGCTAATTAGACCAGACAGCTGAACGTCCTTCCTGATGACCTTCTGAACAAAGACGGGGCTGCAAGGGCTGAGGCAAGCCACTGTGGCTGTGAGGGCCTACCAGCCGTGGGCAAACTCCGCAGCCCATTCAGCTGTTCTATCCGGCCCGCGGAGCCGAAAGAGCGGAGGGTTCTCTTGCTCTCCCCTCCACTCCTTTACTTTGAATTTATATTAGTTCACACAAACACTCCATCCATGCTTTTGTTCCGGCCCTCTGGTCCAGTTTAAGAACCCATTGTGGCCCTCGAGTCAAAAAGTTTGCCCACCCCTGGCCCTAGCCCCTTGCACAAATTTCGTGCATCGGGCCTCTAGTAGAAATATAAAATAATATTTTTATCAGAAAGTGGTTTCAACAAATTCAGATTGTGGTGTTTGGGCAGGAATTAAATAAACCAGATGAGATAACTTGGTGATAGTATAGAAGAGAAATTTTGTATAAGATGAACTTACAGCTGAACAGAGTGCTATCTCTTACATATCTCTCCTCTTTACACTCTTTCAATTTAGGCATTTATGAATTGTTGCTATAAACTTAATGCCTGTGTCCCTCCCAAATTCATATGCTGAAATACTAATCCCCATTGTAATGGCATTTGGAGATGGGGCTCTTAGTAGGTAATTGGTTATGAAGGTGGAGCCCTCATTATGAGATTAGTGCCCTTAGAAGAAGAGACACTAGAGTCTGCTTCTCTCTCTGCTTTCCATCATGTGAGAATACAAGCAGAAGACAACCTTCTGCAAATCAGGAAGAGTGCCTTCACCAGACACTGGATCAGCTGACACCTTGATCTCAGACTTCCCAAACTCTAGAACTGTAAGAAATAAATGTCTGTTGTTTTAGCTGCTCAGTCTATGGTAATTTGTCATAGCAATCTAAATCAACTAAAACAATGATTATGTGCTATAAAATACTATTCAGAAAAAGTTTTCATTGTCTTAGGGCCTGCAGCACAAATGCCTAGACAAAGTCCCTCTTCCCAACTCCTATTTTCCTACCCTTTGCAATGGATGAATTTTCTCCTGTCATTCAGGTGCTCCTGGCAGGTGGATGTGGATGATCTGCCTTCCCTTTGTGGCCATGAGCCATGGATGTACAAAGGAATGGAAGGCATGATTGTTGCCCCACACCAAGTCCAATGGACTGAGGTGTCCCCAAATGTAGACAAATCACAAGACAGGAGAATGAGGATCCTGAGAAGGAACTTGCTCTAAGGGAAGGGGCAGATGGGACTTATAAATTAGACACTGTACCAAGGTTAAATTATAAGAAGAAAGCAGGCACAATGTGCCACCTGAGCTAGAACTTCCAGATCCAAATGGGCAAGTGTGTCCTATGAACAAGGGCCAGCTGAGCAAAATACTATAGTTATTTCTGTATAGGCACTGCCACACTTTGATGCTCAAGTAGCAACGTGAAATACAAAAGGGCATTGTCCTTCTTCTTGCACAGGGCTGTGAGAGGGCTTTGCCATTTCAAATTCTCCATCATTTGACATGGCAGATCTCCTGAGTAACTGTCACCTGGGCTTCTGCTTTCAGAGTCTTGTCTGAAAGGGAATATCTAGGCTTCTTATTTGCTTATAGGAGATTATCCCATCATAGGGCATTCTCTGGGACAGTAGGTCAAAGGAATCCTGGGAAGAGCCTTGAATTCAACTAGTAAAGAAGATGTGGTCTCAGAATATGTTATCTTGGGCATAAATATATGTGAGAGTTAATGAATACTTGCCCTTTGAAGAATTCTACAATACAGGATGACCATCTACAACACAGGGTGGCCAATTCCACGGTTTGCCCAGGACTGTGGGTTTCCTGGGAAGCAAAACTTTTCATTATAAAATTGGGAATACAACACAACTGCAACAAAACTGATACATAGGTGTAGATACAACAATAAAAGTTAGCAGGCTATATGTGAAACTATACAATATTCATGTCAGTCTGGGAAGGTTCATGCTATTCTTCTCTTGTCGTGTCTTAGACTTTACGTGTATTGAGGAAGTACCCACCCAAATTCTTAGGTAGCCTCATCCAGAAGGCTAGCTTACAGAAAGGGCGTGAACTATTTGTGAGCCAACTTGGAGAAAGGTGGATTCCAAACAACAAAGAATAGGACTCATTGTGCAAAGTCTCTAGCATCTGGAATTGGTCTCCTTGCCTCCACTCCACAACTTTTCTTCCTCTAGCCAGGAGATAAAAGAGTGGATTCTATCCAAAGGAGAAAACAGAGTCCCCAAGAGAAACAGGTCTCCATTCATGGGAATGAATGCCTTAAAATATTTTCTACATAGCCCCATTCAGAAACTCTCCAAGAAGGGCCGATTCTCTCACCCTCATGGAAACCATCACTCTGAAGGTTTAATGTAGCACCCTAAAAGAAACTACGATTTCCAAATTGAACAGTTTATCTTATAGGAGGGATTTTGTTTTCTTTTCATGCTAAACCTAAATTTGGCGTCCTACGGAAGTTTTATTGCATAGCATTACCAGAAAGCTCAGCCAAATACCCCAATTCAAGAATGGCAGCTGGTAAAGTTTGAATGAATGGGCCATTTTTTTTTCATTCTTTTTCTTCCCTTAACTGCATATGTTTCTTAATTTCTGCCTCATAAATTTAATTAAATAAATATCTTAAAATATGGAAGAGAATGTGAGAGCTTGATAAATATAAAACCTCTAAATCTATGGACATAGCATTTATGGACCTGTATTATGTGTTTAGAAAGAGAGAGAGGTATAGCAAAGGCTTCGTAGTAAAGCTTAATTAGGATTATTCTGAACGAGAATAAATATTTCATTATCTAAATGTGGAGGTAGAGTATGGATAGCCCTAGGAGATAACATTGTTGTTAAAAGCTTACAAGTGTGTTTGTGGGAATGGGGATATTTATATTATCTATTTGTTGGATTAACTTTAGGAAGAGGCAGAGCAAGCAAACATGAGTTGTCCATTTACCTGGTATTTCCTAGAGACCTATGTTGGCTCTAGCAGCAGTACCAGAGCACCAGGAATGAGACTTAAGCTTATTTTGGAGATGGCCAGGACAAGGCTCCAGAGCAATGCCTCAAAGGGATACCTAGGAGGAAACAAAGCTGGTGCACTAACCTGACAGTAAAGAAAGAACTAACCTGATTATGTTTTTGATTTTATGTCTTCTGGCCAAACAGTAAAATAAGTGTAAACAATTATTGTCCTATAGAGTGAGACTCATTTTTCACAGAGGCATGGATTAGCAATTCTGAAACTACTCTGTGTGAATTGTATTAATGAGCAAATAAGTAAATATATTATAAATAACAGGGGCCAGTGTTTTTATTTACAGAAAAGGAAGGCATAAACATGGCAAGGAGAAAAGATAGAATGAATTATGTGATGTTGGATTAGAATTGGAGCTTTCAGTGTGAATAGCATTTATTACATAGAAAAAGAGATATCAGCATATGCAGATATAAATATAAAAGTATATGTGGGTGTAGTACATGTGTGTGTGCACGCATGTGTATATACATACTACATCTATTTCCTAGCTCTGTTCTCTTAGGGGACTTACACCAATGAACTCCAGTAGCAGTCAGGATACCTGATTTTTGGATCTTGGTTTTAAATACCATTCTCTACTAGGGTTCTTTGAAGAAGTGGCTGATTTCATGGCTACAATGAAAGAAAATGATAAGTCTGGACTATCTTTTTATGTTTCAGAAAGTAATAAGGAGCAGAAAGAATAATACAGAAATGTCAAAAGGATACAGGAGCTAGCTTATAGGAACTTCCACTGGAAGCTTCTAGGACAGTTTGGACATCAAAATAAATTGTGATAGTAAAGAAATAAAGCTTATTGAATAAAACCAGAGTCCACTGACTTACTTAAATGAACAGAAGGGAAAGCTCTTCCTTATATTAAAAAGCCAACTAATAAATGTAGCAGGAATGGTGAAATTAGAAAATTTCTACTTGGCAACTATAGCAGGTAGGATAGGGAGCCTATCTATAGACAATAACCTCTTTTAAACTAGTTTTTAGGACCTTACTGAGCTTATTGAACTTATTGATTGACCTTTGAGAGGAAATATATCTGAATTTTGTAGTACTGATTATATAAACTTAGACATAGACACATATCACTATTTAGTAGGTCTGTGTTAAAAGCCTGCCCTTTAGGATGATGTGTTGGATGTGGAATAGGGTCCTTCCACTGCCAGTGACACTGGTGATTTCACCCTATGTCCAACTGATCTCTGGGGTTGAGGACAAGCAGAAAAGGCCCTCTACAGCCTAGCCAAGCCCATTGGGTTCGAGGGACACTGCTCAGCTTGGGGAGCGAAGCACATGTTGTATCTCCTACAGTGCTTTGCACAGTGCAGTGTACATAAAGAGACAATACATGTTTGTTGAATAAATGGATGAACACATGAATGGGTAATGTCTGGGATAAATCCTAAATTAGTCATTAAGGTAACTTAAGAAAACATAACTATTTCAAGATTATAATCTAATTTTACTACAATATTAAAATTTACTCCTTTGGAGCCTGAAGATATTTATGAGTCTTTGTATCCCCATTCTTGAGTTCTAACTTCCCTTGTATTTATGAGCAACAGAGAGCATGCTCTATGCAGTACAACTTTTGTAAATGCTTCCTGAAATTGAACATTAAATTTGGGATTCTAAATGACCCCAAGGGGATTTGCTGGGGGTCTTGGGTAGTTGGAAAACTGAGGGGACAAGACATACACACACTGTACACGAGCACACGTACACCAGCAAAATAAACAGACTCCTAACTAGAAACAGCTGTGCAGAGCTATTTAGTAAAAGGTTGAGTAGCTGGAACCAGCAGGAATGAGTTCAAATGTCCCTCATGAGACCTTCCTAAGGCTTTGCAGGAGGGCAAGAATAAGGTCTGTGAAGTGGCAAATGGAATGGCTCATCCTGTCCTCAGAGTCTCAGTCCCTGCTGACTCCCCACTTCTGCTCACCCTTGCAAGATTACATGATTTTATTTATGTAACATTCAGGCAGAAGGCAGCCTGGAGCACTCTGAGGGTATTAACCAAGAAGAAATACAAAGCAGATTTGACCAAAGAAAAAAGAAACCGCAGATATCTGCATGGGAATAAGAAGGATATCATATACTACTTTACCTGGCCTCTTTCCAGCTCAGGAAATCAATGAATAAATGATAAAATTTATAGAGCATGGAAAGTTGGAAAGCAAGACTTGCAGCATTTAAGTATGAGTTCCTGGCATGAATATAAGATTTATACCCCCCTAAATCCCTTGTTCCCAAAGGAATCTGGTCCATCACTAAATATCATCTCTTGAGTCTCCTTCAAATTCTGCAGCAGGGTAGTGGTAAAGGCATGTCTTTATTTTGAAGGGGACAAATTTACATTATTTTTAGTTAAAATTATCTCTTTGGAGGAACAACATATAGTAGAATCACAGATTTCTATAACTGGAAGAACCTTGGAAATCGTATAGTTGACATCTCTTATATAGAGCAGAAAACAGAAATGTAGAGGAAGAAGGAATGTTCCCAATATCTCAGAAAGACTTCGCAGAATTGGCACTGAAAACAGGAGACAAAACTCCCAAATTCCACCTTAAAATGATTAGGTGTTGCACATCACTGCCTATGCAACTGAATCTTCTATTTTTCTTGTACTCTTCGGTTGTCATCAGAAACAACCAGCTTGATCACTTGTCTTAGTCATCTGGTTGGTACATCTGAGTCAAATTCAATTCCTGTTGAGCAGCCACAGGAAGCACTTGCCTGGTCTGCCCAATTGTCTCAGTATTGTCAAGACTATGGGTTTTACAAGAGAGATTCCAGTGAAGTTTTGAACAATGGTGGCATTGTAGGGAGAGCCATGGAATTCCCAAAGCACATGAGTTGTGATTGTGTGTTACAATGGTTTAAGTTTAGAGTTTGAATATTGGCTCTGCCACTTTATAGGAGGGTGAATTTAGATACGGTCCTTATTGCCTACCTCATGGTGTTAGATTGGATAATATGTGTAAAACATTTAGTATAGTTTGTAATGAATTAAAATAACCACCATTCATTTAAAATGTAATAGTGCTATTTATCACATGTTCCTAGAATAAATCTAAGCCAATATTTAGTAATTTTTAAACACCAATATACATGGGAGCTCATCCAGTGCCATCAAAACCACAAGGACAAGAGACATGTAGTCCCATGGCCCCCATGGCCCTGACTGGAAGCTCAGAAACTGACAGACCATGTGTGCAGGCCATCCTAAATCATCCAGCCCCCATCCCACTCTCAAGCTAATTGCAGATGGAAAAAAAAAAAAAGTCCAGGAAAGATAAATGATCTGGCATAGCTCAGAACTACTCAGTGGACCCAGTAAATTGTGAGTTAAATAAATGGTTGTTGATTTAACCATTAATTTTTAAGATGTTTGTTATGCAACCCAAACTAACTGATACAGTGCCTTTCTGTGATTATGCTCCAAATGAATGTGAGATGATAAAGAAGATGCCAAGAACCTTCCATCAGCAGAATTATTATTTTTTTCAATAGAGAGGATGGTTTTCCATGGAATTAAACCCATTCTGTCATTTGGCCCCTCTTTTTCTGGTGAAGAGTGCAATTTGTGACCCCCGAATAGAGACTACTGGTTGGGTACAGTGGGGACCAGGATCTGACCTATCCTCATTAACACTGTGCTCTTACTAGCTGAACCAATCAGCCTGTCTCTGTCCTCCTGGAAACTTTTACCACCCACTGTCTCCCAGACCAGAGCAGCCCACCCATCAGTCTTCCCTGTAAAACAAAGGCACATACGCACATAGTGGAAATGCCAGGCAATGAAAATTGGCCATTTGCTTCCTAGCATTCTGTGTTGGGATTCCATGAGGGCAGAAATGCCACATTGGAGTCACGTGTGCCAGGAGGAATTTGCTTCTGGCTGCAGCTGTCTCCTGGAGGGTGTCTCTAGAAAGAGAAACTCCACATACTCCAGAAACTCCTTCTCACCATCCCAATCCTCTTTGGGGAAAAGGTTCTTACTCGTGTTGTCATTTAATCTAGTGTCTTTATCTCAATTCTGGGACATAGTAGGTGCCAATTTCACTAGCATCAAATATTTCAAAGACAAAATATCTGTTGATTTTAACATGCTCGTCAAACCCTCCAATACCTTTCTATTTACCAATATGGCAGGTAAGGAGACAACTAAAAACTATGTCATCAGGTCAGTTTTACATGATTTAATTTCTTATTGCAAGTTCCACCTACTTCTACCCTTATTTCCTAGAATCCTGAGCTCTTGAGCTTTCAAAGAAAATGTGATATTCCAGAGGGTGAGTTTGGCAATTGCCTCAGGACCCACCTTCTGTGCTCTAACATCATGCCTTATTAAACTTGTCTTCAACTCTTTGATCCAAGACACTGGCTGCCATTTGATGAGCCTGCCAACTGCCTATTTTCCCACCTGGTTTTGGTCTCTGTTCATTCATCTCTGATTTTAGCATGCTCCCCTTGACAGGTGAGAAACCCCTGCTCTTATCCTTAGTCTCATGGAGCATTACCCCAGTTCAGTCAGTCCCTTACCCGTTCCAATTTGTGGTTCTCTGAAGACAGTTCTTAGAGTCAAGTCCTCAAATCAGTCTTCTTGCTTCAAAATCAACATATCTAAAGTATTACTAATGCTTAAATTACCACCATTAGAGAATCCTTGCTTTAAATCGGGGGGGCAGAAAACTTTTCCTATTAGGGCCAGTAATAAATATTTTAGGTGACACATGCCACAAGTGGTCTTTGTCACATAGTCTTTGTTTCAATTTTTTTTTTTAGCTATTATGCCCTAGCTGGTTTGGCTCAGTGGCTAGAGCATCACCCTGCAGACCAAAGAGTCCTGGGTTCAATTCCAGTCAAGGGCACATACCATGGTTGCAGGCTCCTCCCTGGCCCAGGCCCTGTTCAGGCACATGCAGGAGCAATCAATTGATGTGTTGCTCTTACATCGATGTTTCTTTCTGTCTTTCCCTCTCTCTTCCACTCTAAAAAAATCAATGAAAAAATATCCTCGGGTGAGGATTAAAAAAAAAAAAAATGTAAATGCCATTTTTTGCTGAGGGCTGTACATAAACAGGTCTGAACTGAGTTTGGCCTGTGGGCTATGGTTTGCCAATTCCTCCTTTAAATTAAAACAGAGTCTATTCTTAAAGCACAAATATGCCTGGAAATGGTGAGTAACTAACAACCCAATGTGAATTAGGTCATTCTCTTTTTCCTAGTCCCAACTGGATGGAACCAGGTTTTGAAGAAGGAAGGAGGGAAATGGGGATGTTTCAGGCCAATCTGGTTGTCATTCCATAAGAAGAAGAAGAATCCTGGAAGGCATGGACAAAAGGGAGAAAAGAAAAGTACACTGAGTCAAAGTGTTCTATGCATGCTGATGGCTGTGGCTAGGGATAATATTCAAAATACAGTATGTAGCAACTGGTAAGACACAGGCACTAACCAAAGGAAGAGGACATCAGGCAGCCTTTGTATTGGATCAGGGACTGGAGACTCTATGCAGGCATTAATGGTTTAGTGGCTGGACCATGTAGGGGTCAAGACTCATCTTGGGAGTGGGGCTGGGCAGTAAGAAGGAGTATGTATTGCAAGGCATAAAATTCTATGTTCTGCTTTGGCATCTTTGAGCCTCACAGGGCCCTGCAGGCAAAACTGTGAGTTCTCCTGCTCTTGCTAGATATGCTCCACACCCAGTGGGAAAGGCTCCCCACCCATCTAGTTCCTTTATTAGACCAACTGTACTCTACCTGGTCCTCAATCTACTAGGCTTTAGTACCCTGCCAGTCCATAAAAGTATTCAAGCAAACCAATTTTATCCTCTTGTGAGAACAAGGGGCACCTCACTTTCTTGTTATTACAAAGCCTGCCTTGCATAGCTCCTACTTGTTCACTCTATTCCCAAATGCAACCCCCCTGTGGCCCTGAAAGGCATGTGTGTCATGCTCCCCTGGGCTGTGAGTCACTAATAAATTTCTGTCAAGCTTATCTTCTCAGTTATGGTGTTATGTGTTCAGCCACTTCATATTATTTTTGAGAGGGGGCATTCCTCTGCCACAAATGTGGTTAATATGAGGTTATTAGAACAGGGTGTCAGTCTGGATCCTAGGGACAGTGAATATTAACCAACCAGTGAAGAAGCATCTCAATTTTAACAACCAGTTTAGCAGTATATGAACAAGTGGTAGGATTGTGATATAATTTGAAGCCCCTGCTACTCTCTCTAGATTTCTCTCATTGGACAATGCCTAAACTGGAACCCTAAACTGATTCCAGTACTTCAGAGGTGGCCTGGCCAGAATAGATTAGAGAGACTACCATGTTTTGTTCAAAAGTGCCCTATTGTAGATATCTCTGCAAGGAAAAAAACTAGCAGGTTCCCAAACAACTATAACTAAAGTTCTTCAATTATTGGAGAAGAACAAAAATAATGTAGAAATGGACAGTAAGGTCATCACAGAATCTCAGGACCAACAAGGATCTCACAAGTTGTCCAGTGTAGTCCATTTATTATACAAATAAATGCACTAATGCCTAGGGAGAGAAAGTGATCCATACAAGGTCATAGTAGGGAAAAGACGTTGGAGAGAGAGACAGCAAGAGAAAACTGAAAGGGAGAGGGCAGGTAAAACAAAGCAAGATGGGTAAGTTGTTGTATGTGGTTTATGGTCACCAAAAAATGGGGAAGTGAAATGAGAGACCCTCAAAGAGGAAACTTGTCAACTGCTAGCTTCTGTCACCCAGTAATAATTACTTCTGTAAAAATAAGTGGAAATTGCAAAAAAAGGACATTGATATCATTGCCATTACAGATGCACTTATGTTAACCTACTTGCCCTTATTACCTGCTTGGTGAGAGAAGGAAGGATACAACTCCTTCATTTTTGTTAACCCTCTAATATAATACATTTTGTGACTTTCCCAAGTCACACAGCAGAGAGATTCTGACTCCAAGTCCCCTATAAGGTTAATGCCCTCTTTCAAGGAGGGGAAACTTAATACCTGCTGGATGGACTTCAATCTTTTAGATCATTAAGTTGCTCTGTTTTAGTAAATTCAGAGATAGGTGAGCCTCACCCCTTGGAAAACCTGGTCAGGGATTTCCTCAACTTCACTCTGCATATGTTCCTCATCTCAGAAGATGACCCAAGGCAGGGGGGGTGGTGGGGGGTGGCCCCTCTGTTACCTTGGTGATCATCTCTCCTCTCATGCCTCTGGCAGTTGGAGGATGATGGGTGTGATAAACCCTTCTAACATCTGAGTTCAGCTGGGCCCCAGATGTGGGCTTTGGGGAGCCAGGTTGGATTGGGAGGTCACCTAGAGGTGAATTTAAGCAGGAGCGATAACTTCCGGCTCTCTGTATGAAAAGGTCCAATCAATGCAGTGAGTTCAGAATTTCATTGCCCTGCATCTCAAAAAGTCACTGTATTAGAAATTCTCTGGAGTTTCTATCTACTTAATCTGCCTGAGATTAGCTTCAATTTTGAGGGGTGTCTCAACACTTTCTTGCTTTTATTCAGATGGGAAAATGGGGCTTCCCTCCTGCTATTCCCCATACTCTGTGTTTACCTCCTCCCTAAGCAAAGTGTGTTTCTGGCTTTTTAAGCTCAGCTCAGCATTACACAAATGGCATCACTTTGAGTCAGGATTTCAGATAACAAGTGATTCTCTAGGCCTTGAAATAAAGTCCATCTGATTAGCAATGCTCACCTAAAATTTTAAAAAGGGATTTATTTATTTTATCAGGGAGGAATTTTCATTTCCCCCATCTTATCTCTTTATCGTCAGCTCTTGTCAGAGCTATAAAAACATTGGTTGTCCTTATACCAGAACTTATCTGTGGGTTTTTACAGTTGTAGAAATTAGGGGGAAAATAACCTAAAAACTTTCAACTGGAATTTCCCAGTGAGGAAATGAAAGAATATTATGTTCAACTCATACATTGCTCATGAGACCAACTTTCAAAACATTCTGGATATTGCTTTGAACTTCCCCAGTTCTTCCTTTGGAAATTTTAAGCAAGTAAATCTCCAAATTAAAATGGTTTTGAGAAGAAAAACACTCCAAAATACTAAAAATATTCATATTTTGACAACCAACTTTAAATGGAGGAGTGAGCATTATGGTTCTGCATGACATGGTTGGCCACTTGTATTCATTTTTATTTAGTCTGTCTCTCTGTCTTCCTCAGTTCTTGGGGTATATCAAATTATAGTCACCTTTCAGTCCTGAAAGGATTAGTGTAAAAGAGCTATGCAAACAAAGCAAATTCTACTTTTGAAATGGAGCGATTGAGGGAGTTAATATATCAGTTTCTAGACTGAAAAGACCTCTTCTGTTTTTCCCAGGAGACTTTCACATCTGTGCCTATCACTGATGTCCCCATTTAGAGCAGGACCTACAAAGTCTGTCTTTCTTTTTTTTTTTTTTTTTAATATACTTTATTGATTTTTTACAGAGAGGAAGGGAGAGGGATAGAGAGTTAAAACATCGATGAGAGAGAAACATCAATCAGCTGCCTCCTGCACACCTCCTTCTGGGGATGTGCCCACAACCAAGGTACGTGCCCTTGACCAGAATCGAACCTGGGACCCTTCAGTCCGCAGGCTGATGCTCTATCCACTGAGCCAAACCGGTTTCGGCCAAAGTCTGTCTTTCTAATATTCTTGGAGAGTCTTAGGCCCCAGTATTGAGCCTTAAATCTTCAGTGGCCTTCATCCAAGATCCCACCCTCAAATCTCATCTCCACCCAGTCTACAGATCTAAAATTGGCCCATTTTCCAGTATGCTCAGCCTGGTTTCCCTGGCTCTCCACTCATTCATTGGGTTGGGTTCCTGGCTAGTAATTCAAGAACAGGGCAGAAGAAGAGATCACACCAAACAGGTTTTTATGTTTCTCCAGATCCCCAAAGAGAATATGGCACAGCACAAGTATCCAATGACCAGGAACTGCTGTTATCAAGATATGGCCATATCCTGACTTAGCTAGGGGACCCTGGCCCTGTGCCTCCTTTCCAAACTTTCAACAACTCCTGAGATTGTCCTCCTCCATGAAGCCCTCACAGAAGAGCCAAAGAAAAAAAATGAGAGGGTGGGCCTCTCATTATTTAAATGTGCTCACCTTCAAAATTCATGGCACATATCATTGTGGGTAATCTACTCAATTGACAAGGCTGAAAATATGCTATAGGCACTAGCCAAGTAGGAAATAGAAAATACAAAAGGTTATCTCTAATGACCTTTTGTAAAATTTTACAATCAAAACATCCAAGGAAAATAAACTGTTTTCCGTCAGTGAAATGTCTAAGTCTTGTCTTTTTAAATTTGATGTTGTTGCCGAAGCCGGTTTGGCTCAGTGGATAGAGCATCGGCCTGCGGACTGAAGGGTCCCGGGTTCGATTCTGGTCAAGGGCACGTACCTTGGTTGTGGGCACATCCCCAGAAGGAGGTGTGCAGGAGGCAGCTGATTGATGTTTCTCTCTCATCGATGTTTTAACTCTCTATCCCTCTCCCTTCCTCTCTGTAAAAAATCAATAAAGTATATTTAAATAAATAAATAAATAAAAAATAAATTTGATGTTGTTTATTTTAAATATCACTTTTTTTTTAGTATGCTTAGCGTCTCTTAGTGTCTTGCTCTGACCTCACAGATCATGGAAATGGCACAGGGTTAGGAGTCTTTGCAGAGAAGGGACTAGAGCCCAGGTGTCCTAGCTGGTTGCATGACCTTGGTCAAATTGTGTGACTTTTCTAGACCTTGTTTTCTTTGTGTCAAACAAAAATTGATCTCAATGCTTAAAATCCCTTTCAGTTCTAAAAGTCCATTATGCTGTAACTTTGCAGTAATTTATATTCTTATACAGGAACCACCTGAGGTTTAAAAGTTATAACCAAGTGATTGTTGCTATCATGGCTGAAGCTGTGAAAGCCATAGTTGCCCATAAGGCAGGGATGACACTTTGACATGTGTTTTGAATGGCTTCTCCTTTGGGATATGGCCTGACTTTGTGGCTTGAAGTGGAAAAGAGAATGTGCCTTCCATGAAAAAAGGACTCTTCAAGGTCTGGGTGCTCAAGGAAACTGTAAATCCAAAAGAGACTTCCATGTTCCAATGAAAGAAGCTGATGAAAAACAGATGCTGGGTCCACAGTTGTACAATTCCTGGGATTGCTCAGCTCAGCGTTCTGCTCGGTCAGTAATTAAGAAAATGGAAAGGACCTTTCTTGGCTTAATTTCCAGACCCAATCTATCCACCCACAGGGGAATCCTGATCAGAGGCTGCGTGGGCAGTGACCTCTTGGGGAATGTTGTAAATCCTACCCAGCAGGTAATCTTTAAGGAGCCTTCAGGCTTTGGAGCCTTGTGACTCAAAACCTGGGGTTAGGGATCAACCTTATGAAGCTAATTTCTAGGGAATTAGCCACACCACTACACACCACCCCAATGTCTTTCAGTCATCAGCTCTGCCTGGGGTGGAGAAGGCAGGGTTCAGAGTTAATGTTAACAACAATGAAAGAACAGCAACTTCACAGTGCTGACAGTTTGTGTGTGGTTTAAGGAGAGGAATATGCAATTTCTGCAGAGATAATCCAAGAAGGCTTCTTAGAGGAGGTGAAAGCCTGGGAGTGTTCTAAAGAAGGGGGAGGAAGGCAGCTTGGTAGACTGGAGATTAACGAGGAGGTTCTCCACAGCAAAACCAAGCTGATTAGCTGTTTGAATGCTAGAGGTTGTGAACTCTGTGTGCCCACTCAGTGGGTGGTCTGCAATGTTGTGCAAATTTCCCATGGATCCAAAAAGTAGTGGGCTGTGATGCTCAGGTTGGGCTGCTGCTACTGCCCCCTTTAGCCTGGGACAGGAGGCAGCCAAAGGCCTCAGACTAATGAGGAGTCAAAGCCAAGGTGAAGAGGGAAAAGTGATGATGGACTTGGAGGTCAGTGACAGGTTGGGCCAGGCTGGTTGTTCAGAAACTTTCACTGTCCTCCCATCTGCCTTCCTGGTCTCCCTACCCTTATAAGACCCTCCAGAACAAGCAAGTTCCCTTTCAGATGTTTTGAATCTCCTTCCCTTTCCTAACTGAAGTTGGCTTTTCTTTCTGCAAGAGGGGAAAGGGGGAAAATAAGCCCTGCAGCCCTTTCTCTCCTCTCTTTTCTTCTTCCCCTGGGGTGGAGAAGCTCTCCATTTCCAAGCAAAAGCTGGGGTTAGATGGTTCACCCAGCCCTTTCCCAGCAGAAAGCAGTTCTCAGAAGGAAGCCAGCAGCCTTTTTCCCGGTAGGAGGAATGTGGTCCTCACCACATCTTCCCCCAAGCTGTCTCCTACAGGCATTCCCCTCAATAAGATAGCCCTAAACCCCATCCTTGCAAAGAAGCTGCTCGTTCTAGCTGTCACTGGGGTAACCCCTCTTTGCCCCAGATCAGATGTCTTTCCTGGGAATGTACTGTGGTAGAATTATTCACATTTTCGCCAAGTAGCCCTGGGACCACTAAATTAGGTAAAATAGTGCAACTTCAGTTATTGTTGCACTGAAAGGACTCACTAATGGGCCCACATAGTCATCTTCCGGCACTGGTGCTTTTGTTAATCAAGTTTGATATTCTGTTATTCTAAGGATCATAAGGGAAAACACCCATATAAAGCACCATGGAGTAGCACCCTCTCATTTTATCAGTAACCTACATTTTTCAGACCACCCAAGCCTGAGATAAAAATAGGATCCCAATAGCAAACACAAAACTTCTCCAGGAAACTACACTTGTATTTTGTAGAAATTTAAGCTCCCTTTCAAATGTCTTCCAAGTAGTCCTAGATTTCTGTCTCCTTTGGTGTCTTATCAGTAGCCTTGAAGCGGAGAATGTTTCATAACGTGCTGTGCAATCTGGTCCTCTGGGCTACTATGTGACATCTAGTGCTTTTATTCTCTCCCACTCTGGCTCATTTGGGGTGATGACTCCCGTTGCTTCTGAAACTGTCAGTGATGTCTACTGAAGGCATTCAATTCCTGCCAATGTCCAATGTCAAGGTCAATGATGTCTGTAGTGGGATATCCTGACCAATTATTAATGAACATACTGGCACAATTCTGCAGATGCCCTGCATACTATTATTCCAACCTTTTGTTTTTGCTTTTATTTTTAATGGTTCCACAAAAGCACGGTGACTGGCGTCAAGGAAATCTTTTCTTTCATCTAGAATCAGTGAGCCATGTCCTGGAAGCAAACACACGTACTCTGACACTATCTTTACTCCATGCTTCCTTGTATAAATAAGTACCTGATAGACTCACCCCATCAGTCCTCCACATATGTTGCATCTTCTGAATCCTAGCACCCAGATAACTTCAATTCAAGTTAAGACCAATTCAGAATTTCTATGACTGTGGTAGTTAAAAGCTTAGGTTTTAATTCTGGCTCTACCATTTACTAGCACTGAGCCTTAGTTTCCTCATATGTGAAATGTGGATAATAATAATTCCTATGTCACAAGGCTGTGATAAAGGCAATGATAATAAAGGCAATGATGATAATTACTTAACCTAGTGCAGAGAGTGTCATTGATAAATGTTGCTTATTACAATGAATATTAGACAATTTTTTATTAAAGAAGGAGGAGCTGAGGTTGGCATAGTTGAAGTGACTTGTCCAAGATAGTACAGTGAGTGAGTGGCAAAGGCAAACGTACCTTCCGTCATCTAAATCAGAGTTTAGTGTTCTTAAATAATCTTTCCATAGTTCCACAGGTGAGCTTCTACCAGAACTGAATTTGCTTGGTAGCTTTTCTTAATTAATGTCACTGATAAGCAGACCATGCTGGGAGGACTCCGTAGACAAACAATGCTAAGGGAAGGCAAGGAAGGAGATGAAGAGGGATCTGCTTCCAAGATGGCACACTCACGTGGCTGTGGGCTGGAGGCCTCAGATCCTGGCATATTGAGGTGGAGGCCAGACAAGGCAACTGATATTCCCCCAGAGGAAGTGATCAAGAGCGAGATCAAGAAGGATGCTGTACTGATTTTATGACCCAGTCTCAGACATACACTGTCATTTCTTCCATATTCTAATCTTTAGGAATGAGTTACTAAGTCCAGTTTGCACTTAATGAAAGGGTTTTCTTTTTTTCTTTAGTACTTTGCATGTTCTAAGTGCTAATTACTCATTATTGAACTTGAACAATGACCAGGTTTCTTAACCCCCAAACCTCTAATTCAATCCCAGAGAGGCAGGAGGCTATTCTCATCACTGCTGAGTCCCAAAGACTTTGCTCCAAGGGAAGAGGACTGAGAGGAGACCTTTGAAAGAGCTCCCAGCTCAGCCGTTGCAGTCTCAGTAGCTATAGGTCATCTCTGAACAGGTCTTACAGCAGCTTTTCTGTTCTTCATGAAAGCATTTTGAAGTTAATGAAAGTTTTTAAGCTCCAACTCTTGAAGCAAGATATGAAGAATTTGTGGACATATGTTAAAATCATCACATGCTCAATAAGCCTGAGCATTATCCATTTGTTTGAAATTCCACCATTAGTGGACCTAAGAAAGATAAGAAAATAACTCATTTTTATTTTGCAAACAATTCAAATTTATGTCAATTTTAAGTGTATGGAACTGCACTGACCAGGAGTCGAGGCTCAGGTTCTATTTTACACCCTGCCTTTGACATGCCATAAATCTTGGACATGTCACTTCTTCTGGGCCTCAATTTCTTTCTTTGTAAACTATAATGCATGGACTGGAAGATTTTTTAATGTTTCTTTTGGCTTTGATATTCTTTTGTCTAATATTATTTGTTAGATTTTAAAGTTCATTTTGATTTGATTGTCTCTCTGATGTCAATCTATCCATGTATGTATGCATGTATGTATATTTATGTTGAACATGTTTTTATATGTGTCTCCATATTTCAAAAGCTTATTTAAATAAATCTTTTATGGCCCTTTAGCTTTAGAGGGAAGGTGAGGCTGTTTATGTTACAAGATCGTATTTTATTTGCCCACAGCAGCCAGAGCACAGCATGCTATTTCTATAAATGGGGCATGATGGTGTTTTGTTATGAAATGCCTTTTGATGTAGGACAGCCACAGTCCAGTGACTTCCAAATATATTTCAGCCTACTATAAAGAATAAAATGATAGATCTTCTAATGGCCACGGGGTCTCTGCACAGATTTCCAGGAACTTGAAGCCATTTATTAAATGCAAACAGAGAAACATTGTTGTAATGGTTATAGATGAGTCCACTGAGCTTTGAACAAGCCCTCTCTCCTCCTCCTCCCAGTCCCTCATGCCTGAAGTCCAGCATGACTCAGTCAGACTGGGTCCAAAAGAAGCAACATACCTGAGAACCTTTTCAAGACAAGACATCAACCCTCCAAGTTGCTCCACAGACCATGCCTGACTATTCTTTGATCCCACACTATTCTTTGGTCTCCTTATTTCCCTCAAGGGCTACCCATCTTTTGAACAATATGCTAGGGAAAAATTTTTTTTGAATAGCAAGAACAATTTGGGAATTGTAGAAACTGAGAGTATTGTTCCAAGTGCTTCTCTAGTCTCTAGGTCTTCCCTGGCAGTTCCATTGTGCACATGTAGCCCAGAGAACTATTCACACAGGTCCAGAAGGGGCTCTTACTCAAGGCACTCATGGCAGCAGTACTTGCAGCAGTGGGAGTTAGATTTGGTCATGTGTCCATCTGCAGGGAATGGACAAATACATATGGTAAAAGCATACTATGGATACTGTGCAATGAATGTTATTTATTGTTGCATAACAAATTAACCCAAAGTAAACATCTTAAAACAACAAACATTTATCATCTTGCAGTCTCTGTGGGTCAGGAGCCACATGGCATAGTGGACTCCTTTGGCTCAGAGTCTCTGACAAAGGAGCAATCAAGCGTCCAGAGCTACAGTCGGTCATCTCAGGGCTCGACGAGACTGGGGTAAAATTTGCTTCCAAACTCACTCACAAGGCTACTGGCAGGATTTAGTTCCTCGTGCTATTGGACCAAGAACTTCAATTCCTTGCTGGATGTTGGCTGGAAGCTCTTTCCAGCCCTTGCATTTGGGATTCTGTACAGGGAAACTCTCAACGTTTCAGCCAGCTTCCAGCAGAGCAAGCCATGTGAGAGAGCAAGAGAGGAAGACAGAGACTTTTTGTAACTGAATCTCAAAAGTGGCATCTTTTTGTCACATTTTGCTTATTAGGAGCAAGCCACTAAGTCCAGCGGTACTCAAGGTGAGGTGACTGATTACACAAGGGCAGTAATACTAAGAGGCTGAAACCACCTTAGGCACTGCCTATCACAATAATCAACAAATTAAAGGACTACACGGCATTAAATACAATAACTAACAGAAAAAGGTAAGGGCTAGAATAAAGTCTGTAGCAGAATACAACTTGTATAAATTAAAAAAAAAAGAGGAAACAATGCTTCATGTTTTACAATGTGCAAACAAACCTAAGGGTGCATAACAATCACATCCAAGTGTTTGCTTGTTGGGCATGAAAAGTAGAGGAAAAATGAGAATATATAACCATATAAACCCAGAGTATGGCCTTGCAAACACAAAAGCAAATGGTAGACTCAAGGGAATCTAGACCAAGTTCAACTCACAGCATCTCAGGTTTAAAAGATAGGAGAAGTAAAGTAATCAAACAAATACGTTGGGTCTCCACTACTCAATCCTTTGCTGAAGTCTCTCACCAAGATCCATGTCTGTGGGAGCTCTCCACCCCAATATCACACTGAACTAAAATATCCTCAAGGGCTCAGTGACTTTTACCAAATAAAAGTGACATCTGTGATAGTAAGGCATACCTTGGAGTCTATAATAAGCTCTAAAATTCAGTGTATGTAAGATGCAACCACAGGGTGATAAACTGTCCTAGGACCAAAGGAATTCCTGAACATGAGACTTCTTGCTGCTTTTCCCAGGATAGTCCTGGGAGAACTGGAATGACTTGGTCACCTATCACCCAGGAATCCTGTTGAAAGTGCTAATTGCAACATCTCCACAGGAGATTCTGATTCAGTGAGGCCAGGAATCTGCATTTTAAGCAGCACCACAGAAGCCTCTCTAATATAGATGATGCACAGATCACCCTTTGAGAAACACTATAGTGGAAGGAAAGCTTTGAATGGTATTGCTGGTAGCACCAGAGGTCACTGCCATTCTCAAATTTGTAATCACAAATCTTATGCAGTCACCTAAGGGAAAATCACCATTGTCTGTCAGTTTTCATAGACCTGTAGTTCACAGTCCACTGATTCTAGAACTTCTCTTCCATATAAGGCAGACCCCAGCATCTAGAAGGCAAAGTTCAAGAAGGGGTCAGGATAGGAGTTTGGGAAGGAAGATTTCCCTGATTGGCTGTTAGAAGAAACCACACCCCATCGCTGGATTAGCCATGCACAGAAAAGCTCTCAGAAGTCACTCACCCAAGTGCAATCTGAGGAATGTTCTAATAAGATTAAAGTGAGAAACTATAGGTCTTCAGGAAGCAGTCTGCTAAAATGTAATCCCTACAAAATATTTTCTATATTTGAACAAGATAAAAGGTTACACGAGTACAATGACAGGAGACAATGTAATGATGAGGTAATGATGAATGCTTCATGGATCTAGCTGAAGGAGGGTGGGGAGTCCTGATGTCACAATGAGGGGATTTGGGGGGCTGCAGGTGCACTTAGGTAGATCCAACCTTATGAAAAAGGATGTGCAGACCACAAAAGTTTGTCAAATGCTCCTAGTGATCAATCAATTTGTCTTGTTCTATTTTTACATTCAGTAAGAAACCTTTAAATCTCCCTTTATTCTTTGTCCTCTAAGTACACACTGAATAATTTCTATGAGAGAGGCACACAGAATCTTAAACTTCTTTGTACCCTACTCCTAGTTTTTCTATTGAATTTTAAGTCTAATGCGGATGGACTGTAATTACTAAAAGACTAATGTAAACAAAGTATGTTGGTGTTTTCAGAAGTAATTTTTAATGAGAAAGTTTCTCATGGTTTTAGTTTCCTCCTGAAGTTTATCCTGAAACAAGCATTCAAGTATTTATAGTTTATTTGGGAGGTGATACCAGGAAACACAAAGGAGAGCAGAGAATAAATCTGGGAAGGAAAGAAAGCTGATAAAAGACATATGTCAAGCCAGTTACCATTAAGGGCAACTGGTGTTAGAGCCTGCTTGGTAACTCTAGGACACAATATAGATTCTATACTGTCCATACATAGCATATGCTTCAGAGTTATTTCAAGCAAGGGGTATTTATTTAGTAATTCTCCATCTGTCTTTGGTTGAGGGCTGCTTCTTGGGGGGGTTAAGCATCAGACACTGTAGTCTATACTGTATGAGACCTAAGCATGCTTTCATGACTGCAGAGAATCACAGATGTTTTGCATAAACAACCTTGAGACTGTAGAGATAGACACCAAGTAGACATGGGTTAGCTATCAACAGCATCTGTTACAATAACTCATTCGATGCATGATTATAGGATTCCATGCACCAGATTAAATGCATATCATCTCATTTAATATCTGATTAATATCCCCCATTTCCCAGATCAGGAAACAGATGTAGAGTGAAAAGTGACTTGTTCATGGTCACACAGTCAGCTAATGGGGTAGCTGGGATTTGAATCATACAGTTGGTTTTTAGAATTCAAGCTTTGGGCCACTGCACTCTACTGACTCCTAGAAGAGTTTATATCTAGTTTAGGGAATAGAAACAGATTTCAAGATGTGGGTGTAAAAAGCATCTGCTTCACAAAGCATGAGTCAAATTTCAGTTTGGGATTCAGCACTCGTATCAAAGTGCAGATGTATGGATGGAGTTCAAGAATCATCAAGGGTCCTGTTTGGCTGGAATATAAATCACAGTTAGTTGAGGGTAAGCAATACTGGGGAGGATTTTGAAAGCCAATGTAAAGAGTTTACACACAGTGGCTGGACAATAAAATCTCTTTTAAAAAATTTTATGTATTCAGTTTAGAGAGAGAGAGAAAGAGAGAGCCTGGCCAGGCATGGTTCAGTGATTGAGCATTTACCTATGAACCAGGAGGTCACAATTCGATTCCTGATTAGGGCACATGCCCGGGTTGCGAGCTCAATCCCCAGTGGGGGGTGTGCAGGAGGCAGCCAGTCAATGATTCTCTCTCATCATTGATGTTTCTATCTCTCTCTCCTTCTCCCTTCCTCTCTGAAATAAAATATATTTTTTTAAAAAAAAGGGGAAAGAGAGAGACAAAGAAATATAGATTTGTTGTTCAACATATTTATATAATCATTGGTTGATTTTTGTATGTGCCCTGACTAGAGATTGAACCTGCAACCTTGACATATCATGACGATGCTCTTACTGGGTGACCATAAGAAATTTTTGAGGCTTTTTGATCAAGGGCATGCTAAGAAGTGGGCTTAAGTAACATCAGAATGTTAATAATATAAAACAATGTTAACAGGAGCATTGAACAAGAAGCAATGAATTGGCTGGGTTTATCAAATAAAGAAGAGGAAAAATAGAAAATCAGGTAGGAGCTTTGACAATAATTGAGGAATTTCAGGACACTTTTTTCAGAAGCCCAGAGTTACTATGAATGAGTATAGCAGAACAGGTGAGAAGAGCCGTTCTGACTAAAGGTTTTTAATCCAGGTCATGGAAATTGAATGTTTAAGGCCTCTAATCCCTGTCTGGTCCTCCCAATGAAAAGAGGGACCAGACTGGCTAACTTGGACTTGGGCATGACTGGACTTTCCAGTTACACTTCAGCATCTGATCCTAAACTTTCCTACCTTAGAAACTGTTTAATATTTTTACCCTGAATTGATCAGACTACAAGTGAACTGATGTAATTCATTTCACTGAAGACAAAAAATCAATGAATGATGGTTTGATAACCAATTCATCATGTCATTCATAATTGCTGATGAGCTTGAAATACTCCTGTTGATTGGCTGGTGGATGCATTATCTTTCTAGAAAGGGATTCTTCTCCCTCTCCTGAGGACTCTATTATGGAACCTGGAATGTATACTTGATCCAAGATTCTATATTCACCTTTTTTTTCTGGATATCTTAATCGAAACTCTCAATTATGCTCTTTTGCTGATGACTTCAAATTTATATTTCCAGAACTCATCTTTTCCCTTGAACATAATTTCTAAGTGCTGGTTAGGTAACCCCACTGGGATATTCTACTAGTACCTCAAACTCAACATAACCAAAAATCTGGTTTGTCACATTCTTCCACAAACAAGTTTATTTTTCTGACTTCCTAATTTATATTAATGATCTTATCATTCCTCATCTTGCCAAAACTCAATTCTTTGTATGCTCTTTGACTTCTTTTCAACTGTCCACGCCACCTAAAGTATGTAAAAAACTTGATTCTACGGCCACAGTATCTCTTAAAATTGGTGGGCCCTTCCCTTTTCACTATAGTATAGTATAGTACAGTGCAGGTTTTCATTGCCTACTGCTTAGCATATTCTAACTAAAATATATCCCTACTCATATTACTACTCTCAAGTAAGTGGGACCTTATCATCATAGTATTTTGCTATATCTTATATCTAGCTCCCTTATAATAATAATGTCTAAAAGCAATATTAGATGCTGGGTATTGTCCTAAATGTTTTAAATTTTTACATTCTTCAATATTTACAAAATAATCTTTGGGACATGTATAATTACTAGCCACATTTTACAGAGGAAAATACTGAGGTACAGAGAGGTTAAGTGACTTTCTCAAGATACCTAGTAAGTGACAATACCTAGATTTAAATCCAGGTCTCTGTCTCTCCTATGAACAAAGGTCCATGTTGAACCTATTGGCTTCTTCTGTACACTTTGAACTTCTCAGAGTGGACATTGTATATGTAACATGTGATTCTTAAGTTTCACTTGGTGATGAATTCAGGGGAACATGAGACTGGAAGTCATTTGGTCCTGCTGTTCTTGTAGAAGGGAGACTGTACCTAATCCAATCTGATGACAGACTTTAACCAGACCAGATCATTAAAGTAGTCCCTGGTTAGGATAGCAATGACCCAAGAGAAATAAGCTGCAACTACATGAATTCAGACATTGGGCTCAAAAATATGTGCTGAGCTTTGCCTCTCCCTTCAGTTCTATTTTTGGACTTTCTTTGTTGCATACCTGGAAACTCATGCTCTTTGTAACCTAACAAAAGAAGAGTCAGAATTAGAGAGATTCAAAAACACTGAGTGCATAGCAAGAGAGTGTTTGCATATGTAGGTGGGGCAGAGACACTCTGG
The DNA here is from genome assembly GCF_963455305.1 of Plecotus auritus. Taxonomy (NCBI): domain Eukaryota; kingdom Metazoa; phylum Chordata; class Mammalia; order Chiroptera; family Vespertilionidae; genus Plecotus; species Plecotus auritus. The sequence goes on along the minus strand of NC_137776.1, from coordinate 22,272,452 downwards.
GAGGCCCGATAAAATTATTTTTTGGCTGAATCAGATTGCAAACTTCTTGAGGCTGAGCAGTGCTATTTCATGCCTCTACCACAGGCATTTGCTTTTTGAAAAATCAACGACCCACAAAAGCAGTTGGTGGTGGGAGGAGGGGGAGTCCCTGAACTAATCCTTGAGGTTGAGACAGAAACACGCACTCTGCTTTGGGTTCAGCCTGGGGAGATCAAGGGGAAGCATGACTGCTCTGTTTGGAAAGGCTTGTCTTCAGTTGGCACCATTCTGAGTGCTCAAGTTTTCTGTCAATAAGCACTTTACAGGGGAGATAAATGGATTTGGAGCTGAGGATTAGAGGAGGGTGTCCAGGAAAGAATAAACACATTATCTGACTCCCTTCCACCAAACCCCTCACTGAAGTGCTCAAGGACACAGACAATGTATTTAGCAGGAGCTGGGTGAGAGGGAGGGAGAGTCTCTCCACTGCTGTGGGTGAAGCAAGCTGCAGAGCTGGTATAATAATAATAGACAACATTTGAAGATCAGACCTTTTCAGCTTGCGTCACCCACAGGATGCCAGGTACTGTGCTGTGGTATTATAAAATGCCAGTTTGACCACCATTGACAGTAAGACTAGAAATGATGGACCTCTTGCAAAGAGAAAACATGAACACTCATTCTAGATGGCTGGGTAAATGGTAATATTCTGAAAGCATGGAAGAAGAAAGCAAATACCTGGGTAAGTTCAGGAAAATTTTAACATGTTCTTCTCCCCTCGCCCCCATAATGAAATCCCTTTCTTAAACATTTTAAATTCAATAAGAAAGTATAGGTTTGGGGAATGGTATATCCAAGCACATTTAGGTCCTGAGATACCAAATCATTCACTTCATTTTATTTAAATATGGCCTCCCCACAGAGCACAGGCCAAAGAATCAGGTATTAGTATTAAGTTTTGAAGAATATGGTCCCGAAACATGACATATTTCCTTAGGTTTCCCTATAGTGCAACTCTGACATTCTTAATCCCCTAGGAAAGCCTTGAACTTTTAGTATTATCACTTGATGATTATAAAATGTTCAAATAACTAAATGTGTAGCTCTTGTTTATATTTTATCATATAGAAGCAGCTTCCATTCTAGTACATTCCCTCTTCTGACAAATTTGCTGATACAGTGCATGCACACTCCATTTGGTTGCCCTTCATCATATGTTACCCTTCTACATAATTTATGATCTGGCAGCTACCTGTAGCTCTAGTAATTAATGTGTGTTAAGCCCCCTCTAGATGTAACCTCCTCTAGCATCTTAGGGTCAATAAGTTCTTTCCTTCCCATGGTATAGAGTTTTGCTATAGAATCAATCATCTGTTTTCATTGCATTTGCATTGAAAATGTAAAATGTCCTCCATCACACCCAACTATTTTCCCTTCTCATATTTCCTATGTTCTCATTCTTTTGTATTATTGGTCATACAACTCTTTCTGTCTGGACTTTGTCTCATGTAGCTCCACTATAACATGCCCCAAACTGAACTCACTTCTTTCACTTCCCTCCACTCTTCCTTCACCCTGTTCCTATCACTCCCAGCCTCTGATTTCTCACCTCAGTGAATAACACTATCATCAATCTGTTGCTGGCATAAAAGACAAAAATCTTAGATGTACCTCTTTTCCTCCACTTCCTACATTTCTCAATCAGTATAATCACTCACATCTACTTCTTAACTTTCTCTCCTTTTTTCCTAGTTCTTATTCTCATCATCTCTGAACTGGACTATGGCTCACAACATGCTTCCATTGATTTTCTACATTAGCCCCAAAGTAGATACTATAAAACAGAAATTCCCTGTGGCCTCACATATAACCTACACACCAACAGTACCCCAAGACCACTCCCTTTTCCCTGCCTAGCCCCAGACCCATATAAGAAGACAGAGGAGGATTAGAAGGTTGAAGTATCATTGTAGGCTGGCAGGGTGGTGGGGGCAATATATTCCTCTTACCTAAGCCAAGTGAGAGAACCACCTAGAGAATCATTCTCAGAGACTCTGGATGCTAATAAATAAAAATTGGAGTCCCAGTTTCTCATTAGGAGTTTGCTTGGCTAGCATACTTGAAGAACTTGCCTGTATATATCTCTCCCCAACCCCCACTCTCATTTCCAGCAGGAAAAAAGAAAACTGGATAGAAAAGGTGAGAGTCTGTTCTGTCTCCTTTCATGTTGTCATTGAAACATGAGATTTCTCTGGGTCAAATGCACACCTCAGAATTGAGCTGAGCTTATGCTGTTAGGCTGTCTTTCCTACTCTCCCTACAAAGGGGGGTGGCCAATGTACCCTAATACCCAGCAACAATATGTAGTGATACCATGGGGACAGGGGAAAATGCTGTTGGAAAAAATTAAGCTGGAAACTAATCTCTCTAAATCAGGCAATTGATATGACTCCCCTTCCTCTAAAAGGGTCAAGAGAAAGCATTTGTGAGTCTGCCAATAAAAGGCATTGACTATCACCGACATTAGTAAGAAAGGCAGAAAAAGCCATTGGAAAGGAAACTACAGCATAAGCTACTTAAGCAAGACACACTTATCTCTTTTGTCTTCCATTTCCAACATCTTACTTGGGCTACAGCCTTGAAGAGGGTCAGAGGGTAGGTTGGCCTGGGGCAGAACATTTCCCCAGTTCTACTCTTAGGACTGGAAGTCAAAAAGAAGTGAAAGAAAAGACATCCCCCTTCTCCATCCACAACCAGGGAAGAGAAAAACCTTAGATAGAATATGCTATTACAGCTTTAAATTAGATCATTTCTAATAAATGAAAATGACCAAAAATTGATCACCAGGAAGTTATGTCCAAGATGTCACTAAAAGGTAAAAAAAGGCATGGCTCAAGGCAGTGACTTGGAAAAACTTGCCCAAAAGATTTCATGTTTGTGGGCAATGAGTAGAGAATGTTCAACAAGCGAATTATCATACTGACATGCAAGTCCCATCCTGTCACTCCCCAGATGAAAAGCTCCCCAATGACTCCTGATTCTCTACCCTTCAGGTTAAAAATATACTTTTTGCATGACTCAAAAGGCATCTGTAATCAAACACCTTTGCATAGTAACTGAAACAAGAATGTGAAATAATAGAGAGGAGCCATAGAATCAGAAATGATTTCATTTAAATTCAATAGAGCTCAAACTGAGCTGATCAGATTTAGACACTTATTTTTCTCTTTAAATTGTAACTAGATTGACCAACCTTTTGCAGCCCTAATGTAAGTATAGGAGGGTTGTTGGAACTTAGGTATAATGTTTCAGATCAGTCCCTTGCTTCTCCTCTTTCCCTGATTGGCTGCTGCCCCATTACAGATGTGCCCAATACACACACACACACACACACACACAGAGACACACACACACACACACACCACTCCTTATGGGCACTTTCTCTCACTCCTCAACAAAATTCTCTCATTTTCCCTGAAATTATTCCTCTATCATCACCATCTTTAAAAAATCTTTCTAAATTGCAAACATAATTTTGATTTTGTTCCCATAAATGTGGTATTTAGGCCTCTGAGGTTTTTCAATCTCAATAATTACTGTATGTTTGGGGAATTCTAAATATAAGTAAGTCTGTCTTTATATTTCTTTAGTCTTGAAAATAGACAACTATACCTCTAGTCTACACATATATACAGAGAGACTGCATATGTGTGTTTATTTGTGTTTAAGTATCATATATGTACATACATATAGAGACACATTTTCTATAATAATAAAAGTGTAATATGCTAATTAGACTGGACAGCTGAATGACCTTCTAGACATCATTCTGGACGTCCTTCCAGACGAAGCTGCAGTGGTGGGGGCCAAGGCAGAGGTGGTGAGGGGTGATCAGGCAGGCAGGCGAGCAGTTAGGGGCGATTAGGCAGGCAGAGTGGTTAGGGGTAACCAGGCAGGCAGGCGAGTGGTTAGGGGTGATGAGGCAGAATGGTTAGGGGTGACCAGACAGGCAGAGTGGTTAGGGATGATGAGGCAGGCAGGCAGAGGCAGTTAGGGGTGGTCAGGCAGGCAGGCAGGCAGGCAAATGGTTAGGAGCCAGTGGTTCCAGGTTGTGAGAAGTGCAGGCTGGGCTGAGGGGACCTCCACCCCAAGTGCATGAATTTCGTGCACTGGGCCTCTAGTACATATAATAAATATACAGTAGAACTATATTTTCAACTTCTCCTTCATTCCCACTCTAGTGTTATCTGTAAGACAAAAGCTTTGCCCCTCCGCTTTTACTCTGACCTCTCCCCTTTCTCTCCTCCTTCACCCCCCATGCTCCCCCAGTCCCTGTTATTTTTAAACCTAGTTTTATCTGCATCCTTTCAAGGAATTGCATTATGATAATCTGAGTGCAGAGATCCAGCCTCGAGGCTAAACTCTGGTGTGTCTTTCTCTTAGTAAGGACATAAATCTTCCCCTAGTTCTCTCTAAGGGATTACTTAAATTGGTCAGATTGAGAATCCATCTATTTCTTTAAAGCAGGGCCCATGAATAGCTGTTAACACAATGCAAGAGTTTAAGGCATTAAGCATGTACCTGCAAGTACTTTGCAGTTCCTCACTTTCTTCCCTGTGGGAGTGCTTTTCAGTAGACAGGGGTAGGAAGAGAGAACAGAGTGGAAATAAGCTGATTTATCTGGAAAAGCACTCCTCTCCATCTTTGCCATTTTAATAAAGCTCAGCATGAGGAGAGATTTGGAGTCCTTCAATAGCAGGCCCGTTAAAACAATCGGGGAGTGTGTAAAACACAGCTCAGGCCTTGCCTGCCCCTCTTTAAAATGACGTCACCTCATAAATCCACAGGCTTTGTTCCCAGCCCCAATCTGCAAGGCACAGCCTGGATGCATCAGCAAGCGGCTCTTTCTGGAGATTATTTGTTCAGACAGAGGTCAGGTAGAGGGTCCTGAAAAGATTGCTTCAGCATTTTGCCCCCACCCCCTCTCATTCCCATAAAAAATGGACTTCCCTGTGCAGTCATGCTGCAGAAAGTCTCACAGGGTACAAAGAAGCCAACCTGCCCATTTGGAAGGGACTCCAGCATCATTTCACCCACAGTGTCCCTCCACAGAGGAGGGACTAAGAGCCAGGGTAGTGAAGGGGCTATCCCATGGGTTCTTCTTACCTTGCTGCCCTTGGGTCATGGGATTCCAGTCTTTCTTCAGGGCAGTCTGTGCTTAGACTGAAAATGCAATGAATTAAGAAAGACACAGGGAGGGTAAGCCAGCAGACAGGGACATCAGGAAGTGTCTGCATCCAAGGGGCCCTGGGTGCTGTTGGAAGTCTCAGAGCTTTCTTTGCAGGATGAGCTGGGGTTTGCACATAAATCACCCAGATATCTCTCTGGGGACACACTTCAGTATACTAGAAGAAAGAATAGCAAGCATTTAACAGAAAGCAGAAAAGAGGAGAAAAGGCTTGAAGTGTAGCAGTTGTCAAATATCTGAGGATTTCCAGAAGGGAGATAGCAAAGTCTGTGTACTCTGAGGGCAGGATAATGAAAAGGGGATTTTTTTTTTTTTTAAACTAAGGGGCAGGAATTGGTTAAACTGGTCAGAAAATTATTTAAATTTTGTTCACAAATTTTATGAGGGTGGTAAGCGGGGGTTTGTTGATAAATGTTTAACAACTGCCTCTTCAAGGGAAAAAAAGCCCTGGTTTGCAGTGTTTACTGATTTCTGTGGTGTAAATACTTCCATGGATGCTGATTTAAGTACCAGTGTGAGGCCTCTGAATGTGGGGATGGGAAGTGATGCCCTTAGTAGGCTCTTCTGACCTGGTGGGAGCTAGCTCCAGCCCACGGTTGGTTGTAATGAATACATAAAAAGGTTATGTTGTGTTTTCAATTCTTGTGCTGTGAGAGGCTTCATGGTAAAACAACTAAAAGGTTGGGGCCCTATGCTACTGTGAATTCTACCTGTATCCACTCCTCACTGTGCATTTATAATTTGTACATTTCCCTCCCTGTGTATTATAATTTGATAAAAAAGTTGAAATATTAAACACATAAAATAAAGAAGTCTTTCCATCCCTGGCAACCACAGACACATAATTTCTCATCGTCGTTTTTCTGAGTTCTCGTCTTTGATAAGACACAAGATTGAGTGGCAGTGTCAGCGGGTGAAAAGTGGAATATCAGACTATGACTAGTGTGTGGACCCCTTTCTGAGGAATTGGAAAGAGAAAGCTTAGTTTCCTTCAGGGCCTGATTGACATGGCCTGAAGGAAACCATGGAGAGTTCTGGAATGCAGCTCCATTCATAGCCCTTGGCTCTTCTGCATGCCCCAAATAAACACAGACTATTGACAGTGGTTTCAGATGAATCCCCCTGCAAGTGCTGGCACAGCACAGCACTGCGGCCATGGGTCTTACCCTACAGGCAGGGAGCTGGAGCAGGGCTGCACACAGGGGATGGAGTGGAAGGGGGCAAGGAGAAGGGTCCCTGAAAGCCAACCCCAGTGTCCTATGGTTTGGTAGTTGGCCTGGGCCTGGGCCTGGGCCTTCTGGGTAAAAGCCAGGAAGAGAGGACAGGGTGAGAAGAGAGGGAGAGAGAAGGGGGACCTGCTTTCAGAGGGCAGGGCTGGCTGCTTGTGCCTGTCGGGCCAGAATTGTTGGCTCTTTCCTGGAGTGACATTCTACAGCAGGAGGAAAGTAAACGGGCGTGTGTTGGACAAGGCATACTCAAGATCTCCTTTTCATGTTACAACAACCCCACGAGGCAGATTTGCATCACCGTTGCTCAGACGGGGAAACTAAGGCTGGTGGGTAAAAGAACTGGCACTGTGTTAGCACTGGTCAGCTGCTCTGCCCTGAATCCAAGCAGGTCCATCTCTCTGCCCATCAGTCCTCATGGCTGAAATCTGCTCTTCAAACCCTCCCTGCACAACATGAAACTCAGCACCGACTCCTCGCAAGGGCACTCGGCCCTTTGCTCTTGTTCTGAATAAACAGGCAAGTCTCTAGATGTTAAAACCCTGTCCCCAATGGAACAAGGCCAGCATGGCCACCTGTGGTCTCTCTTCCTTCACCCATCGCACCTTCTCTCTAACTGTTTTCTTTGAAGAACTTTAGTTGAATTTTTATGGTTTAGGTGTTCTTTTTTCCCTATTGATGTCATGGTGGTTTTGCTGGCTGTGAGGGACAGAAAGAGCTTTTTCTCTAGTTTGAGCGGGTCTGCTATATTGTTTTATAAATAAGAATGTGTGGAGTTCCATAGATTATAGTGACAGTATCTCTCAGCAGTAATGATCATAGCAATCAACATGGATTGAACACTTACTATGTACTGGGCAATATGTCAAGTGCTTTATAAAAATCATACCCTTTAATCCTCACAACAACTCCATGTAGTAGAACCTATTAGTATCTCCATTTTGATACAATGAAAATGAGACTTAGATGCGTTAAGTTAAAGCTTACTTAAGTTTCCCAAGCTAATAAATAATAAGTCTGGTGACAGGATCTGTGTCTTTAACAACTCTTCTATGCTGCTATGAGCCCCAACATATGTACATGTGTGCATGAAAAAAATTAAGCTGAACCATATGAAATTGCCATTGTGTAGGTCACAAACTGTCCAATATTGGCAATTTGATAAGGTTCAACCTAAAACACCAAACACAGAATCCCCCGACCATTCACCAGACTTGTTTATCTTTGTATTTTTATGCCTTCCATAGAACAAACCCCCAATCAGTAGATGCCCCCAATCTGAGCACAAGAATGAGGGGTTGGGTGAGTGGAAGAGAGATGATGCATGAATTATAAAAACAAAGACAGGCTTTAATTTCATGGGGAAATGAGCCTGGGGGAAGGACAAAGGGTGAGTGAGTGTTTGTGTGTGTATGTGTGTGCCAGGACAAAAAACCATGGGTGTGGTCCAAGCCCCTTAAAAAAGCTTAACCCTGTCTTTACTTTCCTGTGCAACTTCTGACCACTCGTGTTTCCATCCCATATTTCTCACTGCAGCCACTAAGGTTGTTTATCACAAGGTCAATATCATTCCTTCCAAAAAAAAATTACTGAGCAGATGTTCTTTTGAAGAAAATATTGCAGTGTTATAACTCCTATAACTCCTTTCTAACACCAAGAATCTAGGTTGAGACAGTGTTGCTTTCAGTTGAATGGAATTTGACTTGAGAGAGAATCATTCCATGGATGAGCCCCTGGAATCTATCTTCTCATTTCACTTTTGCTTTCCCTCTCTTCTCATCACCTGATAAGATCAAAGGAATGTAACCTCCACAGTGGGACCTCCTAGCCGGGTGGTATGAGGAGGTGCTGAAGGAGAGTCCGAGGGAGAATTATGTGCATTGAACTGGGAACTATACTCTCAGGGAGGAAGGCTCATGGGAATGGCCAGGGTAGCCCAACCTCACTAGAGGGAATGGTCAGGGTACCAGAAGAACAAGGACACCAAACCCTAAGATTCAAGAGACAGGAAGTCAAAGCATATAGCTCCCTATCTCCTCCTTGGGAAACGTTTGGACACAACTCAGGAGAGAAAATGAATAAAGTCAGCACAAAGAAGTTGCAGGAGGGACATACGGAGAACCACAAAGAAGAGAAACTTGAAATGGGAAGATAGACACTCTGTTTGCCCCTACAAAGCATCGCCTTCACATGCTTTAATATTTTACTACACATTCCTATCAGTAAATGTTTGAATACATTCCCAAATAAATATATATTTGTTTACTGCAAATTATACACACTTGCTACCATACTGATACATTATGAATGTCTGAGAAATACACGAAACTATAAATTAAAAAAATGAATGAGATCAAAGTAAGTGAAAATAATAATTACATTTTCTTTTCACATCTTCAAAGAATCATTTTGTGCATCCCCTGGGATAAACTCATGCCATTTTTAAGACTTTTTTTTTTTAATATCTTTTATTAATTTTTTACAGAGAGGAAGAGAGAGGAGAGGGATAGAGAGCTAGAAACATCGATGAGAGAGAAACATCGATCAGCTGCCTCCTGCACACCCCCTACTGGGGATGTGCCCGCAACCAAGGTACGTGCCCTTGACCGGAATCGAACCCGGGACCTTTCAGTCCGCAGGCCGACGCTCTATCCACTGAGCCAAACCGGTTTCGGCCATTTTTAAGACTTTTGGGTTAGAATAGAAATATTTGGAAAACTGTATATGTATTGTATAATTGTATAATTTTCTCATTTAAACAATGCAAAAGTAATCAATAAAATTGCTTTTACTAATACATTTTATTTAATCCAATATATTTGAAGTTTTACCTTTTCAATAGGCAAGCAATTAAAAATTACTGAGTTATTTTGTAACTAAGTCTTTAAAATCTAGTGTGCTTTTTATAGTTCTGGCACATCTTTTGGAAAAGCCATATTTCAATGATCAGTAGGTATGTGTAGCTAGTGGCTACTGTATTAGACAACATGGAATTAGAGGAATAGGACCTTAGGAGGCATGCGAGTCATAGGGGACACTGGACATGTATATGCAGTCAAGGCTGAGAATGATAGAGTAAATATGCTTATCTGCTGTTGTCACATTGTGAGCTATAATCTTCCAGTTCCTTTGAAGAAAGCATATCAACTTCAGAGTAATGGGATACCCTGGATTTTACATAAGTATATAAATACTAGAGGCCCGGTGCACAAAATTCGTGCATGGGGAGGTGTGTCCCTCAGCCCAGCCTGCAACCTCTCCAATATAGGACCCTTTGAGGGATGTCCGGCTGCCTGTTTAGGCTCGATTCTACCGGGATTAGGCCTAAACAGGCAGTTGGACATCCCTCTCACAATCCAGGACTGCTGGCTCCCAACTACTCACCTGCCTGCCTTCCTGATTGCCCCTAACCACTTCTGCCTGTTAGCCTGATCAACCCTAACCACTCCCCTGACAGCCTGATTGATGCCTAACTGCTCCCCTGTCAGCCTGATTGCCCCCAACTTCCCTCCTCTGCAGGCCTGGTCCCCCCCAACTGCCCTCCCTCCCCTGCAAGCTTGATCGCCCCCAACTGCCCTCCCTTGAAGGTCTGGTCCTTCCCAACTGCCCTCCCCTGCTGCCCTGATTGCCCACAACTGCCCTCCCTTGCAGGCCAGGTTCCTCCCAACTGCCCTCCCCTGCTGGCCATCTTGTGGCAACCATCTTGTGTCCACATGTGGGCAGGATCTTTGACCACGTAGGGGCAGCCAACTTGTGTGTTGGAGTGATGGTCAATTTGCATATTACTCTGATTAGATAGGATAGAGGCCTGGTGCATGGGTAAGGGCCAGCTGGTTTGCCCTGAAGGGTGTCCCGGATCAGGGTGGGGGTTCCCTTGGGGCGAGGGGCGGCCTGGGCAAGGGGCCTGTGGTGGTTTGCAGGCTGGCCACGCCCCCCGGTGACCCAAGTGGAGGCCCTGGGACCTGGGATTTATTTATCTTCTATAATTGAAACTTTGTAGCCTTAAGCGGAGGCCAAGGAAGGCCAGAACTGCGGAAAGCTTGGCTTCCTCCATCACTGGGGGCAATTCAAGCCTCCTGCTCCCTCCAGCTCCATGGCTGCCGCCATTTTTATTGTGATTTATTTATCTTCTATAATTGAAACTTTGTAGCCTTGAGTGGAGGCCTGGGCCCTCCAGTGTGTGCGGGAAGCTTGGCTTCCTCCATTGCTGGGGAAACCCAAGCCTCCTGCTTGCTCCGTGGCTGCAGCCATCTTGGTTGGGTTAATTTGCATACTCTCTCCTGATTGGCTGGTGGGCATGGCTTGTGGGTATAGCAGAGTGATAGTTAATTTGCATATTACTCTTTTATTAGATAGGATATGAACATAGCAAAGATATGCATAAATACACAGCATACAGTGAATATTGGTCATTGTGTGATATGAGATTGGAGGACAGTGAGTAGTAGATTATTAGATTTTTCTTTATAAATGTATATATACAGGGTAGGACAAAAGTAGGTTTATAGTTGTGATTATGAAAAACACAGACTTTATTCTTGTATCATTATCTATTAACTAGATGCCAGATGCACAAAATTCATGCATGCAAGGACCTTGCCCCCTCCACCCTTGCCTGCTGCCTATCGCTGCAGCCGTGGGCCTCTGCTGCCTCTGCCACCTCTGCCTCAGCCCCCACCTGCCATGACTTTGTCTGGAAGGAAGGACATCCGGAAGGATGTCCAGTCTAATTAACATATTATGCTTTTATTATTATAGATTATTGTATTATTTTCCATATGAACATGTAAACTTACTTTTGCCCCACTCTGTAGTTTGTATTGTCAAAATGCATATTTATTTCTAAAAATTCTAAATGACAATAATCATTTATAGGACATGTATTTTGTTTTTTTGTCCAGAGAGTATATAGTCTTAATCCTTATTGATAAAATAGTATTTATTTAGTCATTGAGACCTGAATTTACCCATAAAGTCAATGTGCTCTTTCAATGTGCTCTTCTTAATGAATGAGACTTTGTGTGTGTGTGTGTGTGTGTGTGTGTGTGTGTGTGTGTGTGTGTGTGTAGTGAGGATTGGGAGAGGGCTGTTGGGTTTAGGGTTGCCAGATAAAATAAAGGATTCCTAGTTAAATTTGCATTTCAGATAAACAATGGGTAATTTTTTAGTATAAGAAGGTCTCATGAACTATTGCTTTGAAATGATCCAGAAATAATCTCAATATTTGCATGGAACATACATATTTATACTAAAATTATTCATTGTTTATATGAAATTCAAATTTAACTGGGTGTCCTATATTTATATTTACCAAATCTAGCAAATATTTGGGTTCCCATTATCACAAATCAGCTGTAGTGGTCTTGAAGGGCTGCTTTTCTCTGAACTTAGGGGAAAGTTCTACTTCCAAGGAGATTATTTCCGTCAGCTGTTCCCCACTGGGATGTAGTGGGGAGGTGCATCTAATTCCTTTTGCCATGATACAACAATTATGAAAGTAGTTCATTTCCCAGTCTCTCAGGCTTGCTCCCATTTTTCCTCCAATTAAGGTTTTAAGTTTCTCAAATTTTTATTATTCTTCTACGGGTATGTCAGAAACTTGACAGGAGAGAGATATTACAATTCTTAAATGTCCCAAGTAAGCACATTAGTAACCATGGCAGGCAAAGTTACTTTTTTTCATCTTGGCACTCAAAGAATTTATAGTATTTTACGACGAATATGTTCCATTATTTTTGTTACATATTGACATATAGCACAGTGCTAGGATCATAGCAAATGGTGTGTATGTGCATATTTGAGTGTGTGTCCGTCTATCTGTGTATAGTCAGAAATCCTCACCCTATGTACAAGGCATTCCACTGCTTGTCATGGATTGTTGGTGTTCAGATGGACATTGACTTAACATCATGCTTGCATAAAACCACAGAACATTAAATGTTATGTAGTTCTATTCATCAAATTCAAATTTTAGATGTACCAGCCAAGGTTTTGTTTTTTTCTTTGAATGATCCAGGGATAACCTCAGCCTTCAATAGCTAACTCATCAATTTACCCCAAATGCATATCCTCACAAAATTAGCCTGGGCACCTGCCTCAGGAAACCACATTACTCTTTCCCTGGGCTTTAATGATGTAAGAATCTTTTGATCCAGAGCTTTCTAATGTCTAATCCATTAGCCGAATTGCTTTTTCCATCACATCCCTATTCACCAATTCGATTAGCTCTTTCTATTGAGTTCATACCACAGATAGAGGACAGCTGCTTACCCTACTCTCCAAATATCCCTGTTTGCATCTTGAATGTGAGCCCAGGCTAATGTGATAGTCATGTTGGTTCTCTTGAACTTGAGCCTTCATCCTACTATGTCCTGCCCTCTGAATAAAGTATCTAGAGATATGTCAGTTGGGAGGAAATCCTAATTCAATGTCTGGAACTGTCCTGCAAAGTTAATGTTGTTTATCCTCCTGTCCCTGGGAAACAGCAGAAATCATTATAAGAAATGTCTTTGGGTTAAAAGTGTCTGACAGACCACAAAAACTGAAACTGTTAATGTCAAGGAGAGCAATACAAGCAATATAAATGCCATCATTTCTTTTCAAATAGAACTGAATAAATTAGTATGAAGTGAGTCCCACTGCAACCACAAACAAGAGACCTTCTTTATTTCCACATCATAAGAGATTCTCCATCTTGGGCTCTCCTCTCCTTGTCCTGTACCCTTTCTTTTGTTTCCTTTACCCAATTTCTTATCCTTTTTCTTTTCTCTCTCTCTTCCTTTCTCTCTCTTCCTTTCTCTCTCTTCCTTTCTCTCTCTTCCTTTCTCTTTCTTTCTTCCTTTCTCTCTCTCTCTCTCTCTCTCTCTCTCTCTCTCTCTCTCTCTCTCTCTCTCTCTCCCTCCCTCCCTCCCTTTCTTCCTTTCATTGATTTATCTGCTGTCCTGAATTGTGTTTTCCCTTTGGGCCTGGGTTCCAGAACACCACAAAGGCTAAAGTCTTTCCATGAACTCAACTGGCAGAAATATTTTTATTTGTACACAGAACATTTTCAGTAAAGACAAATGTTTCTTCCTAAGAATATAAATAGGTCATTAAAGTTGAGTCTTAACGAGATTGGGTTCTGTATTATTTTATATTACCACAATTTAATGGTTTAAAACAAAACCTATCTGTTAACTAATAGTTGTGTAGGTCAGAAATCAAGGTGGGCTCAATGGGATTCTCTGCTCAGAATCCCATGAGGCCAAAATCAAGGGATCAGTCAGTCTGGGTTCTTATCTGGAGACTCTGGGGAATAATCCACTTCCAAGTGCATTTAGGTTTTTGTCAAGATTCAGTTTCTTGTAGTTGTGGGACTGGAGTCTGTGTTTTCTTGCTGACTGTCAGTAGGACGCTGCTCAGCTTCTAAGACTTGCCTGTATTCCTTGTCACATGGTCCTCTTCATTTTCAAGCCAGCAATGGCATGTCAGATCTTTTGAATTGCTCTGACTTCTCACACCAGCCAGAGAAACTCTCTGCTTTTTAAATAACTCATGTAATTACACTAACCTTCCTTTTTGCTTTATAATATAACACGATCATGAGAGTATTCATCATATCCACATGTCCCATCCATACTCAAAGGGGTGGGGATCATACAAGAGCCAAGGTCATTGGTGACCATTCATAGAATTCTGTCTATCCCTATTACTTATAAAGAACGAGTGAGAAGGAGGTTCAATAAATAGATGGAATGGGGAGAATGACACTTTTTGTATTGTATGTCTATTGCATAGTTCTGACTTTTATGTTAACATTTCACTTAGTTAAAAAGTCAGCAAGGACAGGAGAAAATAATTCTAAAATGTAATTCAAACAAAAGCAAGTGAAGCCAGCCAAAATCAAATAAATAATATAACTATACTATTGTGGGAAAGAAAACCTATCCTGATTAAGTTTTGAACATGGTATTTAAACCATATACCCTAAAGCTAAAGGGAAAAAAAACAACCACAATAACTTTTAAACAAATGTTGAACTCTAGTTAGCAAGCTTATTTTATTCACAGAGTCATAAGTTAGCAATTTTGAAAATATTTCTTATATTTTGAGCAAATAAGTACATGCAGTGTGGAAAATGGATGCCATATTTCTCATTGATGTATAAGGAAGCTCCATCTATGGAAAGGGGGGTAGGATGGAATTAATCCTGGTGCTACTGAATTGGAATGAAGGCATCAGTTGGATCTCATAGTTTGTAACATATAGGTAGAGATGATTTAGATGTAGACATGGATATTACATATGTAAACATATGAAATTGTATGAGTATATGTGCATACATACATTAGTTTTCTATTTTTGCTGATAGGACCTAGAAACAACAACACATAGCATCGATCTAAATCTCATTTGCCACTAAAAGAAAACAGGCTCTTTTGAGAAGTGGTTGACTTTAGAGCTGGAACAAAAAACATATACATAAATTGAGCTGAAAATGATCTTTTTGTGGCAAAAAAAATAAGAAAGAGTTCAAAAAATGATGCAAATCTGTCAAATGCACACAGGAGCCAGTTTGAAAAGGCTTGGATTGGCCAAATCTGGGATAATTTGAACATCAAAATAAATAACCCCAGTAAAGGAACATAAATCATGGAAAAGAATAAAATCCATGAGTCTAGCTGACATAGAGGCATGAATCCTATATAATAAAAGGCTAATATGCAAACCGACAGTCGCTATGACATGCACTGACCACCAGGGGGCAGATGCTCAATGCAGAAGCTGCCCCCTGGTGGTCAGTGCACTCAGCCAGAAGCCGGGCTCACCCCTGGCAAGCCCAGCGGCTCTGGCAGGAGCCTCTCCCACCTCCATGGCAGCACTAAGGATGTCCGACTGACAGTTTAGGCACGCTTCCTCCAGGGAGCGTGCCTAAGCCATCAGTCGGACATTCCCCGAGGGCTCCCAGACTGTGAGAGGGTGCAGGCCGGGCTGAGGGACCACCCCCCCCCAAGTGCACAAATTTCGTGCACCGGGCCTCTAGTACATTAATAAACAAATAAAATAGATGATAAGGAAAGTTTTTCTTACAGTAGAGAGCTAATCAATAATCATAGAATGGTAGAATTAAAACATTACTCTATGTTAATCATCATAATAATAATTCATATAGGCAAAAAATCTATAATGGATGGTAAAACTAATGTGTGAAAGTTTGATGAATAGCAGGATACTTATATTATCTTAATGTGCTTCCCCATAGCATACTTATTAATTACAAACAAGAAAACAGTAACTGCCCAAACTGGTTTGGCTCAGTGGATAGAGCGTCGGCCTGTGGACTCAAGGCTCCCAGGTTCGATTCTGGTCAAGGGCATGTACCTTGGTTGTGGGCACATACCCAGTGGGGAGTGTGCAGGAGGCAGCTGATCGATGTTTCTCTCTCATCGATGTTTCTAACTCTCTATCTCTCTCCCTTCCTCTCTGTAAAAAATCAATAAAATATATTAAAAAAAGAAAACAGTAACTTTAGAGTGAAGAAAGCTGGTGGACCACATCTTAACCAATTATCAAAATTATCATCTTCAGATATGAGACAAATAGCCCCCTGATATTATGCACTGAAAAGAATATAACATCACGTCCATAGTAGTCTTGCCAAAATTATATGACTTAAATCCAATCAAGAGGAAACATTAGACAAACCCAACTTGAAGGGCTTCTACCAGATCACTGAGGTTTGCATTCTTCCCAATTGTCAATATCATGAATGGCAGAGAGAGACCAAGGGACCCACAAAGTAAAGCAGCTTAGAGGAATATGGCAACCAAAAGCAAAGTGTGATCCAGAATTTTCTTTTGGTATTAAAAACAACATAGAAACATTTGGCAAAATATAAAAAAGGTTTGTAGGTTATATCTACAGTGCATCAATATTAGTTTTCCTGATTTTGATAATTGTTTTATGTTCATATAAGAGAATGTTCTCGCTTTTAGAAAGTACACACTGTAGCATCATAGTGTTTATCAGTTACATGTCTATAACTGATTTTCAAGTGAATCAGAAAAAGTATACAAATTTGTAATATGTATTTATTTTTACATGCCAACCTCAAATTCTACTCTCCAGCATTCATCTATATAAATGGTTCAATTGCAGAAGACAAGACTGGTGTTGTTTCTTGTTAAATAAAGACATTTCATTTATACAGCAAGGTCAGCTAGAAGCAGAGAGAGTGGGAGATGTCATGCTCCCACTGTAGGAAGTCACTGCCCTGGGGAGTTTCTACATGAAGTTCAAGTACTTTATCATGCACATTAGTTCTGCTCTACCTGATCACTTGAGGAAAGGGCCAAAAAAGGCAAGAGTCTGGGCCACAACTGAGCAGTGAGTAATCTTAAAATCATTAGCACTAAATAACCAAGATATAGAGTCCCCACAATTTCAGGCTCCCACAAATACTGAAACTCAGGTAAGAATGTTCCTTTACAGTGTGTTGAAAGAAAGCTCTACCTCTCTGGACTGAGATGGAAAAATGTGAAAGGTCCCTACACCCTGAAAAGTCCAACAAGTCCTTCAGCCTCTGCCTTTGTGAATGCTGTTCCACTGCATTTGGAGGAAATGCTCTTCTTTTTCTCTTGTTATTTATCCATCAAAATGTCATACTCACTTCCTTCCCTGGAAGGCCTTTCCTGACTGTGTGTGAGGCCTTTTCTGTCTGTGAGACTGGGAATGAGAGGAAGGAGTTTAAATAAAAGATAAGATGAGACAAAGAGCCCAGGTCAAAAACTACTTCAGTCTGGACAGGATGGCAGTAATGCCCATGGTAAGGTTTGAATTCCTTCAAGAGATGGAATGTTCCCTGTTTGTCTTAGAACATTAATTTAACCTCAGTTTACTATATCTCAGATACATTCTCACTGGTATGCATCTTTGGAGACTTCTGAACTTTGATCACTGTTACTTTTTCTCCTTGAAGGTGTATCTCATCTACTTGATGTGAGACACCAACTGAAAAAGAGATGCTACCTTATTGCTAAGTCATTGGAATCTCACTGTCCACCTCTGGTATCTCAGCCATTGATGTCAGTGCTCTACTGCCCTTGACTGATGTTTCTTCCTACCCTTGAGCACACTCATCTTGCCTCAGTCATTCTGGGACCATGTTGTCTATCCTTTGCTTCCAGAGAACTCTGTGTCTCACACTCCCATATTATGGCAAAAGAAAAATGCAAAGTCAAATAATAATAAACTGTTTAATTGCAGTCTCTTTTGCTGTAATGGAATAATTGCCTTCTTAAGAAATTCAGTATTATAAAAAATCACATTACCAAAACCACTGTTACTGTGGGAAAATGTAAGTTATTGACAAGAAAGGTGTAGATTAAAAAGTGTAATTTTTCTCCTGTATAATTGTTAAAAAGTTGATTTTGTAGTGTGAAGATATTTTGTTATGACTAAAATAAGTAGAATATAACAACTTGATCATCAAATGACCAAAATAAATCTGAATTATCTGTGAGAAAAATTCTCTCAAGAGGGAAAAAAAATGCTGTAAATTAGCAGGTATCTAAGTAAATTTCAGACCAGTTCCCAGTTATCAATGTTAAACAACAGCACAAAATGCCAAAGGAATAGCTAGCTACTCAAACAAAGCAACTGTGGATTCTTATAAAGTTGACCCATATTTTGAACAGTATGGGGATTAGAAGTGCTGCCCTCCAAGCAGTTGAAAATCCATATATAACTTTTGACTCCTCAAAACTTAACTACTAATAGCCTACTGTTGATCAGAAGACTTACCAATAACAGTCAATTAACACCTATTTTGTATGTTATATGTATTGTATACTGTATTGTTATAATAAAGTAAGTTAGAGGAAAAATGTTACTAGGAAAATCACAGGGAAGAGAAAATACAGTTACTGTATTTATTGAAAAAAAAATCCACATATAAGTTGACCTGCCAAGTTCAAACTCATGTTGTTCAAGGGCCAACTATAATGTCTTTGAAATGTCCCCTCTCCCCCAATATATGCCTATGTGTCATACTACTCACCAATTATAAAAACATTTTAACCAACAGTAGGGGGCATAATGCTAGGTACATGTAATGAGGTTATATAACATTGGACAAATATACAAAGGAATATTAATTTGTAGAAGGTGAGATTAAAAGATAAAAATTAGCATCCTAAAGTCATTTTTACAGAAGTCCTCATGCATTGCTTGTAAAATGGATGCCATAAAGTTTTAAAGGAAATATATCCACAGAAGCAAAATATGATTCAAGCTGAAGAGAAAAGGTGATAGTCATGAGCCAGGTCAGGAAGATCAGTAAAATCCAGGAAGAGAGAATCCAATTTCAAGAAGAAATGGGCTGAACATGAAGAAGGAAGTGAGAAGCTGAAAAGTAGACATACTAGTACATATAACAGGCTCAAAGCAGTGGCTCTGGAGTGCAGAGATTAAAAATGAAGTCGAAGGGAAAAAAGTCAGGATAAGAGACAATCCAGTATTTTAGTTTAGACACATGTTTCTGAGGACAGAGCCAGGGGTGGTAGAATGGCCACGTGATGTTGCCATGATCTCCAACTCAAAGAATGCTAGAGTAGCAGAGATCCCAGAATCCATTGAATCCAAATCATTCATTTTCAGCAGGGTAAACTGAGGTACAAAGACATGACTTACACAAAGTTATGAAACTTAATGTTCCAACTTGTAATTCAATGCTTTTTTCTGCTATATCACCAAGTTAATTACAGGTCAAATGGGAATCTATATCAAAGTGCATCTTCCTCCTTAGAAATAGAAAGAAGAAAAATGATCAGTCCCACTTGGAAATAGCAAACGTGGTAAAACAAACAAACAAAATAAGCCTTGTTCTAAATTACTTGCCCAAATTAGCATCTGATCCTCCAACATTTACCAAGTTCAAGGCACATGCTTGGCACAAGGCAGATGCTACAGGCTTGCAGATGGCTTCCCTGATAGAATGGAAGCCCTCAAGGCCAGGGACTGAATCTCATTTACCTTTCCCTGTCCAACATCTGGGCAGTAGTCATCTTTCAATAAACATCTGTGTCTTTCAACAAGTCATTACTTTATCCCGAGGGCCCATGCATCCCTATTCCCCTCACATTACACAGAAATTCACTGAAATCAGTTGAGTAAAAAGTCTTTGGTCACACGGTAAATTAAGAGCAGAATGCAAGTTTACCCTTCTCTTTCTCCTCACTATTACTGTTGCTACTTTTTCAAGGGGCTGAGGACAAAATTAAGAACTGAGATAAAAATGGATACAAAATTGAGTGAAGATACAGCAGTTGAATCATCTGAGAGGCAGAGTTTAGACAAAAGATCTATGAACTGGAATATGAATACTCAGGGAGAACTTCTTTAGAGTCTAAGCCATCTTGGAATTTGCAGCCTCTAACACAGGGCTTGGCATATAGCCCCACATTGCTACTAGAGGGAGTAGCTCACAATTTAAAGTAATAAACAGTATATCTTGTAGATAAACTGTTTCCCAGCATTTATGAAGTGACAGAGTAGTACTTCAAACTTGAGATAGGTTGACAGAAGCCTTCAAAACAATATTGTGTGAGATAAATATAAGGGTTGTAGTCTGTGGCCTGAAATTCTTTTACTGTGAAAAAAGCCAGTTTCATGATGATTTTGAAGATCAGATGAAGTCATCATAAAAACAATACAGTACATACTAGACTGTGGGCAGTGGGCAAAGAGAAAGAAAAAAAAATTTTGGTGAACTAGACATTGGGGAATATTCATGCTTCTGTAGCATTATACAAAGATGGTAGCATTATACAAAGTGGAAACCAATAATCAGACTAGATAAGAACACATCTGAGCTATAGTGGATGGGAGGGAGGGAGAGCTGTAGCTCAGGGTCCCTTTAAGTTTTCTTGAATCTAAATATCCTCAAAGAAGGAAGACCCCACAGACTTCTCAGAACCATCATTCTAGTTTATTATATTACAACTAGTGGCCCGGTGCATGAAATTCGTGCATGGAGGGGGCAGTTACCTCAGCCCAGCCTGCACCCTCTCCAATCGGGGACCCCTTGGGTGATGTCTGACTGCTGTTTTGACCCGATCGGGATTGGGCCTAAACTGGCAGTTGGACATCCCTCTCGCAATCTGGGACTGCTGGCTCCTAACCGCTCACCTGCCTGCCTGCCTGATCGCCCCTAACTGCCCTCCCTTGCCGGCCTGATTGCACCCCCAACTGCCCTCCCCTGCCAACATGGTTGCCCCCAACTGCCCTCCCCTGCCGGCCTGATCTCGCCCCCAACTGCCCTCCCCTGCCGACCTGATCTTGCCCCCAACTGCCCTCCTCTGTTGGCCAATTTGGTTCTAATTGGTCAGTTTATATGCCAGTCTGCATCAAAAGCTCTGTCTCCTAGGCAGCCATTGCCTCCTCACAGTTGACCCAGATTTGGTTCTGATTGGCCAGTTTCTATGCTAGTCAGCATCTCTGGGCCTATCAACAGGGCCTAATCAGAAAGGCGGGGCTGATCAGCAGTCCCAGTGGAGGCTTTGAGAGAAATGGATGCAGGACTGCTGGCCAGGCTCTGAGGGAAAGAGAGAGGCAAGTGCTGGTCAAAAGCTGCCTCAGATGCTACAGATTAGCCCCTGCTTCTCTCTTCAGGTCTCTTTCTGGGCCTGATTCAAAGCCCCTCAGCAGTCACTGCTGGGTCACCAGGCCTGCAGCCTCAGTAGTCTGCAGACTACTCAGTAGACTTCTGGTTGGTCAGCCTTTGGTCATGATCGGTGGTTACACCCTGGCTCTTTACTATAGAGATGTTAGTGCAGCCTTGGGCAAACTATGGCCGGCGGGCCGGATCCGGCTGTTCTATCCAGTTCTCTTGCTCTCCCCTCCGCTCCTTTACTTTGAGTTTATATTAGTTCACACAAACACTCCATCCATGCTTTTGTTCTGGCCCTCCGGTCCAGTTTAAGAACCCATTGTGGCCGAAACCGGTTTGGCTCAGTGGATAGAGCGTAGGCCTGCGGACTGAAGGGTCCCGGGTTTGATTCCGGTCAAGGGCATGTACCTTGGTTGCGGGTACATCCCCAGTGGGAGGTGTGCAGGAGGCAGCTGATCGATGTTTCTCTCTCATCGATGTTTCTAGCTCTCTATCCCTCTCCCTTCCTCTCTGTAAAATATCAATAAAATATATTTAAAAAAAAAAAAAAAAAGAACCCATTGTGGCCTTCGAGTCAAAAAGTTTGCCCACCCCTGTGTTAGTGTATGATTATTGACATTTCCCAGAATTGAAAGAAGTTCATATGGATTGAATTGTGTTTTTTAATTACTGCGGGAGAAACAAATTCCAGTTATTTCTTGACCTAGCATAGCATTCTTTGTAGAAAAGGGGATAAAGCAATCTTGAAGAATAAAAAAAATTTTCTTGGTGAAGAAACATAAGATCAGAATGTAATTCTCTTGTTTCTGTTTTTCTTAGAAAGCATTTCCTTTCTGCCTGGTTCTGGGAACAAAGCCAAAGCCTTCTTTGGAGGAATAGAGATTTCCAGTAAGTTGGAGGGTGAGGGTGGCTGGGTGGGTGGGAGCCTGGGAAAGATCTGTGGAGGGACAGTTTCAACACCTATGAGCAAGCTTGGGATGGGCCAAGTGCTAGGTCTTGTTCTAATTGAAAAGACTTCTGAGAAATTTTTAATGGCCAGGGAGGAGTAAGATTGAACCGGAAAACAGAGCCTAGACACCTCCACTCCCTTGCCTCAAATAATCAGCGTGGGAAGGGAGGGAAGGAAGGAGGCCAATGTGGCGATATGAACTATTTTCCTACCATCTCTGTTGGTTATACCTACTTCATGCCAGACCCTGGGTTTCACACTACCATCAATCTCATCCTCAGAAGCCTGTCTTAGAACCAGCCCCTGGAGTTCAAGAGCCATGTTCCTCCTCCTTTCTTTCTCTCCAGATCACTCCTTTCTATCTATTTTTTCCAGCATGGTGTGTGGAAAGAGAGGAGGGGGCTCAAGGATTTAGAAAGGAAATGAGGAAAGAGACTAATGCTTTCTGAACACACACAAAAAATGCACAAGACAGTTTGTTAGGTGTTTTATCTACCTGCCTTATTCATGGGTGCTTCACAATTCAGAAAATGTGGGCTCAAAGTTTTACTTTGGCTCATACACTGAAAGGTTGAACAACTGAACACAAGCCACATAACTTCTATGCTCCTTGCTAAAGAGTGCAGAGTGTGCATAAAGTGGGACCATGGTATTTTCTTGGCAAATCCCAGAGAGTTGTTTCAAAAAATCAAATGAGATAACATACAAAGAAGCACTTGGTAAGATGTAAAATGCTGAACACACGGAAGGGATTATTGTTTTGTTAATAAGCTAGTATTGCATTAATAAACACGTCTCCGAGATGGGTGTTTTCTTCATTTACCTCAAACATGTATTCTGACTCCAATCCAAAGTCATGTGGAAATTGGCCTCAAAGTTCTAACCAAACCTTTGGCACCAGCCAGCAAAGCAAACCTTGCTTCCTGCCACTGTCTTTATTGCAATGTAGCTTCTGAAGCAAGAAACCAAATCTCAGATTCCATTAATAATGAAACAAGGGAGCTCAAAGTCTGACATCCTGACCTTGAATTCAACAGAGGAGGAAGAATGCAGTGGTGACGAGGAAATTGTAAGTGCAGAGTGAAGGTGAGAGCTGAGCATCAGGGAGGAAAATCCTGCCCTGATCAGGATAGTAGGGCTTAACAAATGGTATGTTCTGAGAGGCATCATTTTTCATGGACAGTCAGAAATGCCAAATCTTTCTGGGGCAAAATAAGGCTTACTAAAGGAGAAAATTAGAGAGGGAGACTGCGGGAAACTGGCCAGAAGAAATTTTGAAATGAAAGAAGGACACCAAATCATTTGATCACCTGCTATGTGCCGGTATGAAGCTATATTATTTTTACTTCTTCCTATGATCTCATGCCCTCCAGCTCACCTTCTGCCTCTCTTGCTGCTGGTGTGTTACATCACAGGAGAGCAGACATCTCGGGGTGGGAATATTCTAGTAGCACAAATTCTTTAGGAATCCAGACAGTACCCACCCACTGACTCCTAGAAAAAAAAATCTGGGTTGGGAAGAGAACTAACAGAAAAAAATGGTGGAAAAATTATTTTCTATTAGGACAAATTCCCAAACAGCAACCCAGATTCCTTCACAAACAAAGCCCAGTTCAAACACAGTGACTCCTTCCTTCCTCCCTCCCTAGTTTCTGTCTTATGACCACCTGCCAACCCTGGGCTCCCCCATTAGACTCTATCACGGTGGTTAAAAGCTGAGATAAGCTTGGCTGCATATCCCTGTTTCTCCACTTTCTAGCTATGTGGTCCTGCTTTGTCAGTTAGCCCCTCAGACTTAGTTCCTCTATCAGGGTTATAGATGTAAACTGTTAAATCCAATGTCTTGTTCAATAATTAGAATGTTTACTATCACTTTATTTTTTTGTTTGTTTTGTTTTTTCCACTTTATTATTAATCATCCAACTGTCACCTCACAAGCGGTGACTCACAGAAATTCACAGCAGCTTCATAGCAGCTGGAACTGCCCTGACCTCCATGCCAGAGTCCTCTGGAGCCCCTCATGTGTCCATGTGTCACATCTTGAAATGCAGGACCACAGTCAGTGTGTCTCCTTATGATCTGAACTCCTTATTTATTTACATTAGATCGCTTGCTCTTTGAGGTCAAGGCTGTGTCTGTTTTAACTTCATAGTCTCAGAAACTAGTATAATAACCTGGCACACAATAAGTGTTTAATAAATGCTTATCCTGGAGAAAGCAGTGATAGCTAGGAAGTGACTGGTAGATGATTAATAATAAACTCCAATTATTGAACTAGGCACTGGATTCAACCCTTTACATACACATGCCTGAGGAACTGAGACTCTCCAGCCCATCTCAGTACACAGGTGCCTGGAACTGACACATCTCGGCTTCATGTTCATTTATCTTCAAGGTCTGAAATTTCCATGAACAACAGTTGTCCAGAGTGCTTTCATTCTACCACCCTATCCAGGACATATTTCCTAATTCTTATCACTTATCATCCCAATTCTTCCTCACTTCCCCCACCAACATAACTCATTCCTATCAATTCAGAAATCTGATAAGAGGCCAGTTGAGCCCCCCCCAAAAAGAATCAAATCTGTCGAGAATTACCAGAGAAACAAGTTTTCTGTTTGCTGAGGAACCCAGTGAAAACATAACAATAGATCAGACAACTGTTGACTTGATTTAACTCGAACCCTATTTCATCACCAATGTCTTGACCTTCAGGTCAAAAGTCAGACTGTCAGAAATATACAAAAACAAGCCCTCCAGGGCAATAGGAGGGTGAGTGTCCCACTGAAGTTCCCAATAGGTTGGAAGGGGCCTCAGGCTGAAAATAGGATCTGGTGCAACATTTTTCATTATGTGAGAACAGCTCTTAGATTGAATTCAGTACTATAGTTCAATGCAGTTTAGACATAAACAGTAATTCAAAGTCATTGTTGCTTTCTTTACCACTTTATCATAGAGGGCAAAGTCCCTTGTTTAAATGAAAGAAGAGAAGAAAAGAGAGAGGAAGAAGTTGGAAGGAAGGAAGGAAGGAAAAAAGGAAGGGAGGGAGGGAGGGAGGGAGGGAGGGAGGGAGGGAGGGAGGGAAGGAGGGAGGGAGGGAAGGAGGGAAAAGAAGGATTTGGGGAAAATAAGAATCACATTCAGTAAGTGAACTCCAATGTGCTTCTTCAGAATAACAGCCTGTGTTATAATTAAGGGTCTAAAGTTTTAAAATTCTAAATAATTTTCAATGGAGTTATAAATTTGAAACAGAACATAAATTTGTCAAGACCTATTTGCAACTGGATGTTAGGAGTAGCTGACTAGGCAATTCATTCACTGTATATGCAGCACACAGTTTACACTTTATACATTATATTTAACCTATTTGTGTCCCTAGTGGTGTCATTCAAAACCCACCCATTGTGTCACATATTAAGGGATTGGCCCTTTTTTTTTTTTTTTTCTGTGAAAGTAGACAGAAACAGCAATGTAAAATAATTATACTCCAAATTTTTCTTAATTTTAGTGATCTGTCTCTTTTGGTGAAATGTCAAAGCCCCATTTTATACATCATTCACCATCTCTTTGAGTAAAATGGGCTTAAAATATGATTTTAGGTGTTCCGAGTGTTTATAAGCAAGGATCTAAATACAAATTTTAAAGTCCCATTCTTCTGTAAGGGAATCTGTCTCATATGGCACATGGATATTTTGCCTATAATTCTAGGAACTTTACCTGGCTAGAAAGATGTTTTGCCTAGGGAAGCTCATCTTCTCAAATGGAGGGGAAAGTTACATGCCACTGTAAAAATAAGCAGCTCTGGAACACTGTTTTACATACACAGAATATAAAGAAAAATCTGTGGCGGCATTCCTCTTTACTCTGGAGTTATATATTTCCTTGGTCCTACGCAAATCTTCAGAGAGAAGCCAAGCTTCTTTACTCATTGATAGAGCAGTGTTTTGTTCGGTTGGTTTCTCCAACATTTATTAAAGTATATGATTTCAGCATTTTTAAGAGTTAACTAAGAGGCTTAAGATTTAGTTTCTTCTAGTGTGGGCCAAAGACCACCATGATGCCTTGCATATGAAAATGTCTTGTGTTGAAGTTTCAGGCTGATTATTGTCACACCCTTCTCTCTTCAGAGTTCTGAGCTAATTGAGACGTAGGTCCAAGAATTAACTGGAGATCATTGGCTTAAGTGATCGTGAAATTGACCTGGAGAGCACTTTGAATATGAAGTCAAAATAGGCTACCTTATATTTGCCCTCCTGTTGAAAACTTGGGACCCAAAGTCCAATCCATTTTGTACTGCTGATGCTTGTCCAGTCAACCACAAAGAAAATGCACCTTTCCCATGGGACAGGGAGGCCTCGGGTGGCATTGGGGTATGGAGGGTAAGTTCCTGTGATTTTTTGATCTTTAACTTATTAACTGCAATTGGGCAGGTACGTGAATGGGTGGTCTTTGGTCTTCTTCCATCTCATCAATCAAATAAGTTTCCTCCTCCCAGGGCAGAAGCTATCTGGGTCTCAAAGGAAGGTGAGAGGAGTTCTCAATACTGATTTTGTCAGGGCAGAAGTTACTCTTCTACCACCCAGCAGAAATGTAGGGAGAGGGAAACAGAGGCATCTCTATGCCCTTGTCATTGTGTAGAGCAGGATAGTAGAGCAGAGATAGTGTGATTGAAGATGATTTAAACATACACAACCTGCACCCTGATTGTGTATATTTAAATCTTCTCTGTCTCTATTTGAGTGATGTCAAAAAGGTTCCTTTAGCCCTTCTAAGTCTCGGTTTCTTCAAAAGTAAAATAAGGATAATAAAAGTGCTTTTTCTGTGGTGTTGTTGTGAAGGCTTTAAGGAACAATGAGTTGAAGTCTTCATTACAATGCCTGGGCCATGAGGAATGCTAAATATATATTCACTATTGTTTGTTGTTTGGGTTCATTGAATGAAAAAGTTTTTACTTAATTCTGCTTCCTTGTTTCAGTTTCCTTTTTCACACTCATGATTCTCTGCTTCAGTGATGGCACAAGAATAAAAGAAGCCAAATTTGTTAAAATGGGATGATGTAGGCAAAGAGGAGCACCTTTTTGTCACAGACTCAATCTTCCAAAAATTGAGCTTGCATTTTTTGTGTAGGGGCAAATGGGAAAATATATAACCTTATGTACTTAGTGAATTAACCCCTGTTCTGTGAAAAGGCCATGTAACCCCCAAATGCCAAAGGAGTAGATAAGCCAAAGAATGAGGCAGACAAGTCCAGCTTGTTGGTTTAGAGAGTTTAATATGGAACTTGCATATGGAAATGGGTCCTGGGCAGCCACAGGATGTTCAGATCTCTGCATTATTCACTTTCTACAGCACTCTCTTTGATCTGCCATTTGAGAAGGACTTACCGGCTAGGAAAGGAGTGCATGGGTGGTCAGGCAGAGACCAAAAGGCTAGATGCCAGCAGACCCCTGGGCCAGGGTGGGCTAAGAGATAAGTACCATCTAGGGCTACTGCCCCAGAGTAATAGAAATTCCATGACTATCCTGAAAACCTCTGTACTTTCTCCAGAGTCCACCAGGGGAAAGGAAAAAAGTCAAAGGTCTGGGCTCATTCACTCAGAAGTTAAAATGGCAGATTAGCTTCAAGATGGAGTCAGGACTGTCCACACACCCCTTACCTGTGATTGAATTACATTTGCCAGATGACTAAGAAAGGTACTGGTTTCAAAAGAAAGAATTGTTGGTGTATATCTCTTCTCTGTGACCATCCCCACCAAGAAGTTGGGACTAGACCAAAAAGAAGTTAGTGAAGCTCATTTCCTTTGCAAGCCACTTTCTTCAGGGGCCAGTTTGGAATGCTCTGGTGAACTGGTTGAAGGGGAAAGACCAGAGTTCCTTGAATTAATCTGAAGAATCAATAATGAAAGTGGTAATGAGTTGTGACTATGAGAATAATACCTACAATAGTTAGGAAACAATGTTTTAATAGATATCCATATTGTATATGCTACATTGGTTTTATTCAAAGAATTAACTCTTGGGTTTAGTCATTAATTTTATTGAATTTGTGTTTTAGCTTCCCAGTTCATTGATTTTTTTTTTTTTTTTTTTTCAAATTTTTATTAAGGTATTATATGTGTACATATCTTATCATTGCCCCCACCCCCACCCCACTCCCATGTATGCCCTCACCCCCCAATGTTCTGCATCCGTTGGTTACTCTTATATACATGCATATAAGTCCTTCAGTTGATCTCTTATTTCCCCCACCTCTCCCTAACCTTACCACTGTAATTTGACAGTCTGTTTGATGCTTTACTGCCTCTGTAACTATCTTTTTGTTCATCAGTTTATAATGTTTTTCATTATCCCCAAATGAGTGGGATCATGTGGTATTTTTCTTTCATTGACTGGCTTATTTCACTTAGCATAACGTTCTCTAATTCCATCCAAGTGCCTACAAATGGTAGTAATTCCTTCTTTTTTACGGCAGCATAGTATTCCATTGTGTAGATGTACCATAGTTTTCTGATCCAGTCATCTGCTGATGGGCATTTAGGCTGTTTCCAAATCTTAGCTATTGTAAATTGTGCTGCTATGAACATAGGGGTGCATATATCCTTTCTGATTGGTGTTTCTGGTTTCTTAGGATATATTCCTAGGAGTGGGATTACTGGGTCAAATGGGAGTTCCATTTTCAGTTTTTTGAGGAAACTCCATACTGTTCTCCACAGTGGCTGCACCAGTCTGCATTCCCACCAGCAGTGCACGAGGGTTCCTTTTTCTCCGCATCCTCGCCAACACTTGTCGTTTGTTGATTTGTTGATGATAGCCATTCTGACAGGTGTGAGATGGTATCGCATTGTTGTTTTGATTTGCATCTCTCGGATAATTAGTGACTTTGAGCATGTTTTCATGTGTCTCTTGGCCTTCCTTCTGTCTTCTTTCGAAAAGCTTCTATTTAGGTCCGTTGCCCATTTTTTTATTGGATCATTTATCTTCCTTTTATTAAGTTGTATAAGCTGCCTGTAGATGTTGGAAATTAAACCTTTATCAGTGATACCATTTGCAAATATGTTTTCCCATACAGTGGGGTTTCTTGTTGTTTTGTTGATGGTTTCTTTTGCTGTGCAAAAGCTTTTTATTTTGATGTAGTCCCATTTGTTTATTTTCTGTTTGGCTTCCATTGCCCTAGGGGCAGTATCACTGAAAAAGTTCTTTTGGCATATGTCTGAGATTTTGCTGCCTGTGGATTCCTCTAGTATTTTTATGGTTTCCCGTCTTATATTTAAGTCCTGTACCCATTTTGAGTTTATTTTTGTGTATGGTGTAAGTTGGTGATCTAGTTTCATTTTTTTGCATGTATCTGTCCAATTTTCCCAACACCATTTATTAAAGAGACTGTCTTGACTCCATTGTATGCTCATGCCTCCTTTGTCAAATATTAAATGCGCATATTGGTTTGGGTCGATATCTGGATTCTCTATTCTGTTCCATTGATCTATATGTCTGTTCTTGTGCCAGTACCAGGCTGTTTTGAGGACAGTGGCTTTGTAATACAGCTTGAAATCTGGTATTGAGATCCCTCCTACTTTATTCTTCTTTCTCAGGATTGCTGTGGCTATTCGGGGTCTTTTTTTATTCCAGATGAATTTTTGGAGAGTTCTTTCTAGGTCTGTGAAATACGCCGTTGGTATTTTAATGGGGAGTGCATTGAATCTATAGATTGCTTTGGGTAGTATGGACATTTTAATGATGTTGATTCTACCAATCCATGAACATGGTATGTTCTTCCATCTGTTTACATCTTCCTCTATCTCTTTTTTCAGTGTCCTGTAGTTTTCCGCATATAGGTCTTTTACCTCCTTGGTTAGGTTTATTCCTAAGTATCTTAATTTTTTTGGTGCGATGGAAAATGGGATTGCTTTTTTAGTCTCTCTTTCTGTAAGTTCATTGTTGGTGTATAGAAATGCCATAGATTTCTTGGTGTTAATTTTGTATCCTGCTACATTGCCGAATTCATTTATTAAGTCTGTTAGTTTTTTGATGGAGTCTTTCGGGTTTTTTATGTACAATATCATGTCATCTGCAAATAAGGACAGCTTTACTTCTTCTTTTCCAATTTGGATGCCTTTTATTTCTTCTTCTTGTCTAATTGCAGTGGCTAATACTTCCAGTACTATGTCAAACAGGAGTGGTGAGAGTGGGCATCCCTGTCTTGTTCCTGTTCTTAGGGGAAATGGTTTTAGTTTTTGCCCATTGAGTATGATGTTAGCTGTGGGTTTATCATATATAGCTTTTATGATGTTGAGGTATGATCCTTCTATTCCCACCTTGTTGAGAGTTTTTATCAAGAAAGGGTGTTGGATTTTGTCAAATGCTTTTTCTGCATCAATTGATATGACTATGTGATTTTTATCTCTCAATTTGTTTATGTGATGTATCACATTTATTGATTTGCGGATATTGAACCATCCTTGCATTCCTGGGATAAATCCTACTTGGTCATGGTGTATGATCTTTCTGATGTACTGCTGGATCCTATTTGCTAGAATTTTATTGAGGATTTTGGCATCTACATTCATGAGGGATATTGGCCTGTAATTCTCCTTCATTGTGTTGTCTTTATCTGGTTTTTGTATTAGGGTGATGCTGGCTTCATAGAAGGAGCTGGGAAGTGTTCCTTCCTCTTGAATTTTTTGGAATAGTCTGAGGAGGATAGGTTTTAGTTCTTCCTTGAATGTTTGGTAGAACTCTCCTGTGAAGCCGTCTGGCCCCGGGCTTTTGTTTGCCGGAAGCTCTTTGATGACTGCTTCAATTTCTTCCATAGTTACTGGCATGTTGAGCTGTTTAGATTCTTCCTGATTGAGTTTTGGAAGGTTATATTTTTCTAGGAATATGTCCATTTCCTCCAGGTTGTCCAGTTTGTTGGAATAGAGTTGTTCATAGTATTTTTTAACAATCCTTTGTATTTCGGCGGGATCTGTTGTTATTTCACCTCTTTCATTTCTGATCTTGTTTATTTGGGTCCTCTCCCTTTGCTTCTTGGTGAGCCTGGCTAGAGGTTCATCAATCTTGTTTATCCTTTCAAAGAACCAGCTCTTGGTTTTGTTGATCTTTTGTATTGTTTCTTTGGTCTCTATGTCGTTTATCTGTGCTCTGATCTTTATTATTTCCTTCCTTCTGCTTACACTGGGCTTTTCTTGTTGCTCTTTTTCTAACTCTTTGAGTTGTTGGGTTAGGTAATTTATTACCCCTGTTTCTTGTTTTTTGCAGTAGGCTTGTAGAGCTATGAACTTCCCTCTCAAGACTGCTTTCGCTGTGTCCCATAGATTTTGGATTGTAGTGTTTTCATTGTCATTTGTTGTCATGATGTTTTTTATTTCTTCTTTGATCTCTCTGGTAACCCAGTCATGGTTTAATAGCATGCTGTTTAGTCTCCATGTGTTTGATTTCTTTGGGTTGTTTTTATTGTAGTTGATTTCCAGTTTTATGCCACTGTGGTCTGAGAAGATGCTTGATATGATTTCTATCTTCTTGAATTTGAAGAGACTTTGCCTATGTCCCAACATATGGTCTATCTTTGAAAATGACCCATGTGCGCTTGAGAAGAATGTATATTCTGTGGCTTTGGGGTGAAATGTTCTGAAGATGTCAATTAATTCCATCTGGTCTAGTGAGTCATTTAGGATTGATGTTTCTTTGCTGATGTTTTGTTTAGAGGATTTGTCCAATGGTGATAGTGGGGTATTAAAGTCTCCTACTATGATTGTATTGCTGTCAATGTCTCCCTTAATATCCTCCAGGAGTTTTTTTATGTATTTGGGTGCTCCTGTATTGGGTGCATATATGTTTACCAGAGTTATTTCTTCTTGTTGGATTGCTCCCTTTAGTATTATGAAATGGCCTTCCTTATCTCTTGTTATGTCCTTCAGTTTGAGATCTAATTTGTCAGAAATAAGTATTGCTACCCCAGCTTTTTTTTCAGTTCCATTTGCCTGGAAAACCTTTTTCCATCCCTTCACCCTCAGTCTGTGTGCGTCTTTTTTTCTGAGGTGGGTTTCTTGTATACAGCAGATATTTGGGTCGTGTTTTCTTATCCAATCCGTTACCCTATGTCTTTTGATTGGGGCATTTAATCCATTTACATTTAAAGTTATTATTGATAGGTACTTATTTGTCGCCATTCCTATTCTTTACCCCTGTGTTACTTCTTCGCTTCCTGTTTCTTTCTTTCTTTTTTTTTTTTTACAGTAGACCCTTTAGCATTTCTTGCATTGCTGGTTTGGTGGTAATAAATTCCCTTAGTCCTTTTTTGTCTGTGAAGCTCCTGATTTCACCTTCAATTTTGATTGACAGCCTTGCTGGGTACAGTATTCTTGGATTCAGCCCCTTCCTTTGCATGACTTTGTATATTTCATTCCATTCCCTTCTGGCCTGATGAGTTTCTGTTGAGAAATCAGTTGCTAGTCTGATGGGGGTTCCTTTGTATGTAACTTTCTGTCTCTCTCTTGCTGCTTTTAAGATTCTTACTTTGTCGTTGGTGTTTGCCAATTTAATTATAATGTGCCTTGGCGTCGGTCTTTTGGGGTTCATTTTGCTTGGGACTCTGTGAGCTTCTTGGATTTGTGTGTGTTTTTTCTTCCCTATATCTGGGAAATTTTCTGTCATTATTTCTTCAAAGAGGTTTTCTATTCCTTGCTCAGCTTCCTTTCCTTCTGGAACCCCTATTATGCGGATGTTGTTTTGTTTCGTGTTGTCCCAAAGTTCCCTTAGACTCTCCTCCTGCCTTTTAATTTTTTTTTCTAGAAGTTGCTTTTCTTGGGTAATTTTTTCCATCTTGTCTTCTAGCTCACTGATGCGGTCCTCTGCTTCTTCTAGTCTACTCTTGATGCTTTCTATTGAGTTCTTTACAGCAGCGATGTCATTTTTCATTTCTTCTTGGTTCTTCTTCATTTCCTCTTGGTTCTTGCTCATATTGTCGAATTTGTCTTCCATTCTTTTCAGCCACCTTATGACCATTTCTCTGAATTCTTTTTCTGGAAGGTTGCTTGCCTCCATTTCGTTTACTTCCTTTTCTGGTGATGCCTGCTTTTCTTTCATATGCGGGCTGCTTCTTTGTCTCCCCATGGTCTCTCTTCTCTGGGTGTCTGGTTATGTAGTTCTCTCTCTCCTGGGTTGATTTAAAGGCACAAAATACAGCACTACCAGGTACGACTCACAAGGCACTGAACAGGAATGTATTCACGATATTAATAACCTCCAATAAAGGTGACCACCAGAGAAAGGCAAATTAGGTGATAGGAGAGAAAGAAGAAGAGGAAAAAAGAAAGAAAGAAAGAAAGAAAGAAAAAAGGAGTGTGAAAATGAAATTGGGAAAAGGGAAAGTAAAGAGAAAAAAAAAAGTAAGAGAGACAAGAAAGTGACTAAGAGAGAAAGGGGAACAGACTATATATATTGGGGATAAAACTCCAATAGAACAATCACTAATCCCAGCAAATGCCCGCAACAAGTGCCTGGGGATTAATACAAACTACAACACCAACTAATATGGATTGAGGCAAGGGAAAGCTGAAGCACAAAACAAACAAAAAAATAAACAAAAGAAGAATAAGCAAAACAATCTCACAAAAACAGCATAAAAATTGGATATAATCTACATTCAAGCAAACAACAACAAAAGGACAGAGAGAAGGACAAGTTTATGGATAGCTCAGACAGCGAAGGGAGAGGTGTATGTGGACTTGGAGCAGGGGATTAGAGATTAGATATGTAAGTAGGGTGAAATTTTAACAAGGGGTAAACAGAAAGAATAGGGAAAATCTAAAGCAGTAAAAGGGTAAGACAAACAGGACACTGAAAAGGGGGAGGTTAGGAAGAGAGTGATGGCCTAAAGGTAGAGTTGAGATAGAGTAAAACGATGCTAAAGGAAAGATAAAAAATAGAATGTAGAACCCTAATCCCAAAATAAAATGAAGAGAAAATAAAATGACACTTTAAAAAAAAAAAAAAAGAAAAAAAAAAAAAAAAAGATAAAATAGCAGTAGTAATAATATGGATTGAAAATAAAAATGTAATCATTAAAAAGGTAAAATCAAGTGATGAAAAAAGAAAAAAAAGTTTCTTGATTAAAAGATGCAAAAAATGAAAATAAAAAAAATAAAAAAATAAAAAAATAAAAGGTAAAAATAAAATGTGAAGTAGTGAAGGTCATTCACTTCCTCTGTTTTTCTGTTTGGCACGCCTGTTTCTCAGTCCAGACAGTATTGCAGTTCCCTGCGATCCACTGCTCTTCGGTGTTGTAAGCCAGTCCTGATTTTAAGCAGGCGGTGTGTCTTAATTTCTCGTATTCCTTTATTTTTGATTACGCAAGAGTCAATTTGTGATTCAGCCCCTGGGTGGCAGTGTTTCTGGATTGACTTCCGGGTCTATCTATGGCCTCTCTAGGCAGTGTTAGAGCCTTCTTTCCCTGTGGCACTCGCCACCGGCCTGTGGGCGTGGTCTGCCTCAGAGCTGACTCTCTGATGGTCACTCCCCGCTCCGATCCCCAGGTTCCAGAAAAACAACTTTCCCCTGCAGTCTCCCAGGGTGTCCCCAACTGGGTGATCCTATGTATTGGGCTTAGTAATCAGAAGCAAGGATTTGAAGAGGAAAAAGCCCAAGTGTGCGAACTCCAGGACTGCGAGTAAACCCAGGCACAAAGGGAGCGCACGGGCTGCGCGTAAGTCTGGACAGCCTGAAATTCTTAGGGTGTCCCTGCACTTCAGATCAAAATGGGTTGCTTTTTAGAGTGCCCTTCTCTTAGCAGCTCTGAGGACCCCTTTCCACAATCACAGATCACGCCAGCCCCTACAGCCACGGATTTTTCTAGGCACAGACTTCCCTGGTCCTCCAGCTCCCGCAAAACGCGCGTTCCTCTCTCCCGCCGGGACCAGAGACCTCACCTTATCCCAGGCGAAATCTGACCTTTCCGTGGTGGAGTGTAGAGCTCCTCTGAACCCGTGTGCTTGCGCCAGTTGGGGAGCGTTGTTCTGGGGCTCGCAGCTGTTCCTGGGGTGCCGCAGTTGTGGATTCTCAGGCTTCAGATAAGCTCCACTTTCCGGATCAAGATGGCGCAGACTCCGCGTCCAAGCCCGCAGCTCCGGGAGGGGACCCAGCCGCAGTTCGTGCTGCCAGGTCAGGGGAACCCCGTTCAGCAGTCCCCCACCTCCTTCTGGAATTCAGCTGTCTCCCAACCAGCCAACAAACACTCCTTGCGCGACCCTCAGCTGTTCTTTCTTTCTGCTCCGGGACAAGGCTCGGAACACGTCTGTCTATTCCGCCGCCATTATTCCCTCTCTCCTCCCAGTTCATTGATTTTTGTACTTGCTATATTATGTCATTTCTCCTGTTTTTACTTTGTTTACTTTTTCAAATAGTTAAGGTGAATGTTTGGTCCAGTTGATTTTAGTCTCACTTGCTAATAAAGGAAAAGCTTGAGATATGAATTTGCTCTCTCAATAGGGCTTTGACTACATCCATATATTTAGTAACATAATATTTTGTTGTAGTTTAATAGTTAAGTGACAGTGTATTTTTTAATAAGTACTAATTGTAATTTTGATCTTTTACATCCAATATTCACATGCAAGATTTTTTTATTAATATCAGTTGTTTGTTTTATACATTTTTAATTTTAGTGTTATTAGTAATAAATGGATCAATTATGTTTTAGTGAGAAAATATTGCATTGATAACATTAGCTTTTACAAGTTAATTAAGATTTTCTTTCTGGTATAATATATTACCAGTATTTGAGGTATACTATAGACAAATGAAAAGAAGCTATGGGATCTGTTTTTGAGATTTAAAAATATTATGTATATATATCAAATACTCATATACATATGTATTAATATATTAATTTTGTTGTTGACATTTACTGACTATTTTTTATCTACTCCATCTTTCAAAAAACTGATATGTATATTAGAGCCTCACAATAACTGTGTTTTCATTTCACCTTATATTTTTCCCCTTCAGATTGTATTTCTAGTCATCTTTGGTTTTTATAGTTTGCTGTAAAATTTTCAGTGCATAAAGATATCTTCATCATGGATTATGCCATTGATAAACACAATATTTTTTGAATCACATTAATGTTTTGTTTTCAATCATACATTTTGTTTGAAATTTGTATTAGTAGTACTGCTTTTGTTTTTGTTCTCTTCATGTTTGCCTGATAAATACATTGTGTATGTGTGTGTGTGTGTTCTCATGCTATTTAAAGACATTTATCTTAAAAGTAACATGCCATATTTAGTATTATAATCGATCTAAGTCCTTGATTTTAAATTAGGGAATTCACAGTGGATATATCTAGTTGCCTTCATTTCATCTTGTTTTATGCAGGTAAGACAGACCAGTGATTGAGAATAAATCTGAGCCAGAAAAGAGAGGGTTTAGATCTTGAATCTGCCTCTTACATCTGTGTGACCTCAGGAAAGTGATTTATTCTCTGTGAGTCCCTGTTGATTCATCTGTAATATTGAAACAATAATATCACTAAGGTTGCTATAAAGAGTCAATAAAATATAACAGAATAAAGCACCTAAAAGTGTCTGACGCATTTCAGGCATGTCATAAATGTTGATCAGCATTTTATTTATAATGATGAATATAAGTATTGTGTTATTCTATGTATAAATCCTATTATTTTAAGTTTTGTGTCTGTCATTCCTTTATTGCTTTCTTATTTTCTGTATATTGATACATGGACTAGGTTTGTTTCTTTTCTTTTCACTAATGATTTGAAAGGCAAGCATTACTTTCTAATCAACAAGGGGTCCAAAAGCATTATTTGAATTATTTTAATGTGACTATCACAATCAAAAAAGTACTTCCCCTTATGTGATACTTATTATTAAGAATGTCTTTATTTACCAACCTCCTTTGCCTCCCCAATCTTTATTAATGTAATATGGGGTTTCCATTGATAATCCTATATAATAAAGGAGTAATATGCAAATTAACCATCACTCTGCTACACCCACCAGCCACGCCCACCAGCCAATCAGGAGCGAATATGGAAATAAACCCAACCAAGATGGCTACGGCCACAGAGAGCAGGAGGGAGGCTTGGGTTTCCCCGGCAATGGAGGAAGCCAAGCTTTCCGACTGCCCTTGCTGGCCTAGGCCTCCACTCAAGGCTACAAAGTTTCAATGATAGAAGATACATAAACCCAAACAGAAATGGCGGCAGCCATGGAGCTGGAAAGAGCAGGAGGCTAGGGTTGCCCCTGGTGATGGAGGAAGCCAAGCTTTCCGCACACCCTGGCTGGCCCAGGCCTCCGCTTAAGGCTACAAAGTTTCAATTATAGAAGATACATACGTCCCAACAGAAATGGCTGCCTCCACGGAGCAAGCAGAAGGCTTGGCTCCGCTCCAGGCTACAAAGTTTCAATTGTAGAAAATAAATAAACCCCAGATACCAGGGCCTCCGCTTGGGTCACGGGGGGTGTGGCCGGCCTGCAAACCACCATAGGCCCCTCACCCAGGCCACCCCACGCCCCAAGGGAACCCCCACCCTGATCCAGGACACCCTTCAGGGCAAACCAGCTGGCCCCCACCCATGCACCAGGCCTCTATTCTATCTAATAAAAGAGTAATATGCAAACTGACCATCACTCCAACACACAAGGTGGCTGCCCCAATGTGGTCAAAGATCCTGCCCCCATGTGGACACAAGATGGCCACCACAAGATGGCCAGCAGGGGAGGGCAGTTGGGAGGGACCAGGCCTACAAGGAAGGGCAGTTGTGGGTGATCAGGCCAGCAGGGGAGGGCAGTTGGGAGGAACCAGGCCTGCAAGGGAGGGCAGTTGGGGGTGACCAAGCCGGCAGAGGAGGGAAGTTGGGGGTGACTGGGTCTGCAGGGAAGGGCAGTTGGGGGGGACTCAGGCCTGCAGGGGAGAGCAGTTGAGGGGTACCAGGCCTGCAGGGGAGGGCAGTTAGGGGTGACCAGGCCTGCAGGGGAGGGCAGTTAGGGGTGACCAGGCCTGCAGGGGAAGGCAGTTAGGGTTAAACAGGCTGGCAGGGGAGCAGTTAGGTATCAATCAGGCTGGCAGGGGAGTGGTTAGGGGCAATCAGGAAGGCAGGCAGGTGAGCAGTTGGGAGCCAGCAGTCCTGGATTGTGAGAGGGATGTCCGACTGCCCATTTAGGCCCGATCCCGGTGGGCAGTCGGACATCCCTCAAGGGGTCCCAGATTGGAGAGGGTGCAGGCTGGGCTGAAGGACACACACCCCTGTGCACGAATTTCGTGCACCGGGCCTCTAGTTCTTTTATAATAAACTAGAGTCCTGGTGCATGAAATTTGTGCACAAGGTGGGGGTGTGTCCCTCAGCCCAGCCTGCACCCTTTCCAATCCAATCTGGGATCCCCTCATTATCCAGGACTGCTGGCTCCCAACTGCTCGCCTGCCTGCCTGCCTGCCTTATTGCCCCTAACTGCTTCTGCCTGCCAAACTGATCACCCCCTAACCACTCCCCTGCCAGCCTGATCAACTCCTAACTGCTCCCCTGCTGGCCTGATTGCCCCCAACTGCCCTCCCCTGCAGGCCTGGTCACCACTAACTTCCCTCCCTTGCCAGCCTGGTCCCCCCCAACGGCCCTCCCCTGCAGGCCTGGTCCCTCCCAACTGCCCTCCCCTGCAGGCCTTGTCCCCCCCACTGCTCTCCCCTGCCGGCCTGGTCCCCCCCCCCCAACTATCCTCCCCTTCAGTCCTAGTCGCCCCCAACTGCCCTCCTCTGCCGGCCTGGTCACCCCTAACTGCCCTCCCCTGCTGGCCTGATCGTCCACAACTACCCTCCCCTGCCAGCCATCTTGTGGTGGCCATCTTGTGTCCACATGGGGGCGGCCATCTTTGACTACATGGGGGTGGCCATCTTGTGTGTTAGAGTGATGGTCAATTTGCATATTACCTCTTTATTATATAGGATTAATATTTGTATACATTGCATCCTTCATGAAACAGAATATTTGCTTTGTTTTGTGATCATATTTATATTAACTTAGATTCAACTCTGTGTTTCATATATTTAATACCAACCACCAGTCCTAATATACCATTATTCTCTAATTTTTCACTTATTTACCAGTTTTCTCAAGTATGTCATCAAGAAAAATTTTCAAGATGAAAATGCAAATAATGTATATATTTTTAACCCCCAATATATCTGTAAATGTTTTTATACCAAAGACAACTGACTCTGACATCCTTTCACCACAACCTTCCCCCCCCCCCACCCCACCCCAAACCCTGAGGTCTTTGCTCTAATCTGAGTATTGAAGATAATTCTGCAGTGAACATAGATTCTGGCCTGGGTTTTGTTTTGTTTGTTAGTGTGGGTCAGATACCTCACTGCCCTCCCCTGTCACAACAATATAGAGGTGAGGGGTGGGAACTAAAATTGTTGTTTTTCTATCATCCTAGCAGTAGGTGGCTTTAACATAGAAATTAAGTTAAAACTTTACTTTTTACAACTCATTGTATTTCACCTGAGTTTATGTAGTGATATCCACAGTTGCTACAGGGAGATCAAATAGATTTAGCTGTAGGGGAAAATGGGGAATCTCTTACAACTTGGACAGTGGTCGGCAAACTGCGGCTCATGAGCCACATGCGGCTCGCGAGCCGCCATTTGTCACTCTGTTGGCTAATGAGTTTGCCGACCACTGAACTAGGAGAAGGATCATAAGAGAAATCAGTTCTATACAGAGGAAACTATGAGGTCCCATGAAGAAGTTCTGGTTCTATTACTTCTCCATGCCTGGACCTGTGTTTTCAAATAGATGAGTCCAGGTTATGTTTTTTCTTTTTATTTTCTTAAATTAATTTAGTAATTCATATGTCATTCAGTCAACAAAAATAAATAAAAACAATCCCTGCCTTGAGGTTGTTTAAACTATGTCAAAGGAAAAGAAAATAATTGCATAAAAATGTCATAACATATAAACATCAAATGTCAAAAGCATTTTAAAGAGTCCAGGTTGCCTGTGATCAGATTTGAGGTGGAGTGGGCTGTTCATGAGCATGTTCTTAGCAAGGTCTCTAGACCTGGAAGCAACCAAAGGGAGGCTGGATAACATTAATGTGGGAGAGAAAACAAGATGGCGGCATAGGTAAGCACCTAAACTGCTGCCTCGCACAACAATTTCAAAACTACAACTAAAAGACAGAACGGACACCATCCAAAACCACAGGAAAGCTGGCTGAGTGAAAATTCTACAACTAGAAGGAAAGAGAAAAGCTCACAGAGAATTGGAGGTACGGCAAAGGGTCTTTGTGCACGCAGAGAGGAAGGGCGGCTGAGAGCCTGGCTGACTTTCTCTGGCGGAAGGGGGAAGGAAGCCCCCGACCGCACTGAACCCCAGTTCTGACTGCACTGAACCCCAGACCCGGGCGAAACCCCGTGGACCCAGGCTCATACAGGGGGAGTCTGGACTGTCAGGTAGAGAGAAAGGCACCCGGAGACTTGGAGACCCGGGGGAGACCCAGGGGAGCCCCGGCAGGCAGGGTTCTGGAGGCGCGCGCGCCAGTGTGCCCAAAGGCTGCGGAGATTGCCACAGGCTTTCCCTAGCAGAAGGGAGTCCGAAGCTCCTGACTGCACTGAACCCCAATTCTGACTGCACTGAACCCCAGTTCCAGGCGAGCCCCTAGGGACCCGCGCTCTTACGGGGGGGAGTCTGGACTCTCGGGCAGAGACTCGGGAGCTGGGAAAGGCAGAGGTCTGCAGGCGCACACGCGCGCAAGGGCAAGGCTGACTGGAAGCCAAGACTGTCTGCTCCACCCTGAGACTCCACCCCATCCAAGTTGAGCACAGAGGCTATTGCAATTTGGCAAGTCTAATCCTATAAGGCTGTCTCCAGCACCGAACTTCTCCCAGCGTAGACACAGCTGATCCTTACAGTCAACTGGCCTGGAGGTCAATTCCTCCCAGTGATACCAACAACAATCAAGACTTAACTACAACAAGGCTGTACACACAGTCCACAAAGGGGTGCACCAAGAGTGTCCACCTCAGGTTAACTGGGGAGGCCGACCCACTGGGCCATATAGGAAACCTAGCACACAAATCTACCCTACCAACTCAGGGAAGCAGTGAAAATGCGGCGTCAAAGAAACAGATCACAAACGAAAGAAATGGAGGAAAACAAACGACTGGATATAGAATTCAAAACCACGGTTATAAGGCTTTTCAAGAATATCCTAGAAAAGGCCAATAAATATAACGAGACCCTCGAAGATATGAAAAAGGACCAACTAGAAATTAAACATACACTGACTGAAATAAAAAATATTATACAGAGACCCAACAAGACTAGAGGAACACAAGAATTAAGTCAAAGAATTGAAATACAAAGAAGCAAAAAACACTCAACCAAAAAAGCAAAAAGAAGAAAAAATCCAAAAAGTTGAAGATAGTGTAAGAAGACTCTGGGACAACTTCAAGCGTACCAACATCAGAATTATGGGGGTGCCAGAAGAAGACAGAGAGCAAGATACTGAAAACCTATTTGAAGAAATAATGACCGAAAACTTCCCCCACCTGGTGAAAGAAATAGACTTACAAGTCCAGGAAGCGCACAGAACCCCAAACAAAAGGAATCCAAAGAGGACCACACCAAGACACATCATAATTAAAATGCCAAAGGCAAAAGACAAAGAGAGAATATTAAAAGCAGCAAGAGAAAAACAGTTAATTACCTACAAGGGAGCACCCATACGATTGTCAGCTGATTTCTCGGCAGAAACTATGCAGGCCAGATGGGAGTGGCAAGAAATATTCAAAGTGATGAATAGCAAGAACCTACAACCAAGATTACTCTACCCAGCAAAGCTATCATTCAGAATTGAAGGGCAGATAAAGAGCTTCACAGATAAGAAAACGCTAAAGGAGTTCATCACCACCAAACCAGTATTATATGAAATGCTGAAAGGTATTCTTAAAGAAGAGGAAGAAGAAAAAAAGTAAAGATAAAAATTATGAACAACAAATACATATCTATCAACAAGTGAACCTAAAAATCAAGTGAATTAAAAACCTGAGGAACAGAATAATCTGGTGAATATAATAGAATCAGGGGCATAGAAAGTGAGTGGACTGATAATTCTCAGGGGGAAAAGGGTATGGGGGGTTCAGGAAGAGACTGGACAAAAATCATACACCCATGGATGAGGACAGTTGGGGGGAGGTAAGGGCAGAAGGTGGGGTGGGAACCGGGTGGAGGGGAGCTATGGGGGGGGGGAGGAGAAACAATTGTAATAATCTGAATAAAGATTTATTTAAAAAAAAACCATTAGCCCTGACCGGTTTGGCTCAGTGGATAGAGCGTCGGTCTGTGGACTCAAGGGTCCCGGGTTCGATTCCGGTCAAGGGCATGTACCTTGGTTGCGGGCACATCCCCAGTAGGAGGTGTGCAGGAGGCAGCTGATCGATGTTTCTCTCTCATCGATGTTTCTAACTTTCTATCCCTCTCCTTTCCTCTCTGTAAAAAATCAATAAAAATATTTTAAAAAAACAACCATTAATGTGGATACATCTGTAAAGGGATAGGCCACTGGGTTCTAAGGACCTTCCCAATTCTATCAGAATGAAGAAATTTTATATAATAATGTGTTGGAATACCCCTAACTCAAGTTTCCTCTCTCCTCAAAAATTCTATTTCTTTCTTTTTTTGGTTAATCCTAACCCCACTGAGCCAAACAGCCAGGGCAAAACTTCTATTTCAAATTCAGTCGGCATGGGCGCTCCCCAAATCTCCAGCATTTTCATAGCTCTACTCCACTGTGACCCTATCATCTCATCCCACTTACGCAGCTCTTACACACACTATAGTTATTTCTCTACATGCATGTTCCTTCCTTTGAGAGGAGTCACCTCCTGGAAAACAGGGACGAATCCTAAAGTTCTAGGTTATCGAAAAATATGCAAGGATACCAGTTATTCTGCTTGCATTCATTTTCTCAGGAGGAATGAATGGGGCGATTATAATTTTTTTCTTTATATGCTTCCATGTAATTGGACTTGTTGTCTCAGGTATATAATGTTTTGCTTTTGTTATTAAGAAAATCAATAAATAAAAAGGAAAGAAAGGTCAAAGAAAGAAAGAGAAGAAAAGAATAATAAGAAAAAGGACATTCGCCCCACTGGCATGGCTCAGTGGTTGAGCATCGAGGTTACGGTTCTATTCCCATTCAGGGCACATGCCCAGGTTGCAGGCTGGATCCCCTGTGTGGGGTTTGCAGGAGGCAGCAGATCAATGATTCTTTCTCATTA
This sequence comes from Plecotus auritus, assembly GCF_963455305.1. Classification (NCBI taxonomy): domain Eukaryota; kingdom Metazoa; phylum Chordata; class Mammalia; order Chiroptera; family Vespertilionidae; genus Plecotus; species Plecotus auritus. The sequence continues at coordinate 22,229,110 of NC_137776.1, read as the reverse complement.
TTGGTGTTTCTATCTCTCTTTCCCTTCCTCTCTGAAATCAACAAAAATATATTATTTTTTTAAAAAGAAAGGAAAAGAACATTTTATGTATCCTGCCATAGTATCTTACTCAGAGAGAAAGTGACTCTTTGTTGAACAAATCATCTTGCTTTCCACTCCTGGGCTCACTTCTGGTCTCTTCTTTCCTACTCACAGATTTCACAGACACAAGGCAGAACCATTAGCATCGCTACAACTTAATTTCATTCTGTTTACTCTGGCTCCATCAAAGCAAGGACACTCCCAACCCACAGAAAATTATTATTATTATTATTTTTCCCCTCCACTTGCAAAGTGGGAAAGAGCTAAAAACCACAGATAACAGAGGGGTGCTTCCTTTTAGGCTGAGAGCTCCTGAATGAAAGGAAAAGCAGGGCCTCAGATCCCTTACAGCAGCTCAGGCCTAGTGCGGAACAGACCCACATGGTGGTTTGAGGCTGAGGGCTGAGCTCTCACTTCAACTTGGGATCTTTATCCAGCTGCCCAAAGCCTCAATTTTCTCCACCACACCCAGATGTTGCTGAGTCAGGATTGGCCCAGGCATTGTGATGCAGGGGCTGGGTTTGCCTTTGGTGCCAGCCCTGCTTCCTCTTCTCTGCCCAGCAATACTGAGATCTGTCCTGTTCCACTCCTATGGAAACTTGCACAGAAAACTGAAATGTAGGGAGCAAGGCCAGCCCTGCAAGTAGACAGCCCATGGGGTGGGTAAATTTGTACAAGTGACTTTTCTGAACCAGGGTTTTCCCTGAAATCAGAGGGGATTTGGATATCAAGGACCAGCAGGGTGAGTTGCCAGAGCATAGTGGACAAGCCATGGCTACTTGCCCATTTGTAAAATGAGCATAAGGATGACTGTTCACAGGAGAGAGCAGAGAGTTAATGAATCAGCATATGGCACACCATTGATGCCCCCCTATCAGCTCTTCACAGTATTTCATTTTCACCAGGACTTGCTCTCTGATAATTCCTTCACATCCCCAAGCTCATGCCTCAAGCTAAACCAGAGCTGTGGCTTAATAGGAGAGTCAGGTGACAGCTGTGCTTTCCTACCGGGATTGCCTTCTGAGACATGACTCTTGCTTTTGTTATCTAACCTATTAGAGGCTGTAATAGAGAGAAAGAGGCAAATAGTTGTGGATTTGTGGAGACTGCCAGTCACAAGATATTTGATACATACGAGTCTCCAGCTCTGCTTTCTATGGGGATCTCTCATCACCTCCCCACAATCTGATCTTTGTCTTTTCTATCAAAAATGAGTATCTTACCTAGTCCTTTCACCAAGTCCATTAACAGACAGATGGATCTTAAAACGTATCCCCCTGAGCATGGGCATTCTCCAGTCACACATCACTTAAGCCCAGGTCTGACAAGTTGCATTCTTCTTGTGAAGAAAGGAACTAAGATGACAGAAAAAGAAACTAACAGCATACGAGAAAGCCCCTGGGGAAACTCCATTCTAGCCAAACGCATGATGGGGGAATATGCGGAGTACTCAATACATGCTGAATAAACCAACTGTTTCGTTCCTTTTTCCTTTGGGTCTAAAGTTCTAGGCCAAAGGTGATTCTTTTTCCTTGGAGGAGTTTCTACTATCTCAAAATCCCACAGATGGGGCATTAGAGAGGCCGGGAATAAAGGAAAGGAGGAGTAGGACAAGGTCAACAACATGAGTTCTGTGACTTTCTCCTCACTCTGGACCTTATTTAGGTTAGCTATTATTTTCAGCACTCAGCTCCTCAGAGGTATTAACTCATTTAATCTTCATAGCAAGCCCATGAGAAAGGTACTCTGATGGCTTCCATTGCTGAGGTGATGACTGTGGAGATTGACAAGGCTATGAAACTAACCCAGGAGTACATGACTAGGCAACAGCAGGGTTGTGCATTTACAGGATTCAGGCTCTGCTCCAACCACTCTACCACACTTCATCCTCCACTGAAAGCTCACAGTGTGACACAGACCACCCACTTCCTGGCTCTGGGTCTAATTTTCCAGCATGAAGGAGGTGAATGAAATATTCTCTACATTCCCTTCTACCTTCGTCTCTTCATAGTTCTTTCAGCTCTTCTCCAAGGCAAAGGGAGATTAAAGAAAGCCCACAGTTTAATTCCCAAGAAAGCTAGTGAGATTCCACATGCCACATTAATATATAAACATTTGTTGGCATCCCCAGACTGCCACAAAACCAGAATTTTTCCTATAAGTTTTCATCCAAACCCACCCATCCATTGCCCTCACCCTTTGGTAGAGACCAAAGCTGTATAGTGTTACAAATGGAAAATACATATTTCTTTCCTTTGTAACTCCCAGCAGGCTGTACTTATATTCATAATCTCTGAAATGTTTTGCTGGGACAGATTTTTTCTTTTTTTTTTTTAATCTCCAGCACCCCATTTTCCCTGATGACACAGACAGGTTTGGGCAAGACACCAACCAGTCATATTTATAAAAATAATATAGATTTCCCCCCCTTAAATACAGAGTGAAAGAGGAAGAAACTCACTTCACTTAAGCATGGAAAATGAAATTGAACACAACAGTGCTGGTTCCATGCCCCAAACCAGTCCCACACATTCTGTTGTGATTGCATAGAACTGAAGCGAAAGGGTGGGGGGCATACTATTTTAAGTTTCTGTAAAGTATTGAGGAAAAGTGCAGAAATATACCCAGGCCCCCAAGTTTGTGCAGAAGATATCCAATTCCTTCATTCAGTGGGAAAGCAGGCTAATATTAGAATGTCTGCCTTAATGAGCAGCTATTTAAAAAAAAAAAAAAAAAAAAGCTACCTCATTATAGGGAGGCACTAATGTTGTTAGTGGGAAACTCCCAAAAAGGATATGGAAAGGAATGTGCAATCAACATTCACAGCCTTAAATGTTACTTTAAATTCAATTTTTAAAGGGAGATTTAGCTGCCATGATTAAAGGCTCTTGTCTCTGAATCTGCAAACACAGAAAAATGCTGCTGAGGAATTTGGACATTTATCACAAGCTTTAGATAGCTGCTAACCTTTCAGCTGCCTCTGGATGTTTTAAAGATATGCATGCATGATTTTCTCTCTCAAAATATACAGCATCAGATTTATCTAGTGGGAGATGAACATACTCTGAGAACAGAAAGTTTATCTGGTATTGAGAGAAATGGAGGAAACTAAGTCAAAAAAATTCTTAGTACTTTTTGTTTTTAATTTTAACTCAATTAGTATTATAAGTAGAAAATCTAACTCTAAATGGTTTAAATAACACTAATTTATCAAGTTTCCTTCTCATTGAACGAGAAGTTCAAAGTTAGGGTGGTTTCAAAATTGGCTCATTCAGTGACTCAAGTATAATGTGTAATTACTCTCTAATAAACAGAGAATTATCTCTTCATGCACAAACAAATCCTTTGGAATCTCTATTCTTAGGTCAATGTGTGTTCAAGAATGTTTGCTGAACAAAGGAATAAATAGAAAATTCCTCCTTCTCAACCTTTTATTGCACTGTATGTATTTATCTTGACCAAAAGATAAATTAAACTTCTTTTTCGGTTAATTTTTTAAAACACGATCTAACCAAAACTGAAGCAGATAGATAGACTCTGAACTTCTTTTTGTTTTTCTTTTTAAATTTAAGTATAGTTGGTCTACAATACCATATTAATTTTAGGTGTAAAGACAATGTGGTGATCACATGGTAAAGCATATAAATGTTGAATTCCTACTAGAATGAAGGCTCCCATTGGCCAGGGACCATATTTTCCCTGCACTACTCTATCTTCTGCTACTAGATGTGGGTCTGGCACATGTAAGTGCTCGGTACATGTTGTATTTTGTTGTTTGATGAATGAATGGATGAGCATAACAGCTTCTATCTTGCTCTTAAATTATTTGTGATAGGTGTGGTCCAAGCATAAGACCAAGGGAGAATTGGGTCAGTAGAAATGTTTTCCTCCAGAGGATATCAATCATTTTTTCCTCAAGTTTCTCCTTTTAGTTTAGACTTTACCAGCTCCCATGTCCATCACTGAACTTGAACAAAAAATGAACGAATTCACAGAAAAGTGAATTTGAAGACTCAACGTCATCTTCTGCTTCTAGCCATGATAGAAAAAGTCACACCAGCCCTACCCTCTTTTATGGGTTTAATTGTGCCCACTAAAATGTTGAAGTCCTAATGCCCTGTACCTGTGAATGTGATCTTATTTGGAAATAAGATCCCTGCAGATGGTCCAGTTAAGATAAAGTCATCAGGGTAGACCCTAATCCAAGAAGACTATGTTTTTATAAAAAAGAGAAATTTGGACACAGAGGAAGAAACATAGGGCAAATTTCATCTATGAGCTAAGGAGCAATGCCTGAAGCTACCAGAAGCTAGGAGAGAGCCATGAGTGAAGTCTCTTAGAACTTCCAGAAGGAACCAATCCTGCTCACACCTTAGTTTTGGACTTCTAGCCCCAAAATGTGAAACAATAAATTTCTGTTGTTTAAGCCTCCCAGTTGGTGGTACTTTGTTATGATAGCCCCAGCAAACTAATATAACCTCCTATTGAAAACAACTATAAAATTGGGCAGAATATACAGTGAACTGCTGCTTTTAGGCATTTGGACAAAAGACAGTGCAGATCTGTGATCCTTGAGAGAAGGGAAATCCATGAGCTAAATAGAAGCTGAAAGATTAATCACCAGCAGATCTTCAATATAAGAACCATTAAAGGAAGTTATTCTGGCTTAAGAGAAATGACACCAGATGAAACTGAATTCACAGGAAGAATGAAGAGTACCAGAAAAATTAAATATGTGGGTAAATGCAAAGGCTTTCTTATTTTTTCTTGTCTTAACTTCTCAGAAAGACAGCAGACTGTTCAAATAAAAATAACAACATTAAATTATAGGGTTTGCTCCATAAGTAGATGTAAAATATATGTCAAATGTAGCAGAAAAATAAAGAGGGTAGGATACATGAAATTTTAGAATGGTAAAACTTTTGTATTTTGTGTCAAATGATACAATATCAAATCTAGACTTAAAAACACAAAGATGTATAGTTAAAAAAACCCAATAGAAGACAAAAAAGTACTAAAAATATTAAAATTAACTCAAAAAAAGGGAAGAAAAGGAGGAACAGAGGAACTGAAAAAAAGATGGGAGAAATGATAAATAAGATGGTAGAATTAAACTCCAATATATCAATAATCTTATTAAATTGTCAATAGGCTAAATATTCCAATTAAAAGGCAAAATTGTTAGCCTGAATAAAAAAGCAAGGAATGTACTTTAATATAAGGATACAGATAAGTTGAGAAGGTAAATAATTGGAAAAGATCTATCAAGCAAAGAGTAAGCACAAGGTCATGGCATACTAGTATGTGTATATTAGTACTAGAGCAGGTACACTTTAACACAGGGGGATTGACAAAGATAAAGAGAGGCATTCAATAAGGTAAATGAGTTAGTTCACCATAAAGATATAATGATATTAAAAGCATATACACCTAATAACAGAGATTTAAATACAAGAGGCAAAAAGAGAGACAATTAAAAGGAGAAACAGATAAATCAATATTTCAAGTTTGAGATTTTACATTCTTATTCATTAACTGATAGATCAAGCACAAGCAACAGTAAACCCATGGTGATCTGCCTCCAGGGGTTTGGGCGATTGACAGGAAGGGAGCATAAACAACCGTGTGTGGGCAATTGGCTGTCTCGGCGATAAACAACCCTGGTTTGGACTGTACATTGATTTCCCACCATGGCCATCTTAAAGCTACCAACACAATTTGGGGACAAGATACCCAGAATTGTCTGGGGAGGAGCTGGCTCCAGCACACCACTGGTCCCAAAGGGACTTTCCTGGAGTGATGGACATGATCTGTGCCTTGGCTGGGGTGGCAGTTACATTGGAGTACACATTTGACAAAACTCATTGCCCTGTATAATAAAGATTGGCATATTTCACTGCATATAATTTTTTTTCTCATTAAAAAAGGAAAATGTACAAACTTTCAGCTATAAGATGAATAGGGTCTGAGGATCTAATGTAAAACATGGTGACTGTATTTATATAACACTGTATTTTATATGGATATATAAAAGACTCAGGAGTTTAAGCCCCAGCATATGAGCATTTAAAAGACTGAAACACCCTCAAACTGACAGAATATCCTTCCCCTTGTAAATGGCAGACGTACGAGAGATGGCCCAGGGGATGTTCAGTTGAAATGTGTGGATTATAGTTGTCTCAGCAGAGTTGGTGTCTTCTCCTGGGTGTCTGGCTGTTTGTAAGTCTCTGTCGCTGTCCCCATAGTTGGCCCTAAATACATAATCAATGAATATACATCAAACCATCCTAAAAACTAAATTGGCCCCATCTCCCATGCTTGGAAGAGAGTCTGAGTTAAACCCTGCCCTTCTCTAGTCAGGCCCATAATTGGAACATTATCCTGGGACCCATTCCACCTTCCGGTGTTCTTACTGCATGTCCTTTGTTTCTCTGTATTTTTCTCTCTGTGTGTTTTTGTCTTTGTTTCTGACTTCCAGGAGCAAAAAATTATATTTTGCTGAATTCATTCATTTATTCTTAAAACTTTTCTTAAACATCAGTTTTGATTTTGGACTTCTCTATGAAGCCATGTGTATGTAGCTGCTTAATACAAATCCTTTGAACATGGTGTTAATGACTCCAAGCAACCAAGAGTTCAGCAGCAAATAATGAAATACTCATCCTTCAGCCGATGAATCTGGAACAGAACCGAAATCCTGCTTCCCTACTGTGAGCGCCTGACCCCTCCCAAACGACTCTCCCCTGGGAGACTCCATCAGTCCTGGATAGATAATAGCCCTCACCTAAGAAGGGATTTGTTGCTGAGCATTAGTTGGTATTTAATTTTATTTTGGGTGAGAGGCTTCAAAGCTTTATCTTTTTGTGTGTGTGTCTGTAAAACCCCCATTATCTCTCCATATAGATCTGTCATTGACAGGGGTCTATAAATACACACAGCTTTGTTTATAAAGATATACAATATGTGCACCTGATCGCTATCTGTGTATGTTTGCACCAGGCTTATATTTGGAGAAAGCTTTTCAAAGCCAAATTTGATACAGTTCAGAGGCAGCTGGTGGGTTGGGGGTGCCTGGGAGAGTCACTAGTTATCAGTTTAGAAAGCCTGGGGGAGGTATGAATAATCTGAGTGCCAGGTGCCAAGTATTCACTGGGGACTGGAAGACGAAGGGTGCAGGAAAAAAAGAGGGTGTGGGGGAGAGCGAGAAAGAGGCAGGCACACACCCAATTCAGCCCCTCTTTTGTTCAGCTTTGTCTACTAGTAGGAACATGCTCGAAATAAAAGTCCCAGAAGAAGGACCTCACAGCCAGGCTCTGCCAGACAGTTGTGTCCTGGCACCTTCAAAGTGAGCTACGTGAATGAGAGAGCCACTTGCTCCTAAGCAAAGCCTGGGGACTGCGAGGTGGGGGTAGGGGAGAGAATAATTAAAATAAATTAGAGGGTGAATGGGGATGGGAGATCATGCCTGGTCCTGCTGTAGGCCTGAGGCTCCAAGGCTTGAAAGGGGTGGGGCCAGGCAGGATTGTTCCCAGGAAACAGTCTTCCCCAAACCATGCTCCTGCCAACAGCGATGCTCGATGCTCGGCTCCCTGTGGCCTGTGGCCCTAGGATCTGATAGCTATGCAAGTAAGTAGCAACAACTGCCAGCTTCCACATATTTCAAACAGTTCCACATATTTTTCTCAATCTTTCCTATTTTATGAGGGTTTACTTTTTATTTTTTAATTAAGTAGATCAGTGGTTGTCAACCAATGGTGATTTTGCCTCATTTGGCAATATCTGAAGATATTCCTGTTTGTTGCATTCGGGGGTGAGGGAGGCGGGTGTGCTACTGGCATATAGTACAGAGTTGACAGATGACAGATGACATACAGGACACCCAGTTCATTTAAATGTTAGGTAAACAAAGAATAACCATTTCTGTGTTAGACTGTCCCAAATATTTGTACAAGTCATATTTATTCTAAAAAAGTATTAATTGTGCATGTGAAATTCAGTTTTCACCAGGCTTTCTATATTTTTATTTGTTGGTTGCTGCTCAACATCCTCCAATGCACAGACTGTGCCCCCTCTTCACAAAGAATTATCCAGCCCACAATGTCCATCAATAGTGCCGATCTTGGCAAACCCAGTAGTAGATCACAACAGAAGTACAATTCAGATGCTGGAGAGTAGATAATTTTAAAATCTGAACATATGTCTTGAACAGAGCACATGGCAAATGCATAAATACACATTCCTCACAGGGGCGTGAATATACATTTATGTCTATAAATTCTTCCTTTACTAACTTGCGACCTATAGGAAGGGTGTCCTGGTTTTGTGCAACCTCATCTCTCTGCCGAATGGGCAGGGGAGTATTTGTAGTAAACTGAATGATGGTCCCTAAAGGTATCAAGTTCTAATCACTGGAACCTGTAAATGTTACCTTATTTGGAAAAGGGGGGTCTTTGCAGTTGTGATTAAGTTAAGAATCTTGAGATAGGGAGATTATTTAGGTGTTAGTTTTTCTAGCTTTTAACCTTCCTGTTTTATTTATTTTATTTTTTAAATTTAATTTTCAAGTATAGTTGACATATAATAATATTAGTTTCATGTTTACAACAGTTTTTAGACATTTATATACCTTACAAAGGGATCACCCCATTAAGTCTAATACTTATCTGACACCATATGTAGTCATTACAATGTTATTGACTGTATCTCTTATCTGTACTTCACAGGGAAGATTATTTGGGATTATCCAGTGGACCCTAAATGATACCATGAGTTTCATAATAGAGAGATCTGACACAGAGGAGAGGGTATGTGACAGAAGCAGACTGAGATGTGGAGATGTTGGTCTTGATCTTGGAATTATGCTGCCATAAGCCAACAGCCACCAGAAACTAGAATCGTGGAACTGATTCTCCTCTAAAGCCCCTGCTGACACTTCAATTTTAGCTCAGTGAAACATATTTCAGACGTTTGGCCTCTAGAACCCCAAGAGAAGAAATTTCTGTTTTAAGCTATGAAGTTAGTGATAATTTGTTACAGCGGCCGTGGGAAACTAATACGGTGTTCTACTGTGGATCAAAGCCAGAGATCACTCTTTCCAGGAGGGTATGCACCAGGCTTAGAACAAATATGACCTCCTGGGTCCATGACAGGGAACAAGAAGCAACATGGATTTGTGGCTCTTGAGGGACAGAAGAATTTGTACCATGTGATCTCATATAGGACTTAGGCCATAGGATTCGAGGGAATGAACTTTTGGTTCCCAGGGGGAAATATTTTGTGTGTCACATGTGTTTTCTGGAGAGTCAGGCATTTGGAGTCCCTTGTAAAAATATCTTTTGAAGAGATATATAGAGTCCCATGGGATAGCTTCACATTTCTTTGAGAGTCTCCAGAAATTTGGCCATGTCCCCAGGATGGGTGGCTAACAGCAGGAAAAGCACACACTTACAAATGAAAAATAGAAAAGCATGTGAAAGTGCTAAGAGTGATAAGAATTTCTTACTTGTTGAGTAACTAGAAAACACCCTGTGGTTCTTTTAAGGGAATAAACAAGCAGAGATGCTATGGTCATTCTGGGTCTGCACCTCTGGCTGTAATCCCAACTCTTCTTTTGCCTGCCTTAGTCCAACCTGGACTAGAGTGTTTTTTTAAACAATTCATGAAAGTATAATTGTCTTTGCCAAATTAGGTTGTGCAGACTTGAAGTGGCCTCAGCTCAGACAGCTGGATCCTGCTAGGACTGAATATTCCTTGAACAACACGAAGAGGGCCAGAGTTTACTGAGTTATCAGCCTTACCTCCAAAGAGCATTATACACAGAGAAATGGCCTACTTCAGATGGCCTCTTGAAATGACTCATTGTTGTTGATCAGAAAACCCAGGGTCTTTGAGTCAAACTCTAGAATCTTGGAAGAGCTTTTTCATTCCTGGGTTGAAATCTAGACTGCATGCTACTATCTTTGCAACTTTGACAAATTATTATTAATTTTCTGAAGTCTCAGTTTCCTTAAGTGTAAGATTGGAAGGAAAAAATACCGACAATACAGAATTGTGATGATTATGTGAGAAGAAATGTATAAAGTGCTTAGCCACGGGGTCTGGGGCCTGCTATATGGCAAATGCTCAATAAATACCAGCTATTATTAGATATTTCATTCAGAGCACTGAGGAGTGATCAGGGAGGAGGTGGGTGAACATTAATGTGCTTTACTCTGTACAAAAAGACTTTCCATATGTATTATAATAGTATTCTTAATAATAGGGTTTTTCAAATTGGTCTGACAGTATGGATCACTTTATCATATGAAGCAGCTGTCACTGTGCTTCATTTATAGCACCCCACCTGTCACAAAGAATGCAAAATATGTTCCACAAATACCTGGGGTCATGCTTTCTGTGTGCATATGTGTATGTGGGTGTGTTGAAAATATCTAGACCTTACCATTTTATGTTATCTAAAACTTTAATCCAAAACCTTTTTATCTTACATACCTACAGCTTAAAAACAACAGAATGGTGAGATGTACAAAAGTACAGATGAAAATAATTGTTTCCTTTTGTTTTCTTTTCAGCTTTCCATCCCTCACTAGTCAAGAAAGGGTAGTGCCTAAAAACTCCTGTGGTGGCCTTTTTATTCCAACATAAAAAACAGATGTGTTTCTGTGTCAGGGCCACTGATGGAAGGGGGTTCTTCTTATATCTCATCTCTTACTAGAAAAACTATAATATTAGTACATTATTTCTCCTTGTTTGTATTCCAAACCAGTCTACTCACCTCTCCATGTCCAGAGTGAAAGTTATCAAACAAAAAAATCTGATCTTGCCTTTCCCTCCTTTAGAGAGTTATCCTGCTCTAGGGCAGGGCTTCTCAACCTCAGCATTACTGACATTTGGGATCAGATAACTCTGTGTGGGGCTGTCCTGTAAATTGCAGGATGCTTAGCAGTATCCCTCGCCTGTACCCATTAAATCCCAGGAGCAACTCTTGAGATTTGACAACCAAAAATGTCTAGAGAAACATTGTCAATGTCGCTTCAAGGGCAAGATTATTCCTGATTAAGAACCACTATTCTAGGGCACTTTCAACCTCTTGAGTGGCTTATAAGGTCCTGCATTCTTCGATCCCCACCTGTTCCTGTGGGTTCTCTCAACACTACCCCTCTTCTCTGGGAGGCTGCCAAGTGGAAATAATTTCAGGTCTTTGACCAGGTCTCTTCATCTGGACTCCATCCAATTCTGAGGTAAGGGCCTTGATATTTCCCTACCTTAGCACATACTCCATTATAACTGCCTATCCAGTTTTCTGTGCATGTCCCCTTTCCAACACCTTCCAACTAGCCCCAAAGAACAATGAGGACAGAGATCCCATCTGCCATGCTCCCTTCTGAATCCCAGTAGCTAGCACAATGCCTATCATAACATAGATGTTCAATAAGTATTTATTTAATGTGCTTCTTGGAAAATCACTCTCTAGAAGAAAGGCATTTTTCCTTTGGAGCCCTTTAATTTGTGGAGTCTATAGGTAGTTCTCACTGACCTGTTTGTCCATACATTAGTGGATCTTAATTATAGGATAGATGTTCTGGATTTTAAGGTTGATTTCATCAATCCCCCTAATTTGATGCAAGTTTATGCTTGAGCATTCAGGGCAGACAATTGCCATTAACTCTTAACACATGACCATCAAAACACCTTTAAAGGGAAGAAAGGGGGCCTGGAGCCAGCAAGTGCCAGTCTGGCCTCTGAGCTCCCAAAAGGAGCAAAGTCAGTAGAGCATGGAGTGGGACAAAAATCCAGCTCAGTGCAAACATAATTAATAAGGGAGCCCTAGAGTATGAACATCTGCTGACAAAAATCAGGACTATTTAGTCTGGAGGAGAAGTTTGAGAAGCAATCTGATAGTGGCACTTTAAACGACCTGTAGCCTGGAGCCGTTGCAAACAATTCAGATGGACGGTCTGTTTGAGGTGAGTGGACAGGCCTAAGCTTGTGTCTCCTGAGAGGGGGATTGCTTGTTAAAGGAATTTAAGTAGGTACTTTCTAGTGTGTAATTTCAACTGAGCTTTTGGAGCAAGTCAGAGTAAAAAGTAAAACAAACTTTGCTTAGGGACAGTCCTAAAATTTCCCACTAATAGGCTATTTACCATGGATTTAAGTTTGAGACATAAATGAGAATTGCAGGCTATCTGGTTTTCCCTTGTGGCTCCAGACAAGGCAGTGTACAAACTTAAATCAGATGTTTGCTGCTTCTTAAAACACACACACATACACAAACATGTATATAAATACACACACACCTATCTTTGCACACAAGTACACACATACTAGTTCACGCTATTTCCCATCATACTTTCTGCTAGAGCCTCTTTTCTTCCCAGGTCTATTACACAATTGTTTCTTTTGCTATTACTTAAATATATGGTTGCCTTTATTTTTGTTTAGATGAACTACAGGATTCTGGAAGAGAATTTAGAAGTCTTAGTTCAAGCTCTTCACGGTGTAGAAATGAGGTTGAGACACAGGGATGATAATGAACTTTTCCAAGGCTCAGAGAGATTTAGAATATTTGGGTGTAGTTCCAGTTCTTTGGTCAACACTCAACAACATTCTCTACTTAAATACAATAAAGAGATAGCAAGGAGAATCTGAGGGTCCTAGAAAATCAGATCAGAGAACAACTGGTGGAGTGTTTAGGGTTGCTCAGATGCAAACAGACTTCCTCAAACAAGGTTGCATGCAGAAAAGAAGCCCTGCAGAAGTTACTAAATGCGTTAACTATTTCCTCAATTCTCCCAAGAATGGTACATATCTAATGCCATTCTAGATGCACAGAAGAGAAATTAATTAATTATGTACAATGAATGTCTTACAGGATTCAAACTCTAGTGCAAGGGTTGGCAAACTTTTTCTGTTAATATTTTCAGTGTTATGAACCATATGGTCTCTGTTGCAAGTACTCAACTCTGCCTTTGTAGCATGAAAGCAGCCATAGACATTACATAAATAAATAAATGTGGCTGTGATTCACTCTAACTTTACATATTGAAATAGGCAGTGGTTGGGTTTTGTCTGCAGGCTATAGTTTGCCCACTCCTGCTGAGTGGAACTCTGGGTGCAAGGAAAGGAATATACTCATATTCACTGAAGAAGAAGAGAATTATTCAAAAGCTCGTAGTATGACTCAGACAGGAAAGGTCCTTGGGAAGCACCAGGGATTCATTTACAGTTTTTCCAGAGTATCCCAACTAGGGAAAGTTAGTAAGTCCTAAGAGTAAGTCTCATTGGCATAACTGGATTATGAACCCATCACTTAATGGACAGTCTCATTATAAGTGCACAACAGAGAGGAGAGGTGATTCCCCAAAAAATTGAGAAGCTCTAACAAGAAGAGAAATAAATGTGGGGCCACCAGAAAGCAATACATGTCACTACAGAATCTTTTTGAATATAAAGGAGCATGTTCTTTTGAAATCCTGACATCAGAGTCTTGTAGAAAACAAAGATAACAACTCTGGACTTATCTGCAATTTTAACTCCTAACGCAGTTCTGAAATCTCCAGCACAAGAACTGTGAAATGGGGTCAGGAAAGAGTCATGGAGAGCTTATCCAAATTTCAAATAGCCACACTCTGATTTGTCAATCTCCATGCTTAACCAGCGCTAGACAAGAAGCTCCACATGCTCCACAAAGGCAAAAACTAAGTCTGTTTTGCTCATCTTTGTAATGTCCAGAACTTAACATCATATCAGACATCTACTAGTTCATTCAGTCTTTGATTCATTCATTCACTCATTCACTTACCAAGTATTTGAGAGCCTTCTCTGTATCAGGCATTTAGCATATGTTCTGGGAATCCAATTGTGTGCAAAGATAGACACAGTTCCTGTCCTTGTAGAACCTAGTATACTGGGAGTAGAGGAAGAGATGAAGTCTAAATTTTAAAAACAGTCAAATAAATGTAAAATTATAACTGTGATAAATGCCTCAAAATTATGGGAAGAGAGATTTATTATACTTGCATATAACAGGACTGTAGATATGGTCAGAGGAGCTAAGAGAAGGCTTCCCTAAGGAAATGATAATTCTTCTGAGTTCACAAGGAAGACACTGAGTTAAGGAGATGGGAGAGGGAAGTGATGGGGAAGAGCATCCTCAGGAAAGGGGGCAGCATGTGCAAAAGACATGTGGTAGAAGGGGACATGCAAGAAAGCTCATGTGACTAGAGCATAGAGATGACATGAAATGAAGGTCCAGATGAGACTGAAAAAAATAAGTGGGGCCTAAATGTGTGGGGCTTTGTAGGACCAGTTTAAAATTTTGCTTTTCATCCTGAGTCTTGGGAAACAGAGAAGGGAGATACAATTCAGATTTAGATATCAAAGATAAATCTTTAATTGCAAAGTTGAAAATGGCTTGGACTTTAGCAGGAATGGATACTGGATGAGGATACCAGTAAGTAAGCTATTGGTGAAGTCTTAATTAGAAATGGTAGTAATAAAGATGAAGATAAGAGGATGGATTGGAAAGACACTTAAAAGGTAAAAGAGATTGGATTGGTGGATGAATTGAATTTGGAGAGTGAAAAAGAGAGAGGTGTAACTAATCACTCCTGGAATAATTTGTACTCATTAAATATTTGCTGACTCACTTAATGAATCACCAGCACTAAGTCTGAGTCACAGACAGACTAAGACATCTTCCTTTTTCAAGGCATGAATTTAAGGCTCACTGATCACTTTACCAATTTACTGTTGATGCTCTGCTCAAATAGCTCCTTTTGTGAGAATCTCTCATGACATTACTCTGCCCCCTCTCCTGTATCCGTAAAGTGCTGTCCAAGCAACCCAAATCATGTGTATAAAATGGGTGACTCACTGTAGAAGACAGGGAGATTATAAGCATTTTGAAGACAGGGATTGGATTTTATTCATTCATGTTTTACACATCCAGTATCTGGTAAATAAAAGGGGCCAGGAAGGTTTTTTTAACTTTGTTAAATTGAGTTGGAGGCCTAGATCTTTCCTTATAGAGCCTCCACTATGATTAGGTGAATAAGACAAAAAGACATTTAAAAAATAAAAATAAAAATCAAGCTAAGGAGTAGAATATGACCAAGGGCTGGGGGATGTGCTGACAGAGGCTGTAAATGGGTCAGGAGCAATCCCAACATTGCCCAAGTGGAGCTTAAAGTGACCTAAGAACACTGTGAACACCACATTGTGAGCTCCCCTTGGGTATTACCACTTTGAAAATGCCTCATTCAACACTATTTTGAGTAGCTTTATAAATCCCTTGGGTTGGTTCTGAAGATTTCTCAGTGTTTGTATTGTGGAGAGGAGGGAGTAGCTTGGGGGAACAGCTTCAGCAAAGACAGGGAGAATGGAATAAGCACATGCCTGGGCAGGCCTTGAGAATTCTGGCCTCGGGAGAGCTGAAAGGGGCAGTGTGGTATAATGGAAAGAACATCAGAGACCTTCAGTTCTTGTCACTAGTCTTGAATCTGTCTCTTTACTTAGCTGAGGGCCCTAAGGCAAGGTGCTAAACTTCTCTCCATCCCAGTTTCCTCATTTTTTACATGGGGGTCAATAACACCTGCTTTATAGTGTGAGTCTGTGTATGTGTTTTGGGAACTAAAGCAATAATATATATTTCATTTTTGCAGGGGCCCTCCACAGAGAGGGTGGAGTCACAAAATTGTGTTTTTTTTTTAAAGACTCCAGGGTTATTCTGATATATTGCCAGTTTTGAAAACTATGCCTCCAAGTCTTTAGGGGGAAAAAAGTAATTCATGAGGTTGTTGGCAAGAAATTGGAGAAAAGTGATAGAGGCTTTCAGATGAAAGGCTTGAGATAAAGATTCCCAATTACCCATTTTCTTTCCCTATTTTTAGATGCTCAGTGGCACCTCCAGGGTAAAGCCCTTATCATTTGATCCTTATTAATTAGAATCTTGGCTTACAGATTCCTACCCTGCTCATCCCTCTATTGAAGATCTGATTCCCCAGGTCATAGAATGAGGTGGTGAGGAGGCAGATTATTGTGAACCAAGCTCAGGATCAACATCTGAGGAGTGACGGATGTAGGGTGGGGCAAAAGGAGAAGCTGAGCTGTGCTGCAAAGGCTTCAGTGGACCCCAGGTGGAACTCAAGACTTGGGGAGGCCCTGCAGAGGTGCCCACATCAAGGCAAGAGTACTGAGCACTAGGGAGGGGAATGGTCACAGATGAAGAAATTTCCAGAGGTCTGTTGTGTGCTCTCAGGGGCCAAAACTCAGCAGCTAGGGATATTTGTGCTTCGTTCCTGAAAGGATCTTGGCAACATAGCACAGGCTTCATAGCAGCCTCACTGCCATCTAAAGCTCTGCTTTGAGTCCACCTTTCCATTATTTGAAAACCTTCTGTGTCCCCATTGTCCACCAAAGAGGTTGGCTTTCAAAATTTAGCACAGTCTACACCTGAACTATGTTTCTAGACTAATTTTCTACTTCTTTCCTTTTGTTCCAGCCAAACTGAATGCTGCCACTTTTCTATCACTGACTTACACTTTCCCCTTCATCTTGAATCATTTAGCCCTTACCCCTTTTTCTTTAATTTCTCACCATTCTTCAAGGTATATGTAATGGACAATTTAAAAATTGTCAACTGTCTACAACTTCCCCTTTTCTGCTAGTAACAAATATGCTGCCTCCCCAACTCCACCTCTCTCTCTCTCTCTCTCCCACACACTTCTCTGTTTTGTGCATGAAGTATCTTAGCTAGTGATGTTAGCACATAGAAGACTAACCAATTGGGGAAAGAGCAAAAATGTCTTTACTGAGAGTATAAGCTCTTCCAAATTACTCACTTAGTTAAAATCCTGTGAAAACAATCAAAGGATGTGGATATAAGAAGTTACGTCTTTCAGATTGATTTCCAATAAGCCTAAGCGCCCCTTTTTTTAACGGTCTCTAGTCCAAGAATACTAAATGTAATGTCTTTATGGTTTCAAGTATTCTTAAAAAAGGAAAATAACCAGACCGTGACAAGAACTCCAGGCTCAGAGCAAGGAACTGAAGTCAGGTTTGTGTATTTTCCCAATATAAAAAAGTATGCCTTGGAGCAAGTCAGCTTCTTCCTCTGGACTTGTATTTCTCCATTTCTCAGAGTAAGGGTTGCTGACTGCTAATGTCTTTTTCAGTCCTAACAATCTATTTTAATAGGAAAAAGGAGGATGGAAGCTTATCCATTTCCATCTCTTCCCATTCTTCTGCCATATTGTCCTACAAGATAGTTTTATTGAACACCTTACAGTTTCTCAAATGAGCCATGTTCTCTTGCTCCCAGGCCTTGAGCACTCTCTTTTCCCAAATTACCTTTTCCTTGGACTGATTGGTCCCTGTGAATTCCATGAATGTCAGAGTAAACTATGTTACTTTCCCTAGGAAACTTCCCTTGACCTCTTCGATTAGGTTGGCAGTTGATGCTAGGCACTACATTGGCCTTCTGTACTATCAAAGAGTATAGTTCACTTTATATGTTTGCTAATTTAATTGTCTTCATCTTCTACCATCACTTGCTGAAAGAGCAGGAATATATGATATAAACATACAAATTAACAATGAAAGAATTAATTAATTGATGAACAAATGTGACATACACCAATAAAGAAACAGTGGGAAATCGATGATAATTTGCTTCTGGTACTAATTTTTTAACTCAGATATTTATTCATCTTTATCCAACCAAGGAACAGATGTTCATATCTAACCCATGAAGTATCAGTGAAAAAGGTCATTAACTCCACTAGGGGAAATGATGCTGACTGCAGTTTTAACCTCCTTTGACTTTCCAAGAATTGCTTTGAGTACATTCTGTTTTCGAAGACTAGCCTCTCTCTCTGGCTTCCAAAAGCCTGTCCTAGCCTTTCCAGCTCATCCCTGGCCTTGGTTGCAGGAGATATTGAGCCCTGTGGTTTCTGAGCCAGTTTTAGCAGAAAGGAAGAGATTGAAGGAAGCACAATTTGATATTCTTGGCCTCTGGATACTCTATGATTATTATTTTTTAATATACGGAGAACAAATTAGGATAAAACAGATTAGGAAAAAATCATTAGATACAAACCTTAACTGAGCTTGTCTCTGCTGCAGGCATTCCCTTGAGAAAGAAATCTGAACATTCACTTCAGTAAAACACGGTAGAACTTGGACCTGTGTAGTGTGGAGGAACCAAACCAAATGCAGTCCATGAATTAGCTTTCCTCTTCTCCCTCCACCCCACTTATTAGTAGCACATGTAATAATGACCCATCACCGAAGTCAACATTACCTTGTCATTATCAATAAATGACACCTTTCCAATAAGTACATTAGTTCTCTTCACATATGTACTTGGGATTCAGTTCTAGAATCATAAAGAACTCTGCCTTTCTCCCCAGTTACTGTTGACATTTCTGTTAACTGTTGAAATTCTAAATACTAGCTTTCAACTTTGGTTAGTCGAGGTTGAAGTCCCAACTATGTCAATTCTCTTATACCAGGACATTCAGGAAGTCCCTCTCTTAACCTTACAAGCCCTTAGTGAGCGAAAAACATGATGGCAGAGATGAAAAAGTCTGACACCGCCACTAACACAAAGCACGTTCTCAGTTAAAGCTCATCTATCCAGTCACTTATATGGGTGACCAGAGATAGTCTCAATTTGTGCCTGTTGTCTAGAATTATTATAATTAGTGTTCACTTTCTTCTAAAAAGTATCCCATTAGGATGACAAATTTTATGGTCATCCTAGTTATGACGCAGAATTGAATGTGATTCATGTTTTAATTGTTCACTAGAGGATTCCTCTGAAGCAATGGCATCTATTATAGACACACCTTCCCAACAATGTTCAGTTGTCTCTCATCTTTCTCCTTCCTTCCTTAAGCCAAAGTAAGTCTTACATACTTTCCATTCATTTATATTGGGAGGAACACGTTTGAGATCAGAAAGAAGTGATAAAGAAACCACCCCACCCTGGATCTATTGGCCAGGTCCAACTCACTTTTATTTTTCCCCACATTTTTTTCTAAGGAAGTCACTTAGATCCCTTAAGGCAAAAGCCAGTACATTCCAGTTCTGGAGTTCTCTGGAGTAACAAATGAGTGTGTGGTCCAAGAACAGGCATGATAAATGGTAGATTCTTAGGCAATCCAACATGGCATTTTATACAACATGATTCAGGCATGAATGAGAATTAGCAAGTGCTAAAGAGAGAGATCCCTAAGTTAGGGCAATAGAGTGGCATTTACATCAGTTCAAAATGATCAGCAAAACGTAAAAAATGCCCTGTACTCGTATCTGCCCAATTACTCTGGCTTACTCAAGAGGAATTTGGGTAGCAGACAATGTTTTTACTATAAAATGAAGCTAAAAAACTGTTAGGTTAAACAGAAGGGTCAAATGATACATTTTGATTAAGAATACGGAGGTTATAGTCAGTCTAGCAGCATTTTAGAGTGTATAGCTTGATAAATGAAATGGTTATGTTTTAACTTTCATTATTAGTCTTCCATACAATGATTTATATATAACTCTGATGCTCCTATGCCACATGTTTCCATCAGAGTTTGACACTTTTTTTCTCATCCTTTTTTATTTAAGCTCAGTCCCAGGAGCTTCCTCAACTGGTTTATTGACTGCGGTCTGTAGTCTCTTTTTCAATGAGCTGCTCTGTATAGAAATAGATCAGCATGTCTCTGAGCACATGACTCTGGGTCATCTCTGGACCAGTGCACCACAGGTAAAATTCAGAGTATCCTGCCCACCCAGAGAGCCTCCATAAGATGGAGCTGACCTGCATGTCTCGCCATGTGCTTCTCCAAATAGAGCTGCTACCAGACATTTAAAATATTAATAAAAATTATGATTAAAAATCCCAAGGAATGTCTGCAAAAAGCAGACCCTGTTCATGATGTGGTATGTTTTCTAAGCAAATGTGGAGGGGGAAAACAAATTGTAAATCCATGACTTCACATGGAAACTATGACCTAAGGTGAACAAACAAGGACTGTTGGAGATGAGGTGCACAAGCTGGTAAAACAGACAAAGGAGACCCAGGGTCCCTTTCCAAAGGTCTGCAGGTGGAAGGAAACTCTGCAGTTTGGAAGAGGCTCCAGAACTGAACGTATAGCCAGGAAGTAGTTAGAGGAAAAGAAGGAAGAAAGAAGCACCCACCCTAAAGTGCTCAAGACAAAGACCCCATACATTTGATCTCATGGGAAATGTCACAAATTACTCATCACATACTTCTCTCTAGAATATACAATCTTCTCATTCAAAGACTCCATTTCAAATGGGTTAACTGACCATGTCAAGGTTATCTTTTCCCTCTAAACAGGAATGAAATTAACCTCTTTGTCAGGTTACTATTTTCAATACTCATACCTACTTATGAAAAGTGGTTACTACATCTTAGCTAATCTGCTTTGAGATTGTCTAGTCCCCACTAGTTGGAAGTTCTTTCTAATATGTGATCTGCTCTTCATTATTTCATCATATCTTACTCAAGGAGTAAAAATAAAAGAACACAGTATGCTATAGCTACTTATAATTCAGAGAGATACAGTTTAAAAATTATGATCTCTCACTATCAGACCGTTTTTGTCACTAACATGTTATATGAGTTAGGCCAAGTCAATGATCATCTCTAAAACTCAGTTTCCCCATTTACAAGGATAATAGACTGGTCCTACCTACCTTATGTGGCTGTTTTGAGAAATCAATATAACTAATATAAAAATTATTATAAAAGTATAAAATGCATTCACAAATGCAAATAGGTTATGGCATAAGAATACAAAACTGGCTCATTATTGATTTAATCATTAAAATAAAAGATCCACTTTTTGGAAATTTAAAAAATAATAGTAAAGGAGTCTCTTGCAAGTCTTTCTTTACCAAAAAAATAAAAAATAAAATAAAACTTACTTCCAGAGCATTTCTTTTAACTCACATTCCATTTTGCAGACTCTTTGAAAATTATAAAAATAAGTTAAATTTCAGTTGCAGGATAAACATTTTGACTCTATCTGGAAGGGTAAGTATTTGTTTCCATTAAGTGATCCCAATTTCAAAGGCCTCATCTGAGCCATAAGCCATCATTCTCCACTTGGAAGACAGAGGAATAAATTCTGATGCAGGATGGAAAACGATGAGGTTGGAAACTCACAAAGATTCTTTACTTTCAAAAAACTGTACAGTGTGTTTCATTGCCAAACAAAAAGTCTGTGTATATGTCCAAGTGTGTTTTGCCAGTTTAAGATAAAAGTAAATACTGGTGATGTGAAAGCAGTAAGTAACTTTTACTTGCTCAACATAGTTATGGAAAAGCATGGTTGAATCCAGATAAAGTGATCCCAAGAAAAATTAAAAGAAAAAAAAAAGGGAAGAATATATTTATTTGGGTTTAGTTATTGGCTTTAGTAATTAGGTTTAGTTGGTTGCCTTTCCACCATTTCAGCCCTTTCCTCTTCGCTAATAGGACCCTGCTGTGAATCAGGAGTTATAGCCTCCTCCACAAAGCCATATGTTTCACATCACAAGCATGTGAACCCATCGCTTTGCCAGTGATTGGTGTGAATGGGCATGTGCCTCACATTTGGTTAGACACTGACATAGGAAAGAAAGACTTCTGGGAGGTTTGTGGAAAAGATCCTTCACTTATCACATGATACAGCCACTTGTTCTGCTGGAAGGTGTCCTGGGAGAAATGTGACAGACCTCTTGTGACCTGAGAAGGACTAACGTAAAGGTGGTACATCAGAAGAGTAAAGAGACCCCGATAATAAAAGTAAAGAGGTCCTCATGATATTATTGAGTGGCCTAATAGCCAAACCTAAAATTGTCCTCCTCCGTGGTTTCTTGTGTGAGCTATAAACATCTGTATAAGGTAAGTCAATTTGAACTGGGGATTTCAATAGTTGGCAGCTAACAACATTCTAACTGATTCATTCTCCATCTCTGCTTAAAAGTTGGTGCTGACACTGTGATGGCATTGAAACAATGCTGAATGAATGTGAGGTAAGTGGGTTGAGTAGGTGCCATATAATAAACATTAATAAATCACAGTTGAATGACTTGTCAAATGGATTAAACACATTCTCTGTCTTAGGTATTGTGCTAGGTTCTTGAGTTAAAGATCCAATTTCTGTTTTTCAAGAGCCCAGTATCTAGTGCTCCCATAATATCAAGTATATGACACTGTATTCTCACAAGACACAAAGCATACACATATTGCTCTGTGCCATAATTTCCCCCACAGAGCTTCTTTTTTTTTTCTCAAATTGCTTATTTGCAATGATGTGCTTGTGATATAGATATACTTATATTTTACCAACCCATTTAATATAAAAAGGAATGTGTTAGAGCACCATGTCTTGGTTCAATTAGGACTTTCTAAATGAATTATTGTTTTCCATAAAGCACCTGTTATGTACTAGGCATAAGGGCAGTGGCTTTAGGGAATACAAAATTTAAAAAGACAATTTTTGTCTTCAAAAGGCAAAAGACATGTAAACAGATAGTTGCTGTATAACTCAATTTGTACCTTTTCAATGGCACAAATGAAGAATTCATACAGGCAGTTTTGAGAACAGTGGCTTTGTAATACAGCTTGAAATCTGGTATTGAGATCGCACCTACTTTGTTCTTCTTTCTCAGGATTGCTGTGGCTATTCAGGGTCTTTTTTTTATTCCAGATGAATTTTTGGAGAGTTCTTTCTAGGTCTATAAAGTATGCCGTTGGCATTTTAATAAGGAGTGCATTGAATCTATAGATTGCTTTGGGTATTATGGACATTTTAATGATGTTGAATCTCCCAATCCATGAACATGGTATGTTCTTCCATCTGTTTACGTCTTCCTCTATCTCTTTTTTCAGTGTCCTGTGGTATAGGTCTTTTACCTCCTTAGTTAAGTTTATTCCTAGGTATCTTAATTTTTTTGGTGCGATGGTAAATGGGATTGCTTTTTTAGACTTTCTGTAAGTTCACTATTGGTGTATAGAAATGCCATAGATTTCTTGGCGTTAATTTTGTATCCTACTACATTGCCGAATTCATTTATTAAATCAGAACAGACATATAGATCAATGGAATAGAATAGAGAACCCAGAAATTGACCCAAATCACTATGCTCAATTAATATTTGACAAAGGAGGAATGAACATACAATGGAGTCAAGACAGTCTCTTCAATAAATGGTGTTGGGAAAATTGGACAGATACATGCAAAAAAATGAAACTAGACCACCAACTTACACCATACACAAAAATAAACTCAAAATGGATACAGGACTTAAACATACGATGAGAAACCATAAAAATACTAGAGGAATCCACTGCCAGAAAAATCTCTGACATATGCCAAAGCAATTTCTTCACTGATACTGCTCCTAGGGCAATGGAAACTAAAGAGAAAATAAACAAATGGGACTACATCAAAATAAAAAGCTTTGCACAGCAAAGGAGACCATCAATAAAACAACAAGAAAGCCCACTGCATGGGAGAACATATTCGCCAATGATATCAACAATAAGGGTTTAACCTCCAACATTTTCAGGAACTAATGCAGCTTAACAAAAAGAAGATAAACAACCCAATCAAAAAATGGGCAACTGATCTAAATAGACACTTTTCGAAAGAAGACAGAAGGAAGGCCAAGAGACATATGAAAACCTGCTCAAAGTCACTAATCATCAGAGAGATGCAAATCAAAACAACAATGTGGTACCATCTCACACCTGTCAGAATGGCTATTATCAACAAATCAACAAATGACAAGTGCTGGCAAGGATGCGGAGAAAAAGGAACCCTCATGCACTGCTGGTGGGAATGCAGACTGGTGCAGCCACTGTGGAGAACAGTATGGAGTTTCCTCAAAAAACTAAAAATGGAACTCCCATTTGACCCAGTGATCCCACTTCTAGGGATATATCTCAAGAAACTAGAAACATGAATCAGAAAGGATATATGCACCCCTATGTTCATAGCAGCACAATTCACCATAGCTAAGATTTGGAAACAGCCTAAATGCCCATCATTTAATCCACTCATGCAGATGAGTGGATTAAAGAACTGTGGTACATTTACACAATGGAATACTATGCTGCGGTAAAAAAGAAGGAGTTGCAACAACATGGATGGAGATGGAGAGCATTATGCTAAGTGAAATAAGCCAGGCAGAGAAAGGTAAATATCACATGATCTCACTCATTTGTGGAATATAATGAACAACATAAACTGATGAACAAAAATAGATCCAGAGACAGAGAAACATCAATCAGAACGTCAAGCCTCAGGGAAGGTAGGGGAGGGGGAGGGGGCAAGGGAGAGAGGTCAACCAAAGGACTTATATGCAAGCATGTAAGCCTAATCAATGAACACAGACAACAGGGGGGTGGGGTTATGAATGGGAGGTGGGAGGTGGGGGGTAATGGGGGGATTTAGGACACATATGTAATACCTTAATCAATAAAGAATTTTTTTTTTTAAATAAGAACTTATACAGGAGCAGAAGAGGACAAACCACATCAGGTTGATGTTATCAGGTAAGACTCCATGAAAGATATGGAATTTTAGCTGTGCCTTGATAAACATGCAAGCTTTCAATAAACAGTGGGAGTCTGAGGAAGAGTGCTTTAAAAAAAAAAAAAGCTGTAGTACATTTACAAAATAGAATAGTATGCAGCCATGAAGAAAGATTCTTGCCTTTTGGGACAGCATGGATGAACATAGAAATTATTATGCTAAGTGAAATAAGCCAGTCAGAAAAAGACAAATACTATATGATCTCACTTATGTGTGGAATCTAATGAACAAAATAAACTGGTGAACAAATAGAAAAGAGGCATGAATACATGGAACAGACTAACAGCTATCAGAGGAGTGGGGGGCAATAAAGGGCTGGACGAAAGTGAAGGGATTACCCAAAAAACATATATGCATAACTCGTAGACACAGACAACAGTGTAGTGTTGGCCAGAGGGAAGGGGTGGTGAGGGCTGGGTGGAGGTAGGCAAAGGGCAGGAAAATGGTGACATCTGTAATAGTGTAAGCAATAAAAATAAAGTTTAAAAAAAACCCTGAAAAAAATAGCAGAAGCAACTTTGAAGTCATGCTCACCAGTAGAAATGATCAGATATTGAAATGACACAGAACTGGGAGGGCATGGCTGAATATTTGATGACAGAAACCAGACTCCAAAGTATCTTGACAGGCTGGAACAATAGGCTGAATCTAACATGATGGAAATGAACTGGGCTAAATGCACCATTTTGCATTTGATTGTTAAAGGGGAAAATGCTCACAATCACAGCTGCTTATGGGGAAAAGACCTGGTGTATTCTGTTGCATGTAAGCTCTGTATGAATTGATAGCATCATTGCCAAAAAGCTGAGGCATGCCCAAGTTACATTTCTCTCCAAAAAATATAGGTTGCCTTTACCTTTTTATTCAGAAGAGATCATAGCTGTCAGTCTGTTAGCCCCCAACTCCTCTGATAGCTTTCAGTTCTGGGGGTTGGAAGTCCAGTGCAGGCCTCACCAGACAGAAGTCCAGGTGTTGACAGTCTGCATTGTTTTTGGGGGGCTTTATGGGAAAATCCACTTTCTGTTTGTTTAGGTTATTGTTGGAATTCTGCTTCTTGGATGTGAAGGAAGGTCTCTGTTTTCTTCATGGCTATAAGCTAAGGTCCATCAACAGCTGTTAGAGGCTATTATGTTCCTTGGCTCATGGCCCCTTTCTCCACCTTCAAAGCCAGCAAAGGTAGGTTGAGTCCTTCTCATGTCACATCTCTCTGACCCTTCTTCCATTACTGTATCTCTCCCTTTATCTCTGCTTTTAAGGATTTATTAGATGGAGCTGACCTGGATAATCCAGGATAATTACCTCACCACATGTCTGTAACATTAGTCACATCTGCAATGTGCCTTTGCCAATACTGTGAATATGTGTGATGAAGAATCTGGGGCCTGGATTCAGGTCTCTACTATTAATCCTAAGCTTTGTCTTACTGTCTCATATTCGGCTTATAGTAATGAATAAAGATGGTGGCAGCTAAAAGAACAAAGATATCAATACAAATTTTATTGTTGAGGGAAAGATAGTAAATACAAAGTATAAACTTCTATCCACTGAATTCATGAGCAGTGGTCAGAGCCTGGAAAATGCACTATAAGGGAATTATCAGAAGAAAAGGAGAATGAAAACAACTGTGGCATGTGAGAAGAGAACTGAAAGTGAGAAGACCTGGATACAAGTCTCATCTACCACAACACAGCTGAGCAGTCTTAACAAGTCACTTCCCCTCTCTGGACCTCAGCTTTCACATGGAAAATGAGGTTGGGTTGGGGATGATGACCTCTACTATGCTATCCTGCTCTGAATTCTATGTTCTGTAGCTGTGCAGCAAGAGGCAGTTAAACACTGGCCTCTCTCCGAAGAAGAGCCTTTGGGTATTTTGCTCATTAAAGGGATTAGCTGTCCATTTTCAGGGATGTCTCTCCAATGAGGTAGGGACAAAATGACCCAACATAGTTAGTTTTGATTCGCTTTATAAAGTACCTATCCAATTCCCTGGAAAGTTAAGCCAAGCATGTCTTCTCATGTGTTTTAAGAATCAAGGCATTTGGCTGAGAAAGACAGCAAATGCTTCTTATTAATGTGTGACAAATCCATATGGAGAAAAACACTGTTTCTTTTCTCCCATATGGCCAGCTGAGTAAGGCTGGTTTTTCTGACCTTGAAATGGCTCCATGAACCAGGTGGGTGGCTTATTTCACAGGCTGGTGACAATCCAGTGTGTCTCTCCCACGGAGGTGGGAAGGGGTGAGAATTCGTCCACTATAACCCAGGGCTGTCAACAAGGTCTGTGACATGGGCCATTGGCTCTTCTTTCAGAATGAAGGGTAGATGAACTAATCTGAAAAAGGATAAGAAAACCACAAACCAACTTGAATCCTGGACCTAAACTTTTCTTGAACTTCAAGGTCTTCGAGGTTTGGGCCTAGCAAGGGTGGGTGTTTTTTACCCTGGAAAACCCTCAAACTCCTCTACCCCCTAATCCCAATGTGGTAAGCTTAATGAGGTCATTGGGAGAGAGAAGGAGCTAGGGGGAAGCAGTTACTTGAGGACCCAAGGCTTAAAACTCAATGGCATCCAGTTTAACCTGAATTTGGTCCTCTGCAAGGCATGCTGGGTTAGCTGTTTCAGTCTCTCTGATGTTTAGGGTACAAACAAGAGAGCATAAAGGAGATTGCATTGACTAAATATGAAAATAACCAAAACAATAGCAACAACAAAAACCCAAGTTCATTAGTATCTCTAAAATAACCCTACTTTTTAAAAAGAGTAAGACATTATGCTGGAAAGAAAAATGTTATCTCCTCTGCCTTCCAGTTTAAGCTGGCATGAACTAGAGAAGCATGGTAACTTTCATTGTCCCCACAATTTGGGGTGACAAAATTAAACTTTTATCTTTAACAAATAATCTTCTCAAATTAAAATTTTCACTCTTCTCTTTTTGTTGTGCTATGATTATCTGCTTTAGTAATATATTCATTGTATGCTATTTAACCAGAATCAAGCAAATGTGCCTATTTTTCTCTAATATGTAAATTATCATCATATACAATTAGGCACAAATGTAAAAGATTTTCTAAAAATGAGAAAAGCAGTTAAGTGACAAGAATATCAGTTTTGAAAGAAAATACCAAAGGTCCCCAATCTAGTAAATTAGAACCAGGTACATTGTGAAAATAGAGTTAGATAAACACACACATGTACATATACTTTTATTTCCTAAAAATGGTTATGTTAGATATGAATTTGAAACCTATTGGGAAGATTGTATACTGAACACTAGTGGACTTCTTAACTCTGAGAATGATTTAATTGAGTAGTCAAAGGAAGCTGTGTTCTTCCTTGTATATAATTGTGTACTCCTCAAATTCTAAAAATGTAAGATTTTTATCAAAGATCATCTAGTCTAATGGAGCAACTTCCTTATAAAGTTTCCAAAACAAATTAACCCATTTCTGCTAGTTGATTTTAAGGGATGGAAATTTATTCCCAAACATGTCATGCAATTGCAATCATTAAAATATTCTTCTTTATATTAAACCAACATCAATAATCTTCTCTTGTGTCCCTCTGGAGCCATGTAGAATATTTTATTTGTTCATCATGTAAAATCTTTAAACTTTTCAGGTCACTTGTTATATGCCTCATAACTCTTCCCTGGATTTCAGATTAAGAATAACAAATTATTTGATACCATGTGATGGAAGAAAGATTGAATGAACAAGTGTAAGAGTTAACAAAAAAACTGGAAGGTATCACCAGGTTAATGAAGAGAATTCAATCAACATGTACTATGTGTTCACTAATGTCAAAACAGTGTACTAAGTTCTGAAGGTCTCTTTTAAAGTCCAACACCCTGAACTAATCTCCACTCTTCAAAGGATTCTTCTTAGCTCACAGTAGAATGATTCTATCATAACTTATCATGCTTTTCAGGATGAGAGTGGTATTACTGAGGGACAGAATACTGAAAATATGAGTTAACTTCTCAATGGTCATCTCAAATCTATAATTCCACAGATAGCTCTAATTCTACAAAGTGTAAGATTCTTGGCTTGAAAGCCACAAGAGGGCACTAGACTACTACATGGCCCAAAGCACAAAGCAAGGGTCAGTATTGACATTACACTGACTGACAATAGTAGACGGCCACATCATTTGTATGTCCCAAGCCTGTGTCTGAGGCACAGTATGTAATCATGGATAATGTAGAGTTGTTGGCTATGAAACATGCATTCAGATGATAAGCTTGGGTTATGTTAAATATAGTCGAATTCACATACAATTAGAAAAAATAAAAAGGAGTTTAGGTCTATGCTTGAAGTTCTAAAAAGTAAGGTGGTTCTTTAGGCTGTGAGTTCTGAAAACAACATGGATAATGTGGTGATTTCTGGGGGCACACAGCAGGAGTTAGACAGAAGGGAGCCTTCCACATCTACTTTTGGAAAGTTAGACATCTGATGAGGCTGGCCACAAGATTGTCTCCCAGACCATGAGATTTACATTGGGCATCACCCAAGGTATTGTCTCTGCTCCTGAAGGGCTCTATACTTCACAAGGTTCAGGAAAACTAGTCTCCAGCTAAAGAGAGCACACTGAAAAACCTCTCACAAATGTTGAATGAGTCTTTACAATGTTATCAGACCATTTTAAAAACAAAATATTCAAGCAATTAAGTGGTGGGTTCATCTGAGTAACATCAACCAACAACTTATTTGTGTCAATGAAGAAGTGTCTATACAATGTCAAAACAGTCAATCAAGTTAATTCAGCCAAATGTGAATCAACACAGGGAAATGCTGGGGTGTGGGGGTGGCTGGGGAGAGGTCAATGGGGGGGGGGGAGGAGGAGACATATGTGATACTATATGTAATATTTTAAATAATAAAGAATTTAAAAAAAATTCAGTCAAGCAGGTTGTTTGAAATTATGGAAATCAAACTCTAGACTGAAGGCCTGAGTTCTTCACTTTCAACAATTTGTGTTAAATATTGTGAAGAAATTTACTCCTTTAATATCATAAATATGTATAGGAGATACTTATCCATAAAAATAACTAAATTATATATATAGGTAGATAGATAGAAAATAGATTATAGATGATAGATAGATAGATAGATAGATAGATAGATAGATAGATAGACAGATAGATAAAATAACTCATGTCAAGTGTCATAAAAATAAGTTATTGAACTGATTAAACCAGAGGTTCTTATTGCAGGAGGAAAGTTTAGAAGGGGGTCATTTCTCTGAATCAGGGTTTAGTTCTTTGGAGGCAATGGACACCTACAACAGCCCCTAATCCCTGTGACAAAGTCTCCAGTCATAGGAGTGGGGTTTTTGTTTTGTTTGTTGTTTTTTGCAGGTCTAGTTGAAATTATTAAGGGGGATGTTCCCCTCCTCCTAGTATCTTGTTAATTTACCTACATTCTGAGTTCTGAATCCATGCCTTTCATTTTTGCACTGTCAGAAAATTTTTGATTTTGATCTTTTTACTTCTACTGTCCTTCTAACATTTGGCCTAGGCATTGTCCTGTGGCTCCTTTCTTCCATCATGGACCAAGTGCTCTCACCTTCTGCTTTCTAGCTCCATCCCAATCTTTTTCCCCAGGAGTTTTGTCCTAACCTTTCCCCCCAGTTTTATTTGTCCTAGAATTGATCTATATACCACATTGCCTCAGTTTTTAGGTTTGTGGGTTTTGTTAGTATCAGGTATATTGAGTCTGTTAAAGATATCTTGGCTACGTGGCTTGGCTTTGAGCAACTTGCTTGCTTGGCTTCTTTCTATCTTTTAAGTGACTTTTTTTCTCATGATGTTATGTTTTATTAAGTTCTGGTCACCAATTTCTGCATATTTCCTGTTTCTTGACTCTTTCATTAGCTTAAAGCTACACTTGAACTTCCATCTTGACCCCTTCAGTTTTGTTTTCAGAGCTCTACCTTTACTGGCTAAACCTACCCTAAATAATGGTGGCTTTCCTTGCTACAAGTCTCAGCACAGACCTCATATTCTGGCACATCCCCCAGCACTATGGGGAGGAAGTGAGTTCAGAAGAAAGTGGCCCAGGACCTTCTCTCTGCACTTTTTTCCTTATGGCAAGACTTTGAAGCTGTCTCTCTGGCCTGTCTTCCTTCTGTTACCAAACAAACACTTTTTAAAATTAGGAAATGAAAATGATAGTCCTACCCCTAGCCAGGAGCTCCTCATGTGAGCTCCAGGAAAAGGGTGATTAATGGAGCTAAGGCTTTATGCCTGAGCCAGGGAGCAGCAGCTTGTGGGCAATAACAGACATGCCAACCCAACCATAGCCTCGGATCAGGTGAACTGAACTGGCTTGGGGCCTACTGGAGGCCCTTAAAGTTAGCTGGTGGCCCTGGCAGAAAGTGTGCCCCAATAAGGGCCTGGTGGGCATACATGGCCCAAAACAACATGGCAATTTTCCGATGTTTTGGTTTATATAAAGAACCAACCTAGACAACCCTGGCTCGCAAGAACTTGCTAGCATCTGGAATATCCAGATTGGTTGTCCAGACCATTTAAATTATATGGATAGGCAAACATTTCCTTTCACGGACTGTCATATGGACTCATTCCAAAGTCCTTTTGGAGATTGAGGCCCGATGTGTAATAGTCCCTCAGCAGAAGGGGGGGAAAATAGAGGGAAAAAAAATCTAGTCAATTTAAGTTCTGCTTTGTCAAAGCTCACAACACAGAATTGGCCAATTCTGTATGGTCTTGGCTCATAGTAGTTTTTCACTTCTCTCGATGTCAAAAATAACCTGTTTGCATGATCTTCAAAAGGTACATTCAGACAGTTTCATTTCATCTGAGGTTTGGGATCCCAAAGACTTATGGCATAAGCCCTTAGATCACTCCGATTTAATGTCAGGTGGTACCTAGGAGTTCATAAGCATGACCCATCATGATAACCATCCTTTCTCCATCTCTGCCTGCCATACTCTTCTGCACTGTACCTAACCCAAATGCTACTTTTTCCAGGAGATCCTCTCTTCTTCCTCTGTGGACCCCTGGTATTTGATGTGGCTTCCTTTGCTCAACCTGACAAGTCTTTTTTACCATTTAAGTTCATTTATTTTCCTTCATTTAATTTTTTTTGTTTGCTTTATTAGTGACCTCTGCAAAAACAAATGTAATAAAAAAGAATTTTCAAAAATAAAACTAACCCTTTACTCTCTCCTCTCTGGAGAGAATTTGCAGTTTCTATTCATCACAAGAAAAGTGGGTGAGAGCACTGAAGAAATAATGTTAAGAATTGCACCCTAAAAATAAAACCAATCACTTTAAAATGCATGATCTCATTTGCTCCCTGCATGAGGCTCTTTGCTCTATTGTAAAATGGAGATTGTAATGATTAGACCAGAAGAGGTAAAATCACTCAGCATATAAATGGGGAGATCGGAATCAGACCTGGATTTTGTCTCTCCCTTTTTCTCCACCATGTTGTGTCCCAGCATGCCCTAGCACCCTTTGAGACAAAGGTCTGGAGGAAACACAAAGGGACTTCTATTTTCATCTTTTGGTTCTAAGAAGATGAAGATCCGCAGGCAGACAGCACCCAGGAATAATGGCTCTGCTTTCTCAACTGGGCCCCTTCTCCCAGTGCTTCCTCCCCACTCAGGGTGACCTCTGCAGAACAAGCTTGCTCTGTAATGACCACTTCGTCAGTGGGGGCTGTGTATTTAGTAGCAGGAAATATAAGCTTTTGTGGTCAGTGTGACGTCACCCCACCCACTAAACAGGCCTTTATAATTTGACCACAAAAAAGCTTGAAAGGGATAGACACATACACACAGAGAAAGAGGCAATAGGACTGTCAACAGTTGTCTGAGCAGTGAAAGGAGCATTGTATCTTTCAAATGTTTCCCAAAAGCCTGATGTTTGGCCTGCTGTAGACAAAACATCTGGGTGATATATGGCTTTATCTTTGTAGTTGACTGTCCCAACTCATCCATCTGTCTCTTCCTCTCTCCTTTCCTCTTTGTGTCCTTCCCTAGTATTTTTTCCTTCCTCACTCCTTTCATCTTCTGCTTCCCTTTATGCCATCTTTTTATTTTTTTTACTCTCCCTTAATCTAAAATATCCAAATACATATTTTAAAATGTTTTGCTGTTTTCCAATGTTTAAATGCATAACACACACACACACACACACACACACACACACACACACACACACCAATTGCATTACTCTTCTCCTGGATACTTCACTGTTGGATAGAAAGAAAAGAGAGAGAGCTACAGAGAGGGGGGGGGGGGCACAAAGAGAGACATTCTAAAAGATGTAGTTGACATATTAATATAAATATTAAAATTTGCTTCCCACAAATGTCTTGTTTTTCAACCTAATTTTTTAAAGGAGTAAATAACCTCTTTTGTAGAGCTAAATAGTGACCCAATTTCTTTCAGCATTATATTGTATAAGTTTGGTAATATTCCACTTATATATTTCACTTTACCTTTTTTTTCATTTTTATTTTAGGTGAAAAAAAAAAGCACACCTGTTAGGCATTAATGTCAACACTCCTATTAATAACAAAGAGAGAAATAAAATAAAGGTACATATGGATAAGTAAACCTAAAAAGCAGATACCCTGAGAAAGGAGGGTAGGAAGCAGCTGTCCATTTATTAATATCTGTATTAACTTTCTGCTAGTTCGAAGCTAAGGAGATTCTGTCAGAAATTGAGACAGATAGTGAGAGGAAGTCTGGGAGGTGATGGCTGATGTGTCTAACCTCTGAATTAATGGCTGATAGAAAAGTATAGCTTCCTTCGATTTGTGCTGCTATGGAAAACTCTTTCCCAGGGCTCTGAGTTTTCCTCTGTTGTACAAGTAGCAGGAAACACCTGCTTTACTTCTCCCCTGGTTTTTCCCTTTTAAGGGGTCTGGCTCCCGCTTCCTCCCTTTTCTGGGAAGCACAAATGGACAAGCAGATTTGCACATGTCTCTGTTTTTCTTACAAGAGGAAGTCTGGACCCATCTCTGAGTGAGTGATGTACTTTGATGGCTTCCCTATCCCCAATTCTATTCTCCACCCTTTCCCCTCTTCCAATTAACATCTATTATTGCTTCCTCAACATGGCTCTTTTCCTCCTTGGAGTAATAATATTTTTCTCCCAGAATAAATGAGGCACAAGAAGTCTAGCTATAAAAGCTAGGCAAGTGTGCATTCTGTTTAGTATGATTCCTAATTTTGGGTTTTGCCATTTCCCTCCCTGTAGTAACAAAGGGGAAGCAAATGGAATTTCCATTTGGAAAGGCATGAAAAACAGATGCAAGTATGTATCGGGATCAAGATAGCGGCCTTCAAATATTCTCCCAGCCAGAGGCACTGTGCCACTAACAGCCTCTTAAAGTAGACCTTATCCACCACAGAAACTGGCAACTGAGAAACTATCTACATAACTGTACAAAGAATTAAAAATTTTTATTAAGTAACAAATTATGAAATCTAGGAAATTTTCTTCAAACCTACAAAGACCAATGAGAATCACCATGTCTGTTTCCTTTTTCCAAACAGAACATCAATAGCAACGTTTGTAACACTGCTACTTCCTCCACAGTGCTTCCCTCTTCTGTTCTTAGTGAAAAGAATCCTGTCTGATTTACCAGCCAGTATTTATTGAGCACCTACTGAAAGCATATATTATGCTAAGCCTCCTAGGAGTTTACCTACGTATGAGGGGTTGGGGTGGGGGGAGACAACATAGTGAGTCAAGCACATTGGAATTGAATCTTGGCTCTATTATTTACCAACAATATGATTTAGAACAAGCTACCTATGGCCTTTAGTTTCTTTTTAATCTACAAAATGGGGATAATAATCCCAACTTTGCAAGATTAAGATAGTACTAAAATATACAACCAACTCTGGATCAAAAACAGTATTTTGGATCTGTAGTCAAGAATCTGCAGATGCAGAGGGCCAACTGCATGAATTGCTCTGTGCCATTTTATCTAAGGGACTTGAGCATCCATGGATTTTAGTATCCAAGGGAGTTCTCAAACCAATTCCTCTTACACACTGAAGGATGACTGTGCTATTTCAGGTTACAGTTGAGGAAACAGATATTGAGGATTTAAAACATTGGTAAGATGGTGAGTAAGTGACAAAAGGAAGGTGTGATTCAAAAGCTTATTTCCTGACCAATATCCTATATGACCTCTGGTTTTGCTTTGCACTCAAATTTGAAATCATCCAGTCTTACAAAACCAAGAGTGGACAGGTGTTTAAAGAAGCCTCTGGTAGAGGGTATCAAATCATCATCTAGATCTTTTTTCCAAAATGCTTCCAGATTTTTGTTAGAGAGCAAGCAGGCAAAGAGAATCACATAAGGGGTTGACAACTGATCCAGGCTTAGGGGCCAGCTCTCCTGACTCTTCCACACCACGTCATGGAAAGAGAATTAGGGTGTATGCACATAAACCTAGGTTATCCATGCTACAGCTGAGATGGGGAATGGATTAGCATCTTTCCAGGCAGAGGGATGGCTTACTGTCTAATACAAATCAGAACACCAGTCAACATACGACTGATATCATCATCGTAGCCCTTTAAATATACTTGGACAACTAGGGATTCCTTAAGTAGAAATAATTTCTTATTTTATTTTTAGAGTCAATGGACTGGTGTTGGCCATTTGGCAATCAGCCCCGTTGGATAAATTAGCTATTAGAGTGAAATCACATCTTGCACAAGATTTAAGAAGTTTGGTTGTAAAATTTTTGGTCTCATGAAACAATAAATAAATGAGTAAATAAAAAGTGCAAGGTAAAATTATCATAGAAAATCCTCTGGAAAATTTCTGCATTAGAGACCAGTGTGTCATCTTCTAATAAACACAATAATTTCTTTTACCTTCAGCTTTGGAACTAAATGTGCATGTAACCATGATCTATTCCCAAAAGAAACAGACACTTAGGCATGTCTTGGCCAGAGAGTCGACACATACCAATTGTAAGTGGCACATGATTCAATTGCTTCTACCACTCCTTCTCTGTCCATCTTGCATGTTTGATTGGGAAACTATGTCCTCAGTTTCTGCAAGTCACTGCCAACAACTGGAACCATTTCTCTCTTCTGTCTCTTTAAAGGCAGCATTTTAACTCTTCTTCTAGGGGACGAGACTTTCCTGCTACTCTTCCTCACCCTGGGTAAAAATAGGTTTTTTGTTTGTTTATTTTAACGGCTTCCCACCAACCTTCAATCATTCTTGTGACCCTCAGTTCATTCGCTCTCTCTCTGACTCAGTTTTCTTATCCACTAGATAATTTTCAAGATGATTTCAAGTCATTTTAGTCTATGATTCTGAGTTAAATGTTTTTTAATATGTTGTCTTAGGTTATCATTACAGTAGAATCTGTCAGGAGAAAAATCAAAACTCTCTATGCCACACACATTTTTTGAAGGGAAAGAACTGTGATAGTTGTTTATTTCCAATGTAAATGTTTATGATTTTAAATACATGTTTTTTGTGTGAATAACTGAAATATAAGACACATGCTCTTTTCTGTAAAGAAGTCACACATCCTTCCCTGAGAAGTTCCTTCACTCTTCTTTCTTTTCAGGAGAATAAAGTAAAAATAAAAAAGGGGGGAGGAAAAGGACATCTTCAAAAGCATTATGGGAAATCTGGAACTCCTTCTCAGGACAGGATTGAATTTAAAATAAATATGGCCAGGCTGAAATGTCCATTCTTTTCCCTTCGGGTAGCACTGCATTTATATTCTGACAGACAGATGTGTCTGATGGCCCCCAGAGAAGAGCATATCACCCGCCTCAGAGCACTTGGTCAATGATTCCAGTGTCCAAGGAACTTGTCAGTTGTGAAGTTCATTGTGCACTCTGAATCTCCTTAGTCACGTTATTAACCAGTATTCCCTTGCTCACTCCCCAGTGGACAAGGTGAACAGATGGATATTATCTTCTGTAGGGAGGAGTATGCAGAAGCATAGGAGTCTTTCGGCAAAGCTCATCAGTTACTTCCTTTCATCCATCATCAGTCTTTTTAATAACATTCCCATCCCCATCCTGTATCCACACTACATATATCCCCATCAAAATCCTAGATAAAATACATAATGCAAAATACTTCACTATGGAAATGTTCTATCATTTGTTTGTGGTGTCATTGAATCAGCCCCTTTAAATAAGGTAATGAGACCTGCATGCACATTTGTTTCTCTTATCTTACATGATGATATGTAAAAGCAGATTTGAAGTGTTTGATTAAGTCCAACAACTTAATATTAAGATACAAAATATAATCTATATGTGGTATAAAACTGAGAGGCATTTTGGGGGGGTTCAATTACATTAAACAATTATTAGTGAATTTGTGGCTGGACCTTTATCAACTTTTAGAGAAAGTACATTACGTTGCTAAAAAAAACTGTCTTAATTTTATCAATAGGGATACTTGGTAAATTTTATTGACAAATATTTATCTTGAAGATTTTTAGACTCATAATTATAAAATTATACTTGTTGAAAATAAATTGATCTCTATTTCATCTTAGTAAAATTAAATATTTCCTAAGTATCCTATATAATAAAGAGGTAATATGCAAATTGACCATCACTCCAACACACAAGATGGCCGCCCCCATGTGGTCAAAGATGGCCACCCCCATGTGGACACAAGATGGCCACCACAAGATGGCCAGCAGGGGAGGGCAGTTGGGAGTGACTGGGCCAGCAGAGAAGGGCAGTTGGGGGTGACCAGGCTGACAGAGGAGGGCAGTTAGGGGCAATCAGGCTGGCAGGGGAGCAGTTAGGCATCAATCAGGCTGGCAGGGGAGTGGTTAGGGGGTGATCAGGCTGTCAGGCAGAAGCAGTTAGGGGCAATCAGGCAGGCAGGCAGGTGAGCAGTTGGGAGCCAGCAGTCCTGGTTTGTGAGAGGGGTCCCAGATTGGAGACGGTGCAGGCTGGGCTGAGGGACCATGCCCCCCCATGCATGAATTTCATGCACTGGGCCTCTAGTGTTTATATAATTTATTTCTAGAGCTTCTGGTAATACATACAATAAAGATAAAAGAAATGACTACAAATATTTCTCTCTTACTTGAGCAAACTGATTCAATGAAAGAGGCAATGAAAATCTTTTTTTAGATATATTTTAATTGATTTCAGAGAGGAAGAGAGGAGAAAAAGAGAAATACATGGGTTAGCTGCCTCCTGCACACCCCCTACTGGAGATCGAGCCTACAACTTGGGCTGGGAATCAAACCCTGGACTTCCTGGTCCATGAGATAATACTCAATCCACTGGACAGCAATGGAAATCTTAACTGTATATTTGACAAACATTACCAAGTCATTTTCAGTAGAATTTTCCTGAAGAAGTTATGGATTATGTTATAAATCATATATAAATTTCATAAGGGCTTCTATGTAAGTGCCAGGTAAATTATATGAACTTGATATTAAAAAATTACAATTATTTAAAATAGGAGAAAATCTCTAAAATTGTGTGGTCAATGACTAACAGTATCAGAAGGCTCTCCAGGCGTAGTCAGAATTAACTGAAGCTAATTATAATGAACTGATTTTTATCAGTTTCTACCTGCTCTAGGTCTATATACTAACTCTCACTTCCTTGTTTTCTAAAATGTATTCATTTATCTGAGAGACCTTAATAGGATTTAATAATCTTGACTGCCATATATTAATTATTTGTGATAGACATTCAACTCATACTAGCTTAAGCATAAAAATTCATTTATCTTATGTACCAGGGCACCTCACAAAAGAAACAAAATAGGAATATAGTTGGGCATTAGATATAATTAAATGCAAGGACTAATGCATAGGCTTGTCTTCTTGTCTTTAATTTCTGTTTTTCTTTCCATCTGTTCTCACCCAGTAGACACCCTTTTCTTTCCCTCTAGGCCCAAAGGAGAGGAGGAGGAGGAGGAGGAAGAAGAAAAAGAAGAAGGAGAAGAAGAAGAAGAAGAAGAAGAAGAAGAAGAAGAAGAAGAAGAAGAAGAAGAAGAAGAAGAAGAAGAAGAAGAGGAGGAAGGAGAACTGCCAGCCAACCACATCTGAGTTTTATGTGTGATGGAGAGATATTGACTGCTCAATTCCAGTCCCAGTGAACCTTGGAAGCAACTATGTTCGTGTGGCCACCTTTAAGGCAATCACCCCAGCCTTGCTGCCAAATTTGGTCACATCCATGATGCTTTCTTAGTAACCCAGATTATTGGTTCAACTGGGGAGAGTGGAGAATAGAATGAATGAGAGGACCCATTCTTCAGAGGTAAGCAGATGAAAAAAAAAGGTATCCACAATGTACTTCTACCCTATAGTTGCATCAATTCTCTTCACTGTTAAAGCTTGGCAGAGGATATAGCATAGAGGCTTTCATCAATGAGATTAGGGAAAGACTTCCATAGTGACTCTCCCTGCTACTTAGGCTCACATTGTCTTTTGTTCACAGAACAGCCATAACCCTCAGACACATCATTTGGCCTCAGAATGAGGAGACCTGACTCTGAAACTGAATCACTTAAACTTTCTGGGACTCTGCTCCTTATCTAATCTAATAATAGAGAAATATGCAAATTTGTACATTACAGCATCACATCACAACCAGATCAGCAGGCTGTGACCCCGCCCTCTGCTCAGGCAGCTGCAAGGACCGGGGTAGGATAGGATATGATAGGCACAGGAATGGAAAAGGGAAGGAAACTGCACACAGAAGGGGTTGGCGACTGCTGGAAGGCGAAGCAGGAAGACCCGCCCAGATGCGGGAGGAGGGCGGCGGTGGCCATTGCCGGGGAGGTGCCCACGGTCTTGGACAGAGTGGAGGACGGTCCAAGGCCTTCTGGGCCTGTGGGATCGGGCCTAAACTGGCAGTTGGACATCCCCCGAGGGCTCCCAGATTGGAGAGGGTGCAGGTCAAGCTGAGGGACCACCCCACGTGCATGAATTTCATGCACTGGGCCTCTAATCTATAATAATAAAAGTATAATACACTAATTAGACTGGAGAGCCAAATGGCCTTCCAGACATCCTTCCAGAAAAAAAACACAGTGGTGGGGGCCAAGGCAGAGGTGGTTAGGGGCGATCAGGCAGGCAGGCAGGCAGGCAGAGGCAGTTAGGGGTGATCAGGCAGGCAGGCAAGTGGTTATGGGCCATCAGGCAGGGAGGCAGGTGGTTAGGAGTGATCAGGCATGCAGGCAAGCAGTTAGGGGTGATCATGCATGCAGGCAGAGGCAGATAGGGGCAATCAGGTAGAGAGGGGAGTGGTTTGGGGCAATCAGGCATGCAGGTGAGCATTTAGGGGCAATCAGGCAGGCAGGCGAGTGGTTAGGGGTGATCAGGCAGTCAGAGTGGTTAGGGGTGAGCTTAGGAACAATCAGGCAGGCAGGCAAGCAGTTAGGGGTGATCAGGCAGGCAGGCAAGAAGTTAGGGGTGATCAGGCAGGCAGGCGAGTGGTTAGGGGTGATCAGGCAGGCAGGAGAGCCATTAGGAGCCAGCAGTCCTGGATTGTGAGATGGATCATAGATTGGAGAAGGTGCAGGCCAGTCTGAGAAACAGCCCCCCACCCCGTGCATGAATTTTGTGCACTAGGTCTCTAGTATAGTAATATTACCAAAAGTGTACTAACATATTATAGTATCACAAAAGTTATAGGAAATATTAAAAATCTGCAAATAACAGGATTACTTCTATTATATTCTAAAATATTTTTTCCTCTGGCTCTATTTTTGTTCATCAGTTTATGTTGTTCATTATATTCCACAAATGAGTGAGATCATGTGATATTTATCTTTCTCCAACTGACTGGCTAATTATATTTTTCTTGATGTTGGTTGTAGTGTGACTTTGAAGAAAATAATACAAGAAGATTAAAAAATAAAGATATGCTGAGACTCTCAGAACTTTTTGAAACATATTTATTTGAGTTGGAGATAAATTAAAGACTTTAACACCTTTCAAAGAAAATTATTTTCTGAAAGTAATAGGACGACTTTTTTTGAGAGCAAGAGAGAGAGAGATGAAGAAATAGGCAAAAAACAATCACACTTGCAAAACCTTGAAATCTATCACACCTTGTTACCAGGCTCTTGAGGCACATCCTCCTTTTGGGCTGTGGTTCATAGGACTGAAATACCTCCTGACTTCACTCCAGAGGCAGGCTGAGGGTATGAGCCTCTCAGTAGCTTCACAGTTGTTCTAAGGGCTGTTTGGAGACCCAGCAGCCTCTCTGTGCTTTGTAAGAGGGAAGAAGAGTCATGCTAGGTCTATCTCAGAGCCCAGGAAAGGTTAGAAGCAGTGATTGGTGAGCAAAGTAGCTGACAGAAATGGAAACTGCTGGAGGTGGTCAACATATGTAATTCAGAGGATCTGAGCAGAGCTGCCCACTTTGTCTAAATCATCCCTTGTATCAACTACAACCTAGACAGATGGCTGGGACTCAGGTCCCAAAATCATCTAATGAGAGACTTCCAACATTCCAGTATGATACATTTTAGTACTTAGTGCTATTTATTTTTTTCCACAAGATCATTTTTACCATCTAGTCTAATTCCCTCTCATTGCATCCAAATGTGATTACATCATGGTCTCATCTTTTAACCAGCAATAAATTGGAGAAGTAGGTGCCTCACTCTTATACATTTAGCACAATATAGGTGTGGTGAGTATTCAAGTATATGCCCTTGTGCTCATGCTGTGGGCTCAACCCTAAAGGACCTAAAATCGGATTTTAGAATTTAGCCTAGTCTGATGGATCTCTTTGATCTTACTTTTTAGGCTTATGAGCCTCATGCCCCATTTTAGATAAAGCAGCAGGTATTTGGCACTTTTCCTAACCACTCACAGGAACCAACTCAATGACAGTCAG
Source organism: Plecotus auritus (assembly GCF_963455305.1). Classification (NCBI taxonomy): domain Eukaryota; kingdom Metazoa; phylum Chordata; class Mammalia; order Chiroptera; family Vespertilionidae; genus Plecotus; species Plecotus auritus. Next base: position 22,187,570 of record NC_137776.1, on the reverse strand, counting down.
TGGCAGGCTTTTATAAAATGCATTAAATGGACTGGAGAGTAGGGTGGCTGAGGGAAAGAAGAAGAACAGGGGAAAGATAAAAAATAAGTTTATGTTTCTGCTATCTGAAAAATCAAGTGATTTTCTAGCAGACTCCAAGTAGAATGTATTTGTTGATTTGCTAGGAAAGCTTTTCACAGAAGAAAGCCTTAGGTGGATGGTACCGTAGCGTGTGACCCAATCATCTTTCTGACGCAGGGCATGCCTTGTTAACATCCTGGAGATATTGACGAGGAACACCTTGTTCTTGGCCTCCTATTCCTCCTCTGCATCCAGAGCCAATGTTCTAGGTAACAAAATTGGCCAAAATTCTTTGCAGCTGCCTCCCATCCAGTGGTGGAGTCTATTCTTCACTCCTTTAATTCAGGATTAGCCAGGTAAGTTGCTTTCACCAATTAGATATTAGCAAATGTGATAAAGCAGATGTTTGAAAATAACTTACAGAGAGAAGCTTGCTCTCTTGAAATCCAAAGCCAACATATGAATAAGCTTGGGTTATCCTGCTGGAAGGCGAGAGACAAGCAGCACAATCAGCTAAACCCCCAAAGTAGGCTGACTTGGCTGACCAATAGCCAATTGAAAATGCAGGGTAAACTCAGTACAGCTGGCAGAACACCTGGATGAGCTTTACCGAACCTGCTGAAACACAACTTAGTGAAGTCAGTAGTTATTGTTTAATTCTATTATGTTTGGAGATGAAAAGCTAACTGATACAGTCAGCTTACAGAGAGCAGAGTTTTCCCACGGCAAGAGATTTTTTTTTTTTTAAATTGAACAAAAAAGAAGACAGAATTTCACTTGGACTACAGGCTGATGTTTATTAAACTCTCAGTGTAGTTTCCTTTAGCATCTTTCACCTGACATTCAGAGGATGAAAAGTACTAGAGTATATTTATAAATGCCTTTTGAAAGTTTTTCCAACTTTGGAATTATTTCTATCATGGATTGGATATACCTGAAGTGTGTCTAATCAGGTTATATGTTAAACAAAAGCTATTAGGCGTAGGAAGAGGACAAAATGAGTGAAGGGGGTCAAAAGGTACAAAATCCCAGGTATAATGAAAAGCAAAAACATCCTGAACAATTTAAAAAATATAAAACCTCTACCACTGATACACTATCAATTATGATTTTACATATGTGATTGAACTATATGCAGTCTACAAGAGACACACCTTAGATTAAAAAACCACAAATAGGTTTATAATAAGAGAATGGAAAAGGATATAACATGAAAGCAGTACCTAAAAGAGAGGTTGAATGGCTAGACTAATAATTAGACAAATAGACTTTAGGCAAGAATTGTTACTAGAAACAAAGAAGGACATTTTATAATGATATAAGCATCAATCCATCAAAAAGATATAACAATTATAAATATACTAGGGGCCCAGTGCACAAAGTTTCATGCATGGGGGGCTGGGGGTGTCCCTCAACTTGGCCTGTACCTTCTCCAATCTGGGACCCCTCAGGGGATGTCCAACTGCCAGTTTAGGCCCGATCCCGGCAGTCGGACATCCCTCTCACAATCTGGAACTGCTGGCTCCTAACTGCTCGCCTGCCTGCCTGCCTGATTGCCCCTAACTGCTTCTGCCTGCCAGCCTAATCGTCCCCTAACCACTCCCCTGCTGGCAGAGCCATGGGACCCCTAGGCCTTACCACGCGGAGCCACCTCCGGGGCCCTCCTCCACTGTGCGCATTGCCATCTTGTGGCGGCCATCTTGTGTTGGCCATTTTGTGGTGGGCATCTTGTGATGGCCATCTTGTAATGATGTCACGGTGGCCATCTTGTGATGACATTGTGCGAGGGCATCGCATGACACCATCTAGGCTTTTATCATATAGGATATCTACCTAGTAACAAAGCCCCAAAATATATGAAGCAAAACATGACAGAATTAGTGAGAGAAATACATAAATCTATAATAATAAAAGCATAATATGCTAATTAGACTGGATGTCCTTCCAGACGACCTTCCGGACGAAGCTGGGGCTGCTAGGGAAGCCCGGGTCCTGGGTGCCAGAGGGTAGCCTGTGCCAGCAGCCAGGGGAAGGAAGGCCTACTCTTGCATGAATTTCGTGCATTGGGCCTCTAGTTCAACAATAATAACTGGAGTTTTTAAAACACTACTTGGATTAATGGATATCGGAAAACAGAGAAAAGATCAATAGGAAATTGATGTTAGTCCCAATAAGTACTAACAGATATCTATAAAACACTTTATCCAACAAAGCAGAATATGCAATCTTTTTAAGTGCATATGGAGCATTCTCTAGGATATATCATACGTTAGGCCATCAAATGAGTCTCAATAAATTTAGTAGAATTGAAATCATACAAAGTGTGTTCTCCAACTAAAATGGAGCAAAATTACAAATCATTAACCAAAGGGAATTTGAAAATTGACAAACATGCAAAAATTAAACAAACTCTTAATAACCAATGGTCAAATAAGAAACATCAAGAGAAATTAGAAAATACTTGGAGGTAAATAAAAATGAAACATAATATACCAAAACTAATGGAATGAAGAGAACGTAGTGCTCAGAAGGAAATTTATAGCTGTATACATTTACATTTTAAATATCTCAGATCAATAAGCTAATCTTCCATTATATAAAACTAGAAAAAGTAGAGCAAACTAAACTCAAAGCCAACAGAAGAAAAGAAATAATAAATATCTGAATGAAAATAAATAGAGGGTAGAAAAAAAGAGAGAAAAGTAACAAAACCAAAAATTAATTCATTAAAAAGATTAATAAAATTGACATACCAGGAACTAGATAGATCAAGAAAAAAACACATAAGCCTGAAATTACTAAAATCAGGAATAAAAGAAGTGACATTACTATCAATCTTACAGAAATAAAAAAAATGTAATGGAGTAAGATGAACAATTTCATACCAACAAATTAGGTAATTTTGATGAAACAGACAAATTCCTAGAGACACAAAAACTACCAAATTGACTCAAAAGAAATAGAAAATCTTAATTGACTTATAACAAGTAAAGAGATATAATTAGTAATAAAATAAAATAAAATTTTTTGCAAATAAAAGTCTATGACAATATTGCTTCACTGGCAAATTTTGCCAAATGTTTAAAAAATTATATCAATATTTCTCAAACTCTTCCAATGGTGCTCATTATACATCTACTAGAGGCCCAGTGCATGAAATTTGTGCACGGGTTAAGGTCCCTAGGCCTGGCCGGCAATCAGGGCTGATCGGGGCCTTCTGGCTGCTGGCTGGGGCCTTCCTTCATTCTGCACTGACCCCTGGTGGTCAGCACACATCATAGTGAGCGATCAAACTCCCAATCTCCCAGTTGAACTCTGGAGGGGACACTTTGCATATTAGTCTTTTATAAATATAGATGTGCATAGCCTAAAAAACTACTGAATATTTTACTTTAAAAGGGTAAATTTTATCGTTTGTAAAGTATACCTTAGTAAAAAAATAACCTATATCTTCCCTATGACCCAGCAATTCCACTCTTATGTATTCACATGAGAGAAAATAAAGCATCCTATATAATAAAAGCTTAATATGCTAAGTGTCTGGTTGTCTGGTTGGCCACTCAACCAATCAAAGTGTAATATGCTAATGATATGCTAAGGCCACTCAACCACTCACTATGACATGCACTGACCACTAAGGGGCAGACAGTTGACCGGTCAACCAGTCGCTATTATGTGCACTGACCACCAGGGGTAGATGCCCTGACCGGTAGGTTAGCTTGCTGCTGGGGTCTGGCTGGTCGGTACTGAGAGAGATAGGCCAGACATGCCCTGGAGCCCTCCCGTGGTCCCTCCCTGGCTGGCCAACCTCCCACATCCCCTCCCCCCCCCCGGCCCCAATCATACACCAGAGAGGTCCCTCGGCCTGGCCTGTGCCCTCTCGCAATCCAGGCTGAGGGACCCCCCACCCCCAAGTGCACGAATTTTGTGTACTGGGCCTCTAGTATGTCTATAAAAAGACATGTATGAGGATGTTCTTATCAGCTTTATTTATATCATCCAAAAACTAGAATTGATCCAAATGTTCATGACCAGAAAAATGAATAAGAAAATTGTGAGATATTCATACAGTGGTATACTATGCAACAATAAAAAAAATGATAACTACAGCAATGTGAATAAATTTTAAAACCATTAACTTAAATAAGGGAGGACAGGCTAAAAACAGTAAAAACTATGTTATTGATAAAAAACTTTTCTGAAGCTTAATCATAGGCAAAATTAATACATGCATTAAAAATTAGAAGTGTTTTTTTGGGTATGGTATTTCATTGCAAGGGGTATGAAGGAAATTTTTTAAATGATTAAAATATTTTGAATATTGATTGGAATAGTAACAATACAGATGTATACATTTATCAAACCTCATTCAAATTTACAGTGAAAAGCTGTGTATTTCAATGTATGCAAATTTTACTTAATTTTTAAAAATTTACTGTTTTTTATTTATTTATTTTTAATATATTTTATTGATTTTTTTACAGAGAGGAAGGGAGAGGGATAGAGAGTTAGAGACATCGATGAGAGAGAAACATCGATCAGCTACCTCCTGCACACTCCCCACTGGGAATGTGCCCACAACCAAGGTACATGCCCTTGACCGGAATCAAACCTGGGACCTTTCAGTCCACAGGCTGATGCTCTATCAACTGAGCCAAACTGGTTAGGGCTACTGTTGTTTTTTTAAAGAGTGTGACCCAATATAAGATCAACAAAAAAGTCAGAGCTTTTATATATATACTAGAGATCCGGTGCATGAAAATTCATGCACTGGAGCGGGGGTACCTCAGCCCAGTCTGCCCCCTCTCACAGTCCAGGAGCCCTCAGGGGTGGGAGGCGACTTGGCGATCAGGGGAAGGTGATGCTCCCATCACACCTCTGCTGCTGCCACTGCCAGCAGCACAAGCCTTGGCTGGCCCTGGTTACCTGAGCCTTGGGCGGCCCTGAGCGGCTGGGCAGCCGCCATCCGAGGCTTGCCTGTATCTCAGGCCGGCCCTGGGCAGCTGGGGGACTGAGGGCGGGTCTGGCCCCACCGTGTGCCTGCAGGCCCCCTGGCTGGGCTGAAAGGACTGTAGGACTTTGGTGGCAGGCGCAAGGAGTGGCAGGTCTGGCTACACCACATGCCTGCCACCCCCTCCCCGCCGTGGGGCTGAAAGGATGGGAAACTCTGGTGGGACCATCTTGTGGCTACGGGTGCCACCATCTTTGTGATGGTGTGATGGTCAATTTGCATATTCCCTGTTTATTAGATTATATATATATATATAATTGATTTCAGAGGAAAGAAGGAAGAGGGAGAGAGATAGAAACATCAAAAATAAGAGAGAATCATTGATTGGCTGCCTCCTGAACATCCCCTACTAGGAATCAAGCCTACAACCCAGGCATGTGCCCTGACAGGGAATTGAACCATGATCTCCTGGTTCATGGGTTGACACTCAACCACTGAGCAATACTAGCCAGGCCAGAGCTTTTTTAACAGCTTTATTAATATTCAATAGACATACAATAAACTGGAGACATTTAAGTATATAATTTGATGTTTTCTGGTGAAGGAGAACTTATGAACAAGGATTTCAAGGAAAATTTCAGGAAAAGGAAAATATTTTATGAAGGGAATGAGGAGCTTACATGAATCACTGGAAACCTGTGACAATTACACTGTAAGCATAGAGACCAAAGGCTATAGTTGAAACTCTTTTGGAAGGAAAGAGGATGAAATGTTAATTATTCAACAATTTTATTTTATCTCTATCAGCCTACTGAAGTCTCAAGAATTCACAGGTATCACTCTTTCAACTCATCTATTTTCTCTTTTATAATAAAGATACTCAGGGCACATTATATTTATTGCCCTTCATTTTCAGGGACTTCTGTTGGTGGCAATGGAGACAGCATTGGGGATGGGGTAGGTGGGTAAGGAGAACTTTTTTCCCCAAATGATGAGATCTTTTAACCATTCCCAGAAAATCACAGCTGCTTCTTGAGAAGAGGGTCAATGAGGTCTTCAATTTACATTTCTTTCTAGACTTTCTCGCCACATCTCCATCATTGTCCAACCATGAATCCAATATGTGTATTATATACTATGAGAAATGATATATAATTACTTATGGCCTGAAAACAGTCCAGCAGCCTGGTTTCATGGATTTTAAGGCATACCCACAAGGTCTGGTTTATGGCCCTGAAACTATCATCCTGGGAAGAGAGACAAAGATCCAGTGATCAGTCTCACCCTGAGTCCATTGATGAGTTCACATGACCCTCACAAAACATGAGATATTCTTCCCATAGCAACTCTGGCTTCTGGAACCTTAACTTGCAGATAACCAACCAGATCATTAAATGCTATCCTTCTCACATACTCAGCTCTAGTCACCAACTCCAGACACTTGCTTTATACCCAGCAAAATGAATGCCAATGAGCAATATAAAGCAAAGAGGAATGTATTGATACACTTCAGCTTAGAATTCCACCCTCCCATCAACTCCACCCATTACCCTAGCCCCCAAACCAAGCCATTTACTCAAATTCTACCCAAATAAGCAGCAAAGAGGACCCTTCCCTCAGAAAGCTGCCTGGCTTTTGCTGAGGAACCACTCCTAGCCCTGGAGAATATCCCCCTGCTCCAAAAGAACCCATTATGAAATTAACTGGCGATAAAACCAACCACAGGGGGATTGTGGGGCATTTATCTTTTTCAAATGCCTTGTTGTTTTTGTCCATCTGGTTGCATTTAGTCCAGAGGTATAATTTCCAGGGCTGCTCTTTTCTGGTAGACCATACAATTAAGGTATTTGAAAAACAAACAGCTCTTAACCACTGCATTGGTGAGGAGCTAGTTTAGCAATCTGTGACCCATTTTCCCTGAGCAAACACAGTTCTATATCCAAGATGGTCATAAAGCAAGAACTGAAAGTCAGGAATTATTATTTGATATAATAATAATCTAACCTCTTCTGAAACTCCTCAGAAAAGAGAAAATGAAACATGAAGAGGGCAGGGAGAAAAGACTGTTAACGAAATTATACTTGTTGTGGCTCATTTCATGAATCCTTAATATTTTCTTTAGGGCTTTCACAAAATATATGTACTCAGAACACACAGAAGGAAAAGATTCAATGATGGTAGGCTTATCCTGACAGACATGATGCTATCAGAGAAAGAAGAATGACTGGGTCCTATTCAAAAGAAGTATGGCTGTCAGTTTCTAAAAGCTGCTAGATATCCATGCTCATGAAGTGTGAAAAATAATTGTACTATATTCACCCATGTGCCCTTGTGCTTATTATACCTTGGCCATGAGACTACTTTTGCTTCTAATGCATTATTTTTAAGTACCATTCTTCAATCTCACACAGGAAGTTGTGTAGATTGTATTTTGAAAATCTAAGTATGGGCTGATGAAAGTGATAATCCATATAACATACATGCATTAGGCAAAAATATGCTGGGTATACCAAGGTAATGGTAGCACATCCTGTCCGCAAGAAGCTCTAGTCTCTAGTTTTGTCCTTCAGTTTCATCTCCAGCTCCTAGTTGTAGCACATCACCTTGAGGTATAAGGTATGCACATTTACCTACAAAAGGGATTTGGGAGAACTTAATAATTCAGCCTTTTTTTTAAAAAAAAAAAAGATATTATCTTGAAGAAGAAATCAAATTAGAATAACAGCAGGGGCAATCAAATCAGGCTAAAAAAATACTGTGACTTTGTTAAGCATCAAAACTCTTTATGAAAGCAGAATCAACTTTCTGCCTAGAGAGCTCCAGGATCTGAATGCCTTCCCCTGCCCTCCCATTTCAATTGGATATGGCTTAAGGAGATGCACCAAATGAGTGGTGTATGAATTCCCATAAGTTTTTCATTTGACAGTTTCTCAGGCTTTGCTTACATTCTTTCCCACTCACTGGTGATAGTTGCCTTCCTCCTCACAGAATAGAGACAGTCCTAGGACCTCCTCCCCACTCTTCCAGCCACCTGTGCAGCTGAGTGAAGTCATAGGGTATTTTGGTTCCAATGACAGAGGTGTGAATGGCAGCTTCCACCCAAATTAGATGAGATCATGCATGTGAGTGCTCTCTACAAGTTATGAAGTCTAGATTAGACAAAGGCAAGAGGTGGTTATTTTACAACTCTGAAGCTCAGTGGATCATATGCAGGGCAGGCATGCCTATCCCCAGGGAGGTCCACTTTCTTCCCCCACTAATAACATTCTCAATTCCTAGATCTATCTCTACTGGAGTGAATTGAGTCCAAGAGTTCAGGATACAAAGACAGATAAGACTATTGATCACTCCTGTTGCCAAATGTAAAGAGTTGCCCCTTGCTGTCACAGGGGCATTAAGTGTCACTAAAGATAAAAGCAGCAAGTCTTCAAATGAATTTTCTCTGATGAGTGAGTTCTGATACTTTTGGAATGTATACAGGTCACCTCACATGCTGCGTCTATAGTAACTAAATCAAGGGAACACTTTAAAGCATAAAACTGGATAATTCAGGAAGAACTAGAAAGTGAGAAAGACCTTTTATTTGGTTTCCCTAATTCCCCAGAGGTCTACTTGTCCTGGCCTAATTAATATAGATTCCAAATACCAACTCCTTGCTCTAGTCTTTTCTTGAGCTAATCATTTCTCCATTTTTAAGGCAATTTCTAAAGGCAAATCTGATTATTCACTCCCTGACCTAAAACCTTTCATAGGTTTGCATTGGCTAGGCCCAAATATTCAATGCACAGACCCTCCACCATCTGCCCCTGTCATTCCCCTCTCCACCACACCCATCTCACCTCTGTCCTTTTCCATAGGCTGTGTGCTCATTCTCTTTATACAGATCTCATGTGGTTCCTCCAACACAGTCTCTCGGTATTTTTAACCACCACTTCCAGTGCATGCCATGAGCAGCCTCCTTGTTTCTTCCCATAAAACTCCTATTCATTCTTCAAAGCCCAATTGAAACATCACCTGTTCTATAGCTCCTTCCTTCACCATACCTGATCTTTTCCACTTCTCTGTTTTCCTTGTTTCTTATAATGACTCTATTGCTAGATTTTATATATTTAGTAAAAACGTAATACATTAATAAGTCATGAGCTCTGGAGTCAGACTGAATTTGAATCCTGCTTCAACCATGTGATTTGGGAGAGTTGTCTAATTTTCTAATGTCTAATTCTCTACTCTAAGAATGATTCTGCTCCTAGTGTGAACTTGAACTGCCAAGGGTAATGGGGTCATCTTTAATTCAGACTAACATACCACCTGTCTTCCTAAGATTCCCACTTCTGCTCCAGAGGCCAAGCCTGATCCAGGAAAAACTGACTTATGCTTCTTTCCCCAGAGAGAAGGTCAGAAATTACTTCACATCCATTACATTTGACTAAACCTACCCACCCATCTCTGCACTTTGTCCATGGACTCCACTCAGAGGTGTGATTATGAGTCAGAAAGCCATAGGAATAAATCTCTTCATCTGTCCCCACTTTCCAATCTCATGTATTATCTCAGGTGATTTCTTCTTACAGCTTAATTTATTTTTAATTAGCATAGGTGATTTGTGAAAATAATTTTCTTCTAAGGAGTTAAGATGCTACAGATAAAGCTGAAGTTCTCCATGATTGCTCTCCTTTCATAACTCTCCAGATATAAATACTGTCATTGTTTGATGTGAATTCTTCTAGAAACATATACAAATAACATGTGTGGGGGGAGATTAGAACTGGTTTTCTATTTGCCTTTGAGTTTCACCATATCTTTATAAAGTTCTATCTCATTATAGGAAAGCTACATTATTTATTTAGCATTGACCCTATTGATGAATTTTAGGCCATTTTTTAGAAAAAGGGCTGTAGTGAACCTCCTGACTGGTGCACCCTATGAACTTGTGTGAGTTTATCTCTAGAAAAATACTGAGACATGAAGTAGGGGGTGAAAGGCTATCTATATTTTAAATTTTAATACATATTGCCAAATGTCTTTCCAAATGTCGGTACTAATTTTCAATGCTTCCTCTCCTGTTAGGAAGGTACCCAATCCCACATTCTGTCCGTGTTTTTTGCTGGTCCATTTTTTTCTGTATTCTGAGCTGGCATTTAAATGAATATTTTTGAACTTTGTTGAGTTCCTTCTTGGGTTTTCTAATTTATCCTAAGAGCTCCTACTGCAAAGATGGGATGAAGGAATAGCAGAGAATGTATCCCCCTCAACAATTTGAATGAAAGAGAAAAGGACTTGTTGCTGAAACATTTGAAAACACCAAGCACTGTGCATGCATAAAAGAGGAAAGGAGGAGTCAAAATGTCAACCTATTGATCCTCCTTCTTTTAAGTATGTCTGCCTTCTCAGCAGTACCCTTCAACCAGCACCTCTCCACCCACCACCAAACGGCCACTTTTGTTTCTAGGTGACTTCATTCAACATTCAACAGTTATGGAGCAGCTGTTTAAACAACACACAATACATTGTGTTAGGTGCTGTGAAGGAAAGCAAGATAAATGAAACCCAGCTCCATCCTACACTGGAACAACTAACCCAGTTATCTGAAGACATGTTTGGTGGTTGGCATTGTTCAAATATTTCTATATCAATGCAGCTGGTATATCACTGGTCTCTTTGTCTTTCTGGCTAACCCTTCCCGTCAACTTTCTGTCTTATTCATCCTCCCACTTGAAGTCAGGGGATAGATAAAATGGCTTTCCCTGGTTTCACTGAATATAAAACACATAAATCTCTGTCAATAGGATGTGGCTTGTATCTAGATTGAGATTACAGATAGTGGGAGATGCATATGTTTCATAAAGTTTATGTGTGTTAACATTTTGATTCCATTGCTTGTGCGAGGATGATCAGATATTTCCATATGGTGCTGAAGAGAATATGGTTTCACTATTCAATTCTCTCTTTCCCAAAGGTGATGGAGGTACTTTTGAGCAAAAGAATGGCACCTATAAGAGTTCCTTATAGCTTTCTATTGTCAGAAGTCCTGCTATACACATAAAAACAAGCTTTGGTTTGTGTCCTGACACACACTAAAAACTTTGAATCTTAAATAAATTGTAGCTAGAAGAAACCGTTTTTGCTTCTGTGTAGAATTGATATATTTTTTTGCAATAGAGACTGAAGGTATAGCAAGAATGGGGTTTCAGCTCATGAGATAATTTGCCAAATGATTATGGCCTGGCCTGTCTTCATTGCCTCTGCCTTGGTTCTGGTTCCTGAGTATTTAACTCTTCTTTTCCCTATATGTGCTACAGGAAATGTTTTTTTCCAAGGAAATAGTAGTACAAGTAAAGAAAAATGATACATTAGTCTGTAGGAATGTCCATTTCCTTCACAGGAAACTCCATGGCTCCCCACAATCACAGCCCACACTCCAAGACTTGGATCTGAGCACAATAACAATAGTCCATAATATATTTGGCAAATGGTGGCTTATCCTCTCTGATATAACATCAGACCTGGGCCAGGGTGAAGGACTCCCTTGCCACCTCCCGCATCTTTCCTCAGGCATCAGATAAAATCAGAAGACGTTTGTGTCCCTACTGCAATAGCTTGGCCTCCTGTGAAAAACTTCTTAAACAAAAATATCTACATTTCACAGAAAAATGAACAGCCACTTCATGGATATAAAACATTTGGGTAAATAAATATTGGACAAAGACATTATTTAAAGATACATCCAAATTAAATTACTAAACAGAATTTTTAACATCAGTTAAAAGCATCAGCATTGTGATACCTCAATGGCTTAGGAGATAGAAATTCTAGAAAGGTTTACAAAATGTGTTCTTGCTGAAACAAATGAGGGAGGCCTATCACCAAATTACTTTTCCCACTCAAAGATACAAATATTTCTTACAATCCCCCAAATTGTAGCTTTCTAATTTGAAAAATTTTGTATATACTGACTCTACCAAGCCCTCTTACTTCATAATTTGCTCAAGGAGACCTCAAAATTGACTATGGCTATAATACGAGATAGAGTACAAATACAGAGCATTAGGCAATTAGGGAAAGCCAACCAATGTACAGCTGGAGGGTTAGAAAGCTTGGGAATTATTCATGGAGTTGAGCTGAGGACATTTGGAATGTCTTCTGTCTTCCTCTTTACACAGCACAGGGAATTCCACCAGCGTGGGCATCAGTTGGTTTATAGCCAGAGAAAATAGAAATAAAGGCATGGAATTATAATTCAGTTCATTCAAAAGTGACAGCAAAATCCAGCAGAAACTACTCATTAGGCTTTGGACTCCCACCCCAGGTGAGAGGGGTCCAACCCATCAAGAATACCAAAAGGCCATCAAGCTAGAGGAGTTAGAATGACAATCTTCAAAGACTTGGGGAATTGAATAGCTATAAGACTTATAACAGAGGATTTAGAGGGTTTACAGGTTTAATAAAATCACCTGTTTCTCCTCCTTTTACTTGTGTGCTTCCCATGGATTTTGTCTTCTGCCTACTTTTTGAATGATATCATGAGCCATCTTTTAGGGCATACTGTACAATAAACCCCAATATGCTATGGGGAAGGACAGAGAGAGATCTTCTTGATGGTTCCCCAGAGAGTGGTTGATAGTAAAATACAGTCATCCCCATTCTCTCTTATCAGCATGTACTGCATATTTTACCCAGGGAGAAAGAAGCTTTATAGAGTCAAGCAAGGAATAAAAATTAGACTTTCATGAAGTCTAAACAGTGAATTATCAAAAAGCAGAGGAAACTAGGGTGTAAAAGGTAAGGAAATAAAAAGTAAAGTTTGTCATATTGTAGCTTGTTCATCGTCTGGGACCCAGCCCAATGAGAAGATGCTGGCAGGCTGATATGAGGCTTCCTTATGTGCCATGGTGGCATCGAAGATGGCATCATAATTATAGCAGCAGCAGTAGCTTCTAGTCTGGACAAACTATGCTACGAGAGCTGGTCAACATGGAGTGGATAGATTTGCTTCTGTCCTAACCCAGACTTTGCAGCACAGACACTTCCTGGACCATGTAGCCAACAGGTCCCATTCAGTCTAACTGAGTGTATGATGAGAGGGAGGAACCACCTTCTTGGGAAATGAAGGATTAATGCCATGGGCTTTCCCATCACTGCTAACCATGCAGATCAAAAATTATAGCTTCTTAACTTCTGATTGGTTAGGCAATAAATATTCAGAACGGATCATATAAAGACCATCTTCAGCTGCTATCAAGAGGTTAAGGCCAAAGATAAGTCCACTCAACTCTTAAGAAACTGTCAAGAGGAAGAGCATCTCAAATAGGTAGAGTATTAATGAGAAAAGAGAGAGGTCAAGGAAAACACTCAGACATATACACCACTCATACATATGGGTGAAGCCGGATGATTCTTACTGTTTAAATAACAGGCATTATGAAAAGAAGAATTAAGGACTCTCAGAGGGAAGGTGAGGGTGGGTGGGGTGAGTGGAGAGAGATTAATCAAAGAACTTATATGCCTATATGCATAACCCATGGACACAGACAATAGTGGGGTGAAGGCCTGGGGGGGGGTGGGGTGGAGGGGGTCAATGGGTAAATACTTTATTTTAATACTTTCAACAATAAAGATAAATTTTAAAATAAAGAAAAGAAGAATCCGGTTAAGAAAAAAAAGAAAGAGGAAACAGAGGAAGAAGAGTCTGGTGAACTGGAACTTTTTATTGTCCTGCTTAATGTCCAGCGGGATAAAGGGATAGAAAACTGAATCCTGTTGTAGGAGGAAACAGTGAATTTGCCATAATCAATGTAGTATTTCTCCCACCACTCTCAACCCTTATAGCTGACAGCTATTTTTCATTGGCCATCCTTCCTGCATTCCTTTGGTGGTGAGGTGTCCATCAGAGTCCCTGAATGGATAACTTTGGGTAGACTGGAAGTTACTATCACTTTGCCAGTTGGACAACGCCACTTAACTCATACATTTTTTTTTCATCAGATTTTTTTTAACTAAGGAGAGACTATTTATTTATTTATTTATATTTCACCAGAGGATATCTTTTTCCCCATTAATTTTTAGAGAGAGTGGAAGGAAGAGGGAGAGACAGAGAGAAACACCAATGTGAGAGAGACACATCGATTGGCTACCTCCTGCATGCCACCAACTAGGGCTAGCAGCCTATAACTGAGGTACATGCCCTTGACTGGAATCGAGCCCAGGGCCCTTCAGTCTGCAGGCAGAAGCTCCAGCCACTGAGCCAAACTGGCTAGGGCTTTTTTTTTTTTTTATCAGATTTTGAACACCTGATTAATACTGCTTCCAGTGAATATGCACACCCTTAGTACATTAAAGAGAGCTTGTCTCTAACCCTGAGTGATGAGAATAATATGAATACCCAGCTGGGAGAGGAAAGGAAGAATATGTGGGAAAACAAAAAGATGAAGTCATGGACCAAATCTCAGTAGTCAGGTAATACTATGCAATGACCCCAGAAAAGAATCAGACTGAAAAGTAAGTTAGGAGAATCCACCATGCCTGTTAAAAAGGCAGCAGTCCTCAAAGCAGCAGATCAGTTTTGCAGCCACTCCATTCCAATTCCACCATTAATTCTACAGAATAGGAACCCTACATGTTTCTTTCCCCACTTTGTAATAGGCAAGTGCACAATTGGCATTGAGAGAATACAAAAAATTTGTTCTGATCGAAACAAATGTGTAAGCCCCCAATTTTCATTACTGCCTACAAAGTGATGAGAGTCAAAGAAAAAGAATAACACTTTTGAGCCAACAAATGCCAAGCGTTGCCAGAAACCATCAGAAACTAGGAAGAGGTAAGGAAGGATTCTCCCCTCGAGCATTCAGAGAGAACATAGCCCTGCCAACATTTTGATTTTGAATTTCAAGCCTTTAGAACTGTGAAGGAATACATTGTTTTTAAACCACCCAGTTGTAGTAATTTGTTATGGCAGCCATAGAAAATTAATAGAACTTTTCTGTTCCCTGCTCCCTCTGGGAATCCTCTCTTCAAAAAGGCTTTCAGGGTGGCACACTCCTCTCTGGGATAAGTGCCACAGGAAGCCTGTGGGTGAATGAGATCAAGGGAAGAGCAGGTGTTAAGGCTGGAAAGAAAGCTCTCCTGGAATGTCCATCCTCAGCAAGGCATTCAGGCCACTGTATGTTTTATGAACTCTGAAATCTATATGTATATAAAAGCCTAAGTGACCAAACAACCGAATGACAGAACAACCTGTTGACTGGTTGCTATGACATGCACTGACCACCAGGGGGCAGACACTCAATAAAGGAGCTGCCCCCTGGTGGTCAGTGCACTCCCACAGCCAACCTCCTGTGTCTGGCCAACCTCCTGCGGTCCCTCCCCACAGCCGGCCCCGATCAGCCCTGATCGAAACTGGGTAAGATGGCCCCGATCGGCCCCCATTGCAGGCCAGGCCAAGGGACCCCACCCATGCACAAATTCGTGCACTGGGCCTCTAGTTACTTCATAAAACCTGTACTGCTGATGGACTAGTCCCTGCTCAGCAAATTAGGAAGAGAGAGGCAAGAGTAGATATGAATAAGTTTACTGAGAGCTTATTATATGCCACACACTGGTCTACATGCTTCGCATGCAATATCTCACCTAATCCCCACAACAACCCTCTAAGGTAGGGATGATTACTACCCACACTTTATGGGTGAAGAAGTTGTCTCAAAGGGATTAAGTTAAATTGCTCAAGCTCACACAGTTAGTAAGCAGTAGAACTAGAATTTGACCCCAGGCAGTCCTTGAATGACTATTAAAAGTTAAGAGACTGGGGCATTTAGGGACCCCTCTATTCAACTTGATACCCAATTATGAACAGTCTCTTTTAGGTCTAGGCAGATGGTGGTCCAGTAGCAGGAAGCTCATTTTCTCACCTGACAGTCCTTTCCCCAGTGTAGAAAGATCTGAGTAGCTGGTATCAATTCAAATGCCTCCAGGAGCTAGGCAAGGAATGTTAGTGAAAGAGGTAGGTAGGAAGGTCACGACATCGAGAGAGCAGGCCATCTGAAGGTGTTCACCACCAAATAAGCAAAGAAACAAACACTGGGAAAAACCAAGATTTCAGCAATGGATCTGGTCTGGGAGACTCTGGTCAAATTCAGCCCAAAATGAAGAAAGTGCCCAGCATAGGACCCAGAACTATATGATCAAACCCTGAGAAGGCTGTGCTGTCAGAACTTAGAGCACATGGGATGCAGGCAGTCATAATGGCCTGTTTTCAATGGCCAGAGAGGCCTTACAAAACCTGAAAGAAAAGAGGGAAGCAAGGAAGGAAAGAAGTGAAGGAGGGTAATAAAAGAGATCATGCTGCATCCTAATCTTTAATCATTCAGAATAGAGGCTTGAGGCAGTTTTAGATATTAATCTGTTTTTTTCCACCATGGTTTCTTTTTTATTCTCCCACCATTTACATATGCAGCAGTTTTTATGTTTTCTGCTTCAAGAGAATTATTAGGCAGGATTGCCATACTGTTGTTTCCAGATGCTAGACCCATTAAAGAGACTAGGGCTTGAGGACAAGAGGAGAAAGCCACGGGGAGAAATGTGGAGAGAGGGAAAGGAATTGACTTGCCTTCAGTGGGATTCTCTAGGGCAGGAGGGTGGGGTAAGAGTGTGTTTTGGGGTCAGCTCCCTGCTGGTGTGCAAAGGGGTGGGAAGACCTTGGAGGAACAGCCAAGGGTTGTATTGAGTGACATGTCCTCAGCGTGACAGTCAGAACCTCACCAGAAGTTCCCTCCATGGCTCAAAGCACAGCATGAAAGTAGTAGAAAAAAGAGACTGAATAGAACATGAGGGCACAACAGTGGACATCTCTGCCACCAGAGAGTGTCCAGCCCACTGAGGCCCAGGGCTTAGTCTTCATGAAGTTGACCCTGTGTGAAATCCTGAAAGCTTAGCCCTGTAATCAAGTGGGGGCTGGGGATAAAAAATAAAACAGAATTTTTGGCACTCTTGTTTTGAGAGGTCCCATATCATCTCGAGTCCTGCCCAGACCAAGAGAAACAGTGTATCCCAACAAAAGGGACCACAGCCTGACAGCAGTCTGCTTACACTCAGACCAGCACAAGACATGGCTGATCACATTGGCAGAATAAATTTGCCTTGACCCATGCTTTTTTGTGAGAAGGGTTTAATTTTCCTAGAGGGGTGAAGGATCCCTAATTCCTAGAAAAAACCCTTGATGAAACTTGATCTGCATCCATCAGCAAGCCACCATAAAGCCCAAACCAAAAGAGGCCTAGCAATGAAAATGAGAGAAAATTATATGAACAAAAATATATCTCTCACCACTATTTATGTCTGTCATAAGGATTCAGTTGATTGCTGTAACTTATCATATGTGCTCAAGGAAAAAAATACCACAAGAGCCAAAATCCATGATGTTTTTCAACCACCAAGTGCCAGCTGTAAACCAAGACACCCCAGTTCAGCATTACTGCTCTTCATAGTAGGCAGTCATTCCCAGGTTGTACTGGGGTTTGGACCAAAAGTCTGAGTGTGGTAAATGTGCAGCTGATGGGTTTGTTTGGCTCCCATTCAGATTTAATGCCATGGACTCCTCCCAATAATATGCATGCTATTATGATCAGATTTAGCAAGCCTAATTTTCTTTTTTGTTGTTGTTGTTGTTGCAGTGTGAAAAATTCTGATTTAGACTATAACCCTTAAGAGGTAGGACTTGTGTATTAGATATTCCTTTATATCCAAGAAGTAGTCTAGTGGTTACCACATGATAAGTGCTCACTTATATTTTCTCACAATTTATTTCATGGTTTTTTCACAGGTATTTATAACTGCATTTTACAAATAAAATGAAATTACAAAATATTGATTAAAATGTTCTAAATTATACAAATATATTTTGATCATCTTTAGTATGTTAAAGTAGTAATTATGAAAGTTCATTTTTTGTGACCTGGAAAAGTTAACAAAGCAATCATTATTTGAGAAGTTGAGGCAGCAGAAGTGGAAGGCAATGTCTCATTATTAAAAAAAAATAGAATAAAGATAATAATAAGAGCACAAATAATCAAATAGTCATATATAGAATGGGGAAGGAACATGTTAGTTGCATCTTTGGAGTTGGTACTTAATAGATATATATGAATGAAATTAAATATGAGAAATTTTCACTTACTGATTCTTTGCATATAACAAGTGACAGGGACTATTATGGAAGTTCTCAATAACTTACTAAGTGAATTCATGAGTATTGTTGGTAGTGTATGCTATTCTCTCTTTGCTCTCATACACGTTGTGCTTTATCTAGTTTGGGCCCAGCTCTGATATATATTCAGAACAAAGGACAGGATGGAAACCTCACACATGTTTCCACCCAGGCTGAAGGGTGGAAACATGAGGCTGCTGTAGTGCAATGCACTGCCCACCCCAGGAATGGAGCTTTAGCATTCATGGAGGGAGAAAAGGCTTTGTAAAACTTATCACCCTTTCCTCTTTGTCTTTGTGATAGACTTGGAAATCTCAAGGGGAGACATTCTCAGCCCTTAAAGTTTAAGTGAGGACCTGGAGAAAGGGTCAAAAGCTTAGCAGCATAGGACCTATGGCACCCCTATCCTAACGCAGAAGGGTCAAAGAGAAGTGAGAAATCTTCAAGGTCTCTATGTTATCCAACCTGGCTCACATTGTTTAAATACTGGTCACAGAAGGACAGAATTTTGATAGAGAGTTTCCTGGGTGACTTCTGTCAGGAACTCACATGACAGTAGATAACAGAATACTAAGTTAATCAAGTGATCTGGATTAATATCACAAGTGATGAGTCATGTTGATAGCATGTGCCTGATATGAGGTGATGAGAAGGGCACTTCACTTCTATGGTCTTCCTCCTCCAAACTCATAAACACAAGCTAACCATTAAAAATACATCATATATACTCAAATTGAGAGACATTCTACAAAATACTTAGCCAGTACTCCTCCAATCTCTCATGAAGGTCATGAAGAACAAGAAAAGACTGAGAAATTGTCATAGATCAGAGGAAATGAAGGAGACATAAGAAGTAAATGTAATGTGGAATCCTGAACAGGATTCTGGACTAGAAAGAAAACATAAATAGAAACACTAGTAAAATCTAATAAAGTGTGAAGTTCAGTTAGTAATGTTGGTTTCTTGTGACTAATATGCCATGGTAATGTAAGATATTATCAATGAGTAAACTGAGTGAGGGGTATGCAGGAACTTTGTACTATCTTTGCAACTTTCCACAAATCTAAAATTATTCTAAAATAATAAGATTATTAAACAGAGTAGTTGTGGTGGAAAAATTTTAGAAACATTTTAACACAGAATAATTTCACTACAATTTATGTGACAAAGCTGATATGTAATACAAAACAATAATTTGGCATTGCCCATGATACGTTTCCTCTTTCCTGCTCCTCCTGAGTAAAATTTTAGAATTATTTTACCTGTTAAAGAATAACTTAGTAAATGAACCTAAGGCTTTTAGGGTAAGTGTATTTAACTTTTCATGAGCAAGTTCTTTAGATTTTTGTTTGTATTTGACTTAAAATATATTGAAAATATTTCATTAAAGTATGCAGTAAGTGGAAAATTGAAAACATTAATATTTGGTGTTTTACTGAATTTTAGTTGTTGACAACAAAGATTACAAATAGGAAGATATTGAAATGTATCCATTAAAGGGGTGGAGAGAGAGAAGAAGAAGAAAAGGAGGAGGAGGAGGAGGAGGAGGAGGAGGAGGAGGAGGAGGAAGAGGAAAAGAAAGAGGAAGAGGAAGAGGAAGAAGAAGGAGGAGGAGGAGGAGGAGGAGGAGGAGGAGGAGGAGGAGGATGGTTTTCTATAAAATAGAATATTTGGGACATACTTATAATAAAAATGTATTCCTTGTTGATCTGAAATTTAAATTTAGTTGGGATTATGTTTTTTATCTGCCTAATCTGACAACCCCCCATAATGCAGAGAAGACTGGCTTCCAGCACAGCTTCATTTATTCAACAAACTTCTGTTAGCCTGGCTCTGTGTTAGGTGCTGGAGCAAAAAAACAAACAAACAAAACATTGAAAGACATGAACTTATTGTTGAGAGACTCCACTCCCTAATTTACTGTGTGGTCTTGGAGAAGTCACTTAACTTCTCTGAAATCCATGTCTTCATATGGAACACTGGGATAACTGCCATCCTAGGCTAATTTGTACACAAATAGAACTCTGGGTGTGAAGGAATTTTGGAAATATCGGAGTTGTTGAACAAACCTATGTTTTAATAACTCCACTATGTATCTTTGCAACACTAAAACTAGGACAGATTTATGGGCCAAGCCTTCTTCATGTGTCCTAATGGATCCAATATTTTTGCCAGATTGCCCTGCTCTAAGGAACCAAATTGCTCCCCACTCCCATTTCTTCCCCATCTTGTCAAAGCTACCCTTGTCAAAGCTTGCCTGAGCCCAATCCCTGGAAAGAGGCAGGATGGAGTCAAAGCAAACAGCAGCAGTACCAGAGTAAATAGTCAGACTCAAAAAGGCCAGCCAACTTATCTTTTGTGCGACAAGTGTTGGCGAGGATGCGGAGAAAAAGGAACCCTTGTGCACTGCTGGTGGGAATGCAGACTGGTGCAGCCATTGTGGAGAACAGTATGGAGTTTCCTCAAAAAACTGAAAATGGAACTCCCATTTGACCCAGTAATCCCACTCCTAGGAATATATCCTAAGAAACTAGAAACACTAATCAGAAAGGATATATGCACCCCTATGTTCGTAGCAGCACAATTTACAATAGCTAAGATTTGGAAACAGCCTAGGTGCCCATCAGCAGATGACTGGATCAGAAAACTATGTTACATCTACACAATGGAATACTATGCTGCCATAAAAAAGAAGGAATTACTACCATTTGTAGGCACCTGGATGGAATTAGAGAACATTATGCTAAGTGAAATAAGCCAGTCAATGAAAAAAAAATACCACATGATCTCACTCATTTGGGAATAATGAAAAACATTATAAACTGATGAACAAAAAGATAGATACAGAGGCAGTAAAGCATCAAACAGACTGTCAAATTACAGTGGTAAGGTTAGGGAGAGGTGGGGGAAATAAGAGATCAACTGAAGGACTTATATGCATGCATATAAGAGTAACCAACGGATGCAAAACATTGGAGGGTGAGGGCATGTATGAGAGTGGGGTGGGGGGCGGGCAATGGTAAGATATGTACACATATAATACCTTAATAAAAAAATTAAAAATTAAAAAAACTTATCTTTTGTGTCAACATCAGTTCTCTGATGAGAATTATGGGAAACAAGCAGAATAACATGACTAAGCAGGTAACCTTCTCTAAGTACCTACTCAGAGACCCCAAAGTATTCACTCACTCCACAGGACAGCTCAGGATTCTGCTGAACTATTTTTTCTTAATCTTTATTAATGAAAGTATTACATATGACCCCTTCCCTCCTCCTCATTGACCCCATCCAGCCCACCCCAGCACCCCCCCCAGGCCTTCACCACCCCATTGTCCATGTCCATGGGTAATGTATACATGCATACAAGTTCTTTGATTGATCTCTTTCCTCTGACCCACCCACCCCTGCCTTCCTTGTGAGATTCAACAGTCTGTTCCATGATTCTATGTTTCTGGATCTATTTTGTTCATCAATTTATTTTTATTAGATTTCACATATGAGTGAAATTGTGTGATACTTATCTTTCTCTGACTGGCTTATTTTGCTTAGCATAATACACTCCAGGTCCCACCATACTTACTCAAAGGGTAAGAGATCCTTCTTTTTTACTGCTACATAGTATTCCATGGTGTAAATGTACCATAGCTATTTTATCCACTCATCTACTGATGGGCACTTGGCTGTTTCCAGATCTTAGCTATTGTAAATTGTACTGCTATGAACCTGGGGTGCATATATTCTTTCTGGTTGGTGTTTCGGGTTTCTTAGGAATATGTTCCTAGAAGTGAGATCACTGGGTCAAATGGCAGTTCCACATTTAGTTTTTTGAGGAAACTCCATACTGTTTTTCATAATGGTGGCACCAGTCTGTATTTCCACCAGCTGAACTCTTGAATGAGTATGCCAAGGCTGAAACGCCCCCTTAAGTCATTGCCTCTTGGCTTCAGATGGGACTGTGACTAAGCACGGCAAAGACTGCAGAGTAACTCTTATTTTCCAATGTCTTAGGGAATAAGAGACCCATGCATTCTCCATCACCTCCTCCACATCCTCTACCTCCATCACGAAGCTGCTGAAGTCCTAATTCCACTACTCAGAGGTTAGAATCTGGTAATATTCTATTAGTAAGAACATCACAGTCTAGTTAGGAAGGTGGAAAAAATGCTGCTATATATATATATATATATATATATATATATATATATATATATATATATACACACACACACACACACACATATATATATGTTATTAGTGGCAAGCAGCAAGACAATCATTTCCTGATTGATTACCTAAGATGATAATTAGGATAGAAAAATATTTTCTTATGAAGAGACTGCAAAGATTAAAAGATGCTGCCTATCTTGATTTTTCTTGTTCTAGGAAGAAAAGTTTTATTTAATGGACTCCTAGGTTAAACAAAGCTGTAGGGGTTGCCCTACTCAAAAATCATTAAAGTTAATAAAAGTACTCATTAAGTATGTATTGCAAACATGAAATAAAAGCCATTGAAAATTATATCAGCATAAAATATAAAAGATGTGACTTGCAGTCTCTGGAGATCTGGTAGCCATTCTCCAGTAACTCTTTACCCGGAAACTAATAAAATCCCTTGATCAGGGTGGCCAGGAAAAGTCACTGCCAAGACCAGTAGGAATTTCTCTACTTCCAGATCTTGCTACAGTGGAGCCCTCCTGACCCTCCTTTGTGCTGTAGGATTGGGCTTTGGTCCCTGGGGGTCGTTAGCTACTCAGTCTTTAATGATATGCTTTCTCAACACTCACTAGAGTACCAAGGTGTGTTCATCTCTGACATACTTGCCAAAATGCTCCATCAATTTTGGAATGGCTTTTGTCCAATGCTTGGGCCTCCCATGCTCTCAAGCCAGGTCTCAGTTGTACATCAGTGCTCTACAGTGAGAAGCAGGAAGAGGTGGGTAGGTTATCCACTGTCCCCTTTTTATCTTCCACCTATATAAGTGAAGTTAACTCTCTTTTTTCCTGTTATCATGTAAAAATAAAGCAACTGGAATGATTTTCACTAAATTTGGGGTGCACGTTTCGCATAGTCTGCCAAAATGCAAGCTATGGCAGTGAACATGACATTTACTTTGGGAGGCCCTGGGGGAACTGGGCCTCAGAACCGTTTCAGGGACTGGGAATCAATGGAGGGATTAAGAAGATATGAACAGAGAAAACAGTGTTTTTTAAATGTGAGTCCCAAAATCAAAAGTCACAGCACAGATGCTGCTTTACCCATTAGAATGACTCCTCACAACCCTGGGAAGTGAGTGTGTGTGTGTGTGTGACATTTACTGTGCATCATGTGCTAGGTATTATATGAAGTATGTTACGTGAATTATATTCAACAAATATCTAAATGGTTAGTGTTATCAGGCCTATTTTACAGATGGATAAAAGGGTCCAGGGAAGATACTAGCTGTGTGATCTCAGAGCAACTTAAGTAGAAAGCTAAAATTTGAAACTTTCAACTCGAGTCACTTTTTGAAGTTTGTACTAAAAAATTAACAAGATTGTCCCATCATACAACTCTCCTGCAAGCACACTGACTGCTACCCAAGTGGCAGTGCTCACCAGCCCCTGTACACCTGCTGCAGTCTGTGCAAGCATCACACCATGCTTACTCTCTCTTATCAGAACTGTCTACTCAGCTAGGAGCATCTGGCAGACACCGGGGCTATCAGCTGTCATCTGACCAGTAGAAAGAAACATTCCAAATATAAGGCAGGAGCAATTTTAGCAGGATGTGAAGAGGAACTTTCCTCCCTGAAGGTTTGAGTGACATCAGAATGGATAAGCAAGGGAATCACATAATCTACTTTCCAGGGGAACTTTAAAAATAGCAACAGTCTCTTTCTGTAGGGATGGTAGTAACAGTATATCTAGGCCATGTCTGTGGGTGATGCCAAATCAACTACTGCAATGAACCAATTCAGGAAATAAATGCAGTTTATGTCAATACTGCACAAAATCAAAGCAATTTAGCAATTGTCAGCTTGACCGGTCAATCTTGACAGCAGGTGACTTGGGCCCTAATCTGAATCATAGGGCTCTAATTATTCAGTTTAGATGTCTAAAGTGATCAAACCCAATGTAATACTGCTGAGTGGCTGTTCTGTGTTGCCCTAGGCCAGTGGTCAGCAAACTCATTAGTCAACAGAGCCAAATATCAACAGTACAACGATTGAAATTTCTTTTGAGAGCTAAATTTTTTAAACTTAAACTTCTTCTAACGCCACTTCTTCAAAATAGACTCACCCAGGCCATGGTATTTTGTGGAAGAGCCACACTCAAGGGGCCAAAGAGCTGCATGTGGCTCGCGAGCCGTGGTTTGCCGCTCTGTTGACTAATGAGTTTGCCGACCACTGGGATAGGGGCTTAATCACAAGCAACAACAACAGCCTGTAATTATTGGAATCGAGAGTCTAGGTCAGTGGTCGGCAAACTCATTAGTCAACAGAGCGGCAAACCACGGCTTTGGAACCGCATGTGGCTCGCGAGCCGCAGTTTGCCGACCACTGCCCTAGGCAGTGGAAAGAACTGAGTGTACTCATACATTCATTCATTAGGCACCTACTATTTTCCAGACATGATACTGGGTGCTGGAGTCACAGTCTGAATAAGCTATGTTCCTTGTCCTCAAGAAGCTCACAGCCTGGTGGTCTGGATTCTAGTCCCAGGTATAATATTAATAACATCATGCTCTGTACAAATGATTTGACCTCATTCTGGGTCTGACTCCTAATCTGTAACATGAGGAGAGTAGTCTGAGACCCCTTGCCTGGATGGGCACCAGCTTACATGGCTAGGTACTGTTTATGTCATCCATTCAACTACTGTTTGCTAGCATCCTCTATGGACCATACAGGGTGTTTTGCAGAGATAACATCACAAGGATGATGTCCCTTCCCTTGAAAGGTCCTGTGGGAAAAAAGAACATTGAGGCTGGAGACTGAAATACCATGAGGTGTGTTGCTGCATTAAGGATAATGAGGCATAGGAAGGCTCAGGGAATAGTTCTCCTGGAGGAAAGCTAGGTGGGCTCCTAGAGAGTGAGAGGAAGTTATTAACAGATTAAGGGACTAGGAGGAGGAATTCCAGGCAAGGGAAGATCATGAACAAAAATCAAGACACAAGAGGGAGGATGTTAGTTTTAGAGAATTATGAGCAGTCTGATGTGAATGGGAGGTAAGTGGGTAGAGGAACAGAGGGTGGAGAGAGGGGGAGGGGAGAGGAGGGAAAAGTGGGGAGGGAACGTAACAGGAGAGAGAATATGGGAATATGGAAAGGTTTGAGAGGAAAAACAGAAGGGCAAAATGAGGACCAGATTATGAAAAACTTTATCCCCCATGCTTAGGAGTTTGGACTTGAACTTGGGGCAATCAAGTCACATAAGGTCTTAAACAGCAGAATTCTGACATTGAAGGGAGCTTTAGAGTCCAATATGTAAAACGGATATTGGAAGGAAGTCAGAAAGAGCAGTCCAGAGATTGTTGGATGATTTGAGGCTTAATGGAAAGGATTTCCTTTCCTCCTTCCCTTCTTCCATTCCTTCTTTTTTCTCCTTTACCCTCCTCTCCTCACCTCCCCAGGCCTCCCCCATCACTCTCCTCTTCTTTTTCCCTTGGGGTGTTGGAGAAGCCATAGAAGCTTCACAGGCAGGAAGGAATGCAGTGTGGGTGCTCCATAGCTCTGGATCCGACAGAAGTGGTTTTGTGACTGTATAAGGAGCTGGTGACATCCATTCCTTTTGAAATTCCTCGCTGTCAAGACAAGGCTCCAGCCCATAAGAAGGCAGGGACTGACTAGAAGTGAGTCATCATGGGTGGCACAGATGATACCAGATTCTAAGAATCTGAACTATGTGGCTTGACTGAGCACCCTTGACTGTTTCTCTTCTTTCCTTGTGTGGTTTTGGCCCAGAGGAAGGTGCCAGGTTTGGTCATATCCATCCTTAAACCCTATAAAATACTTGTGCAGGGCTCTCTGAACTCCAGTTACCCTATAAATCTAAGCATAAAGACCTGAGCTAAATGGTATTTTCAGTCAAGGTATTTTCAATATAAGGCAAGTAAAACCAAGGGAGAGCTAAACCCAGATGCTCTACTTGAAAAAAGAAAAGGGTACCATTATATAATCTTCCCGTCTGAGTAAGAAAATTTAGTGCCTAAATAATTAAAGGGCAAGTACATTCCAGGCAGGTAAATTTTAATAGAGCTTCAGTATGAAGTGATGGTTAAGAGTGAAGGACTCTGGAGCCAGACTGCTTAGGCTGGAATTCTGATTTCCCCACTGAGGAGCTGGGCAGCCAGAACAAGTCATGTCACCTCTTCATAACTAAGTTTCTTCATCTGTAAAATGGGGATAATAATAGTTCCAGTGTCATCGAGTTGCTGTGAAATTAAATGAGTTGATATTTCTAAAGTACTTCAAAAAAGCTTCTGGCACATAACCAGAGTTATAGAAGTGTGTGTTAAATAAAAATAAAGAAAATCACCTTTTGCTTAACAAATAAGTTGTTCAGGGCTTAGTGGAAGGGAGGTTGAGGAGTTCAATGATGCCTTTAGATTCTGGATGAAGAAGACCTGAAAATAAAGAACTTTGTGGCCCAAAGTACATATTAGCAGATGGAGTTTCAGGATGTTTCTCTGTTATGTCTTCATACTAAAGAATCTGAACAAAAAAATCCAAAGAAGGAGCAAATAAACTTTTAAACTCTTAGGCTGAAGTTAAATCTGTTTAGGTTAGCAGATAAGGAATAAAATTTCTAAATCTAAGTTTGAGAGGAAAATGTTTGAGACCAAGAATTATATTGTTACTGGAGGCCCAGCGCACAAATATGTGCAAGAGTGGGGTCAGGCCGGCCCCAATCGGGGCGGATTGGGGCTGGGCCTGTCGGGAGGAGGAGATGGTGGGAGGTTGGCTGGCCGGCCTGTCCCCATTGGGCCGATCAGGGCTGGGATGGCTGGGGGAAGGGGATGTGGGTGATTGGACGGTGGGCCCTGTCCCCGATTGGTGTTGGGGGGCTGAATGGGGTTGGGGCCATGGGTGGTTGGCCAGTTGGCCCTGCCCCTGATTGGAATGGGGGCACTGATCTGGGGTGGGGCTGGATGAGGGGAGGGGCTACAGGAGATTGGCCGGCTGGCCCTGCCCCCTATTGGGGGGGCAATGAGGGGTGGGGCGGTTGGGGGCCGATCAGGTTGGTGGGGGCCCATAGGGGACAGGTCCGGTTGGGGGGAAGGGCTGCAGGAAGTTGGCCACCTGACCTGCCCCCTATTGAGGTGGGGGTGGTGATCAGGGGCGGGGCTGGCCAGGGGGAGGGGCTGCAGGAGGTTGGCTGGCCAGCCCCACCCCCTATTGGGGTGGGGAGGGTGCAATCAGGGGCTGGAAAACCAGGGGGAGGGGCTGTGGGCCTATCGTGGTGGGGCTGGCTGATCCGGGGTGAGGGTGGTGGGGGAAGAGAGGGGAGAGGGAGCGTTTAGCTGCAGCCCTGCTCTTGATTGGGGTGGGATAGTCTGATCAGGGGCAGGCCAGCAGCGGGGAGGGGCTGCAAGGTTGTCTGGCAGGCCCCACCCCCTGATCTGGCTGGTTCACTGGCCACAGTGGGCGTCCTAGTGACTGCTCGTTATGGTCACTGGCTTTTTATATATAGATGAGAAGAAAAATGGAATAAAAATAACATTGCATTCTCCATGTAACCCCATACTGGCAAACAACTGTAGGCAGACAGAGGGTAAGGCTGCCCATGCATCCACCTTTCAGAAGATAAGGCTCTCTCTTCTGAACCCAAGCAGTATCTTTCAGGCATAGGACCTCCATGCTGGCTATATTGCCCTTCTGACTCCTCTCTGTTCTTCCAATGCAGGCCTAGGTTCCCTGACTGAGTTCCCCAAGGTCTGGTCCCTAGGCCTGGAACAACAGGAAACACTAATTCCTAGGTCATGTTTGCTGGCTACTGGAAAAGTATGCCTTGCTCAGGCTCTGGCCCTTCTCCTCTGAGCACCTTCTCTTTGCTTCAGAATTCTTGGATCCCCCATTGTTTTGTTTTAAAAAATATTTATTGTTGAGAGTATTACAGATGTCCCCACTTTCTTCCCCATCACCCCTCTCCACCCGGATCCAACCCCGCCCTAGGCCTTTACCACCTTATGATCTATGTCCATGGGCAATGCATATATGCATATAAGTTCTTTGGTTAATCTCCTCCCACCTCCTCTTCCCCCTTCCCTCTGAAATTCATCAGTTGTTCCATGTTTCCATGCTTCTGGTTCTATGTTATTTATCAGTTTATTTTGTTCATTAGATTCCACATATAAATAAAATCATGGGACATTTGTCTTTCTCTGACTGGCTTATTTAGCTTAGCATAATAATAAAAAGGAACTGTCATGCACTGCTGGTGGGAATGTAGACTGGTGCAGCCACTGTGGAGAGCAGTATGGCATTTCCTCAAAAAATTAAAAATGTAACTGCCATTTGACCCAGTAATACCACTTCTAGAAACATATCCCAAGGAAAAAGAAAAGATATATGCACCCCTATGTTCAGAGCAGCACAGTTTACAATAGCTAAGATTTGGACACAGCCTAAGTGCCCATCAGCAGATGAGTGGATTAGAAAACTGTGGTACAGCTACACAATGTAATAGTATGCTGCTGTAAAAAGAAATTTGCAACAGCATGGATGGAACTGGAGAGCATTATGCTAAGTGAAATAAGCCAGTCAGAGAAAGATAAATATCATATGATCTCACTCATTTGTGGAATATAAATAACATCATAAACTGATGAACAAAAATTGATACAAAGACAAAGAAGCATCGAACAGACTGTCAAACTTCAGCTGAAAGGACTTGTATGCATGCATATAAGCATAACCAACGGACACAGACACTGGGGGTGGGGGGCGTGCGGTGAGGACATATGCCGGGGGGTTGGGGGAGGCCGGGGGTTGGGGAGGGAGGTCAATGGGGGAAAAGGGAAGCATGTGTACTACTATTTGTAATACTTTAAACAATTTTTTTTAAAAAAAGCATCTTTCTAATGATGTGTAAACAAGGCTTGTTGTTTCCTCTCTTGCAGTTCCGTAACGAATAAGATTCCACTCTACCTGGAGGCTGGGGGATGGATGTTCACAATTTTTCTCAAACTTGAATTTAAATTTCCCAATTTAATTAGAGCATTAAAACTGAGAGCAGGAGAATAGCTGTTATAAATGGGACTAAAAGTGGAGTTAAGACTCCATCATTTATTGTGAAGAATAAATGAGGCTAAAGTATGTAAAATGCTTAGTATAATACCTGTTACATAGATGCACTCAGTATGTGATAGTCTTTAATGATCATAATGGTGATGATAAAACTATGCTTTTACATTTCTTATGCAGGGGTCTTTTTGTGCAAAGCAGGTGTTAATAGGCAAGGATATGTTTAAAATGAGTTCCCAATAACCTTTTCCATATCCAATTCCCTCTTTCTCAACCTTGAGTAAAAGCCTTGAGAAAAATCAAAAGCCCACATTTTCCCTATAGAGTTAGTCATCACCAGCTTATAAAAATTAAATTGGCTTTATTGGCATGAAACACTGATAACTTGGATGTCATCAGAGATTTATGGTCAGTCTGTGAATTGATTTATTTTTTCCCATTCTAGGACATGATTTTAGTCATTCAATATAAGAACTCACAACCAAAAAGAAAACTAGAGCCATAAAATTTTTAAAGTGATTGTTTCCATAGCTGGCTACAAACTCCACAACTATCTCCAAGCACAGTGTTTGAAGAATGTAAATATTTATTGTATTTAATTGAAACATTATTAAATAACTAGAGGCCCAGTGCATGAAATTCGTGCATGGGGGCGGGGGAAGAGGTGTCCCTCAGCCCAGCCTGCACCCTCTCCAATCTGGGACCCCTTGAGGGACCCCGTGTGGACATCCCTCTCACAATCCAGGACTGCTGGCTCCCAACTGCTCACTTGCCTGCCTTCCTGATTGCCCCTAACCGCTTCAGCCTGCCAGCCTGATCACCCCCTAACCACTCCCCTGCCAGCCTGATTGATGCCTAACTGCTCCCCTGCCAGCCTGTTTGCCCCTAACTGCCCTCCCCTGCAGACCTGGTCCCCCCCAACTGCTCTCCCCTGCAGGCCCGGTCGCCCCCAACTGCCCTCCTCTGCAGGCCTGGTCACCCCTAACTGCCCTCCCCTGCAGGCTTGATCGCCCCCAACTGCCCTCCCTTGCAGGCCTGGTTCCTCTCAAATGCCCTCCCCTGCTGGCCTGATCGCCCACAACAGCCTTCCCTTGCAGGCCTAGTCCCTCCCAACTGCCCTCCTGTGGTGGCCATCTTGTGTCCACATGGGGGCAGCCATCTTGTGTGTTGGAGTGGTCAATTTGCATATTTCTCTTTTATTAGATAGGATTATTAGATAGGATAGAGGCCTGGTGCATGGGTGGGGGCCAGCTGGTTTACCCTGAAGGGTATCCCAGATCAGGGTGGGGGTTTTCTTGGGGCATGGGGTGGCCTGGGCGAGGGGCCTGTGGTGGTTTGCAGGCCGGCCATGCCCCCCGGCGACCCAAGCAGAGGCCCTGGTATCTGGGATTTATTTATCTTCTATAATTGAAACTTTGTAGCCTTGAGTGGAGGCCTGGGCCTGCCAGGGTGTGCAGAAAGCTTGGCTTCCTTCATTGCAGGGGAAACCCAAGCTTCCTGCTTGCTCGGTGGCTGCAGCCATCTTGGTTGGGTTAATTTGCATACTCACTCCTGATTGGCTGGTGGGTGTGGCTTGTGGGTGTAGCAGAGTGATGGTTAATTTGCATATTACTCTTTTATTAGATAGGATGGAATTTTTCCTGAGGCCAAAAATGTATAGAAATATGCGTAGCAGTAGCAAGATATAGAGACAGAAAGAGATCTGGATATGTCACATGCAGACATGAAGAGTAGAGACAGAGAGCCCACACTCCTTCAGGTTCTAGGTGGGTGACCTGGGGGGACACCAGGACCCCAAGGGTCTGGCTACCCAACCACAGCCCATGATTACAAGAAAACCTCTTAACTCAAAGTTGAATCATGGTCCTGGTGGAGTGGTTCCTGAACCTGGAACTAAACCAGTGAGAAGGTCAGTGTTAGCACACCCTCTAACAGCAGACACAGACCCAAGCAGAGGCCAAAACAAATGCATTGCATCATCTTGGTTGATAATAAAAGCCTTATATGCCAATCGACTGAATGGCAGAACAACTGGTGGAATGACCGGTGGCTATGATGCACACTGACCACTGGGGCAGACACTCAATGGAGAGCTGCCGCCAGCCCAGAGGTCCTGGGCCAACCAAGGTGGGTGCCAGCAGGGAGGGGGCTGACCACCCTGCCAGTTGCCCCACAGATCGGCCTGATCACTGGCTAGGCCTAGGGACCCTATCTGTGCATGAATTTCATGCACCTGGCCTCTAGTCTTCTATCAAAGCCTCTATCTCTTTGGAATAAAAATTGGATCGGGGTGGAGAAAGGAGGAGGAGAGAGGAAGCAGGCTTTAAATATGTTTGGCTGCAGACAGATCATGCTTTTGGAATCATGTAGTCATTGAATACTGATGCTTTGAGGCCGTGGTCGGCAAACTGTGGCTCACGAGCCACATGCGGCTCTTTGGCCCCTTGAGTGTGGCTCTTCCACAAAATACCATGGCCTGGGTAAGTCTATTTTGAAGAAGTGGCATTAGAAGAAGTTTAAGTTTAAAAAATTTGGCTCTCAAAAGAAATTTCAATTGTTGTACTATTGATATTTGGCTCTGTTGACTAATGAGTTTGCCGACCACTGCTTTAAGGGACCTAGAGGATTACAACATTCATTCTCCTGCCTCCATTGCTGGAGTCCACAGCATCTTGGTAGTTGCAAAGCTATTCTGTGTTTCAAGCCCTATAGTGATAGTGATAGGGACAGGAAGAACTTGTGTTTAACCTAAGTATTCCCAGGTGATAGTTTATAATTCTTGCCTATTGCTTTGCTAGAGATCTGTGGACAAAAAGGGGCCACATTCTAATTTGACAAGCTCAGGGAAGGCCTACATGATGTCCTTGAAAACTCAGAGACCTAAAGTAACCACAAAGGATGGTCTGAAATTAAAATGTTTTAACTCAAAGGGGTTTATGACAGGTAATCAGTCTTTACCTTAACTGAGCCTATTGTATTTTTCATCTATAACATACCATTGGATGTCAGGGTAATTTCCTTTTTCCAGACCCCTCAGGGCACAATCAATGTACCAGAGCAGAGACTACAACAAATCCTCTAATTATTATTTTTATCATGTTAATTGTTGACTATTAACTTTCCTGTACCCAGCCATGTAAAAGATGTATGTGTCTATCATTTTACTTTTCATCCAATCCCAGAGGTCCCTCCCCCAACACTTTGCTTTCTTCTACCTTCCAAATCTATCACCAATGGATTTTATGTAACCCACTTACATCTTCCCTTTTGATTCTCATGTATAAAATAAGGTGCATTATCTCAATGCCTTGAAATTTTGTTTCCCAGTAATTGTCAACTGTTTGGCCAAATAAACTCACAAAAAATCTTTACAGGTTTCTTACACTGACAGATCTATAATTCTATTTTGTATACGTACAAGTCTATCTCCTCACACAGTGCATATCTAGTCACTGTATATCTGTATTGTTAAGATATCACTCTAGAATTATTTCTTTCATCCTTTTTTCAAGTAAAGAAACAGATAAGGGGGAAAAGGAGAGATTCAAATTATCAGTGGTATAAATTATTTTGATGATGGAGTTAAAAACCAGAATCTAACTTTCTTTATTCCTAGGTTCTTTACAAGTGTATGACCAAAGTCCTTCAATATTTATCTTCCTTATAGCTGACCTACTAGATATTTCCTCACTAAGAGGAACATTTTTCATATATTTATAGTTCTCTTCTATATTTGTTCTTTGTCTCTTCTGTTCAAACCAAGAAATCATCATGAGAATTTAAAAACCACAAAATTTTCCATTTAATATCCTCATTTGAAAGCCAGTGGATTTTTTTCATACTAAATTGATTTAAACTCAAGGTCTGGAATATCAGTAATGCAGATATGAGAAAGGAGACAAAGGTGAAATTAAATCAAAATGAACTGATAAGTCTCCAGGAATAAAGTATGGGACACACACTCTCAGGACCCCCTTTCCTCCTGCAACAGTGATAAAATCAAATTCTTCTGACTATGGAAGTGCCCTATTCTATCTGTAGTGTAATACCCACTGATCACTCATAGTAGAGAAAGAGGGTTGAGGTTCTGGGACTGCCGCTGAGCTAAGTAAAAGTGGTTTGAGATGAAAAGGGAAGTGGGTATATCTCAGTAGTAAGATAGGGTGGGAAGAGGGAGAGAAGAGCAAACATGAGCTGTCTCTTGAGCTTGAGGTCAGAGTTGAGGTTAGAGACATATTGACCATGCTGGATGATAGTATCAGAAAAGGAGATGATGGATAGTAGTCTGAGGAATATCTACTTACTGTAACAAGCAGTCACTGGAAACTCTTGAACAAAGGAATAATATGGCAAAAATTGCATTTGAGAAATATTAATGTCTCAGGAGTGTGTAGGAGAGAAGAGAGATTGCAAGCGGATACTCCAGTGAGAGTATATTGCAAGAATCCTGGACTGAGCTGGTGAGAGCTTATAGAGGAGGCTGGCAATGGGATCATAATAAACCTTTATTGAGTGTTTACTACATGCTAACCATTGTGCTGAGTTTTATGTACAATATCACATTTCATCATTACAATAATCATATGAAGTAGGTATTATTATTATTCTTATTTTCAAGTGTGGAAATTGAGGCTTATAAGCTGCTATGTAAAAGCACAAGTAGGAGATGCATCTTAGAGAGGAATCCTGAGGATTTGGTGAGCAGGCAGTGTGAGGGAAGGGTGCAGAATGTTTAAGGAGCCTGGATAACTGGGATTGATATCTATTAGTGTCAGCAATAGCAAAAGTGAAGTTTTGGAGAAGGAAGAGGTTTTGTTAGAAAGAAAAGCAGTAAGCCTTTTTGCCCTATATGAACTGCCCATTATCTTAGAATTTTCAAACATTTTTATTCTAAGTTCCAAGCACATTTTCTCAATAGGATCTCCTTCCCCCTAGTATTTCTATAGTTTGGGAAACAAACCTGGTTGAGCTACCTTGTAGAGAAAATGAGGGTCCAGCAACATGAAACTAACACCAAACAGTGAAAAGAATCCAGGTCACTGGTGAATTTCTGGTCAACCATGGGACTGTCTGAAGGCTCTGCTTTTTCCCTACCTCTTCGTTCCATCCACAAACTTTCAACCACCCCAGGCTCCCGCACCTGGAGGGACAAAGCTGACTTCAGTTCTCTGCAAGGGCACTGTGTCATTCCCAGCACTTGGATTCCTTCAAGTCTGGGAGAGTGGTACTTCTCAGAAAGACAAGGCAATAAAAAATATTTTTGAGAAGGATAGGACTTCCAAGGGGGGACGGGGGCGGGGGGGCGGGTGAAGCAGGCACCTTCCAAAGGCCACTGGGAGGAGGGGTGAACAGTTCTGACGTCAAAGAAGTTCCAGGGTCCTGACACAGAATTAGATAATGGCTTTTTCCCTGAGGGAGCAAAGCTCCTCTTGTCCCTAGGGTCTTGTGAAACTAAGGCCACTAGGGGAGGTTAACCATAGATGAAAGTTCTTTCTTAACATTGAGAATCCTCTCCCTGTTAGGCTTACCTTAGAACACATGCATATGTGTAACACATATATGTTCTTATATGCTTCCTCCGGTTAGGATTTAAAGGTAATTACTCTGTATCTTTATTCCCTCTTGTCCTTTTTTTGATCTTTCACTTCTCCTTCCTCTCGATTTCATTACTTTCATGACTTTCAATGATGGCAGATAACATTTCTATCTTCTTCTTTCCTACTAAACCCCACAACTGAAGTCAATCACCCCATAATCAAGTTAAATAGCTATCTG
This sequence comes from Plecotus auritus, assembly GCF_963455305.1. Lineage (NCBI taxonomy): Eukaryota > Metazoa > Chordata > Mammalia > Chiroptera > Vespertilionidae > Plecotus > Plecotus auritus. The sequence continues at coordinate 22,152,361 of NC_137776.1, read as the reverse complement.
GGGTGGAGTGGGGGTGGAGAGTGGCACAAGTTTTTTTCTAATTGTCTGAAGTGTGGGAGGGATTCAGGTTCAGTGAATGAAATCCCCAAATCACTCATCCTCAATTATGGTGTCCTTACCATGCCTTACAGGTGCACAGCAAAACTTCCCAAACCACCTTGAGGTCTCCTGATAGGAAGTCCCCAAAATTCTTATTTTACTAGAGGATCTTGAAGGAAAGAGTCAAATCTGTAGCTTTCCAGACTTGGATATTTTCAGAGCAGCTTTCTTTTCTTTCCATATCAGAGGGCAGAATTCCCCCTTGCTTGTAGATCCCTACCTAATTGTCTGACCATGTAATTTTACTTTGCCCACAACATCTATGTCTCATGGTGATGCATGGAATAAATTCATCTTCTTTTAATTTCACCAGCTAAGCAGGCAAGTGTTGATGTGCCAATTGGTCTCCCCAAGATTCACTGGCCCTCCAACCACATTCTTTGGTGAGAAAAAGGAGTCTCTTCATAAGTCCTGCCTACACAAAGGTCTGATTGTTAAGGGACACAACAGTGACGTACATTTAGATTGGAGATTTTGTGAATCTAAAGGTTAATTTTTTATTTTTTATTATTTTCAATCCCATTCCATATGTTTTTCCCTTACACAAAAGAGATGTTATACTCTGTGAGCTCTCAGAGAAGCATCCTTTTACTCTCTGGTTGTTGTCATTGTCAGGTATTCATCAGATTAGAGTCCAGATTACATGGAACTGGAAGAATGGAGAGAGTGCACACCCCTGTGTAAACACCCACACAACTACAATAAACCATAAGTGACATCAGCAGTCCTAACCTGAAATTTCCATGCCCATGGAGGAGGCTTCAGCTGTATATTTCCTTCTTTCCACTCTCTCTTTATCCCATCTTATCCTCCTCCTTCTCCCTGCCACTGCCTCACTCTGGGTCCTCACCACATCACAACTGGACCATTGAAAGGGTCTCCTCCAGGTCTTCTTTAATGCTTTGAAATGAACTGTCTTCTTAGGGCAGTATTTTTCTCCTTTTCTTTTTCTCCATCTCTCTAAGTTCTAGGATTATTTAGAAATTCTTGTTTCTTTTGCAATTTTCCCACCAATCCCACCACTATTCAAGTTTTAAAAATAAAATAAAAAACACTGTAGAGAGGGGCAAGTAGGAAACATGTCTATGCCTTACCCTTACCCATAATCAATCCCCTAAGATCACAACTAACTAATGACCCACCCCTGTCCCCAAATTTACTGCTGGGTCCCAGCTCTATAACTTTGCCTTTCCTTGAATAGAAGTCCAAGCATCCAAATCTATGTACCTCAGTCTGTGCCTGGCTATCCCCAGACCTAGTAGTTTACTCTCTTAAGCAGACATATTTAACTTACCTGAAGCACAAACACACAATGAAGACATTTCTACACCTTCTCCCTTAGGTCAATCTAAATTAACAAGGTGAGAGCAAGCAGGCTAACCTCACCCAGAACCTCAGGGTAGAGTAGGCAGGAAATTAACAGTGTGAACCTCAATACTAAACCTTTGATTAGTGAATACACCTGTGGATCCTCAGTTCTCTTGCCACTTTGATCTGAAGCCTTCAGCTGTGAATCATCCTGGGAGACGGTGAGGTTGCCTGGAAAGAGAGAGAGTTACCAAGCAAATCTGCCACCAAGGTACTGCCACCAAGCTGCACAAACTTAACTTCCCAGCACCTTGCAGCCTTAGAAATTTAATTATCACTCTAAGACACACAGCCCAGAGGTTCTCTCAGGTCTTGGGTAAAGTGCTAACAATAAGAAAAAGAAAAAGGAAATAGAGAAAATTAAGAAACTCCAGATTCTATGGAACATGTGCTTGATAGAAGCAAACTAAAAATCTGTCATGTCTCTCTATGAATTAGACAGGACAGAAAAGTTTACCCCATAAAAATGGAAAACAAATAAGCAAGCAACAACAACAACACACACACACACACACACACACACACACACAAAAAAAAAAAAAAAAAAAAAAAAACTCAAATGTATTCACTTTGCTTTTGTAGGGTAAAGTGGAAACATAAAGCATGAAATAGGGATGTAGGCAGTAGCCAGTTTCTATTAACTAGAGAATTGATTATGAGGTCTTCTAACCTCATCGAGCCTTTGTTTCATCACCGATATGTAACCCTAATAAACTCAGAGACCCATGTGATTTTGTTCCAGAGAAGTGTCAGATTTAAGAAGTAACATCCAAAAATTAAAAGTAATAAAGATGGAATTCCATTTATTATTCATGCCTCTCTGAAGAGATTAAAGTGTATGGAAATACATGGTTTTCAGAAACACTACTCAAATTCTCTTTTCTCTCCAACCTACTTTCTTATCCTAGTTACTCTGGTTCTGGTCTCCAGGGAAAATAAAAAGCTTTTACTTTCACTTCCTCTTCATACACTTTTCTGTCATTTTCATTCTCCCTCCTCACCCTCCAAGTACTGTAATATATGTATAGATCAACTTATCTTTTCTTCCAGCAGAAAATTATTCCTTCATGTGAGAGCACAAGAGGTAGAAATTGGGCTAGTATTTACAGGATTCTTTTTGGTGAGGTTGGAAAAGGAGTAGGTCTGTAATTATTGATTTTATATTGATTCTATATGATTGATTTTATTCCTGCATTATTAAGTTTTATTTTATACTATTAAATATGATACGCCTGATTTCTCCTTGCTTGCCTCACAAGTTTGTTGTGTAGATCAAATAATATCGCACATTCCTTTGGAAAAACCATAAATCACTATAATCGGGAATATAGTATTTTTACACGAATCTATAGGAAAAGAATTGGCACAATTTTCCTTTCTTGGAGGCTGAGGTAAAAATTTAGGTGGGGGGAAAGGAAGAGTTACTCTTTAAAATAACCATATATATGATTATACCTCTGAAGATGCCAAACATATCACTACATTGCTTAATGTCTTTACCTTCCTTTTCTAGTTTCAGCACTCCTAAGGACAGGTTTTGTTTTTGTTTAATAGTGTCTCTATAAATGGAGTCCTCCATTAATTAATTAATATTTATCAATGAAATTAGTCATTTCCTCTCATATTTTTTTTATAAAGACATCTTTCAGGAGTCAGGTGTTTGGTGTTAGATACATCATAGCTCTTTTCCTCAAACAGTTCACAATCTAGTGGGAGAGGCGAGAATGTGAACAGACATTTGAAGTCATTGATTCCTAATGGAGAAGGAAAGGGATGGGGAAACAGCTGCTATTGCTGATAGCTAACCCAGATTCCAGTTCCTCTGTGGGCGAGCTCAGAAAGAGCTCAGCCGCTGGAGTGGACAATGTTTTTTGGCCATTGTTTGGCTATGTACATCCCCTCCTTCTTTGCCTACATTCTATAAAAGAGAATGAAAAAGGCGGGTGACACTTTCCCAGCTGCTACTGCAGTTTGAGATGTCCATGGAACCCAGTTCTAGCCAGCAGGTAAGTCTATTGAGGAGCTTTGGAAAAAATTTTTCCTCTGATGGTAGAAAAAAAAAAAGGAGGAAAAAACTAAAAAGCTTTTGCACAGCAATATAAACAGTCAACAAAATGAAAAGTCAGCCTATGAAATGGAAGAAAATATTTTCAAACTCTGTATTGAAAAGGAGTTTTAATATATACAAAATATATAAAGAACTCTGAAAACTCAATAGCAAAAAACTCACAAATAAATGATTTTTTAAAAAATGGACAAAGAACTTGAATAGACATTTCTCCAAACAAATATATACAAATGGCCAACAAGTATATTATATTAAAGGGTGCCCAGCCTTGCTAGTCATTTGGGAAATGCAATCCAAAACCACAAAACCTCATACCTGTTAGAATGGCTATTATTAAAGAAACAAAAGATTATATAGAGAAATTGGAATCCTTGTACACAATTTTTGGGAATGTATTGGTGTAGTCACTATGAAAAACAGTATGGAAGTGCCCCCACTTTAGGAAATTTGGGGCCTCCCAACCATGTAGCATTTGAATTGTTTTTGAAAGTTGCGACTCCAGACTTGCACCTAACATCCTGATTTGCCACCCAATTCCAGGATTGGAAAATATTTAGGTTCCCACTCCTTCTAACACATACTTCCCCTCAGCTGAATTGCCACTTAATTACATTCTTCTAGTCAACATTTACTGAATGCCTACGATGCACAAGGAAAAACAGTATTTTCTTCAATACCCAAATTAGGGTTAAGGGTAAGTTTTGTGATTTTTACTATCCCCAATGCCTATTATATTAATGGGATTTTAATGAATGTTTACTACTTCTTGACTAGTTTGGTGCCTGGCATCTGGTCTGTCCAGAAAATCCAACTGCATCCTTACTGCTGCTGCTTGGTAGTTTCAGTCACTGTCCTGATCCGAATCAGAAAGAATGGAGGTGGATGAGTCATCATTCACCTATAACATGGTTCTGTTACAGAACTCACATCTTCCTCCCCTCTTGATCATTAACCTCTGTGAAATTAAGAGATGCAGCTGTCCTCCCATACATTTCACTGTCACTCCGAGACGATGACTCTGTATAGCCACAAAGGGGCCAGAGTTATTCCTTCCCAACTCTTGCTTCTGAGCCTGCTCTCCAAGACCATGGTGGTTCTGGGCTGCATGGGACCCCATGGATAAGCGGATAAGGAAAGGCTTAGTCACCACACCAATTCATATAATGGGAGGTCTGCTAGGCAGAAAGACTCTGGAAATCTGATGGGCAAGCCCTTTTTTGTGGGCTGAATGTTTATCTCCTCCACTAAATTTACATGTTATGATGGTATTTGGATTACATGTTGTGATCCTATTAGCACTTGGGACCCTGCTCTGACACAGGCCAGGCCAGCTCAGGCTCCACCCTTCTCAATCAAGGGCTCATTCAGCACCAAGGGCTCCACCTACTTGGGTGACCCCTCACCAAAGTTGGCCATTCAAAGAAGCTCAATACATGGTCCCAGCAGGGAACTTTGGGAGGTGCTTAGATTTAGATTAGATCATAAAGATAGGAGCCTCATGATGGGATTCATGCCTTTTTAAGAAGAAGAGAGGGAGCTATGAGAGGCCATGTGGGAACACAGCAGGAAGATGGCAGTCTACAAGCCAGGCATTCAATCTGGCACTGCCTTGATTTTGGACTTTCCAGCTTCTAGAACTGTGAGAAATAAATGTCTGTTGTTTAAGCCACTCAGTCTATGGTATTTTATTGCAGCAGCCTAAGCTGACAAAGACAACTCCCATTACCAGTCAATTCCCTTCATGAGAGGGCACCCTGGGCTGCCCTCTGCTCTGCATCACATCACATTCAGTCTTATTTACAGCACATGCAGGTAACTCATGTTACTGGTGAAACAGGACATGTGTCAGAGAGTCTTGCAAGTAGAATCACACATCCTCCTAAGCTCACCACTTTCATTAGCTCCACTGCTCCCTCAGCTTAGAATCAGAAATATTCAAAAACATGGTGTTGGATCCATCTCAGTCTCAAATCAGGGATCCATAGAACAGCCTTGATGATGACTTTGCATAATTGCTGGTGTCAGCTTTCAACCTTGTTCTCCATCCTGCGCAAGAATGACAGAGCAAGAAAAATTAGAAGAGGAAGAGGCCAGCCCCTATGTCTAGACAGGCTAATGAGTAAAAAGTGTTCCTCATGAAGGTCCTGAACCAGGAAAATAGCTTCATAGACTGATTCTTTTTTTCCCCTTGATCAGCCAATGCCACCTTCCCTGATCCCTATCCCAGGTTAAGTGGGGGAAATACCTCCTATTAGCACTTGGGACCCTGCTCTGACACGGGTCTTGCCTGCCAGGCCAGCTCAGGCTCTACCCCTCTCAATCAATGGGGCTCATTCAGCACCAAGGGCTCCACCTACTTGGGTGACCCCTCTCCAAAGTTGGCCATTCAAAGAAGCTCAATACATGGTACCAGCAGGGAAAGATCTGAAGAGGGCCAGATTTCTTCTTCTTTTTTTTTTAATGTTTCCTCCTATTTCCTAACATTCACAGAATCCCTTTCTCTCCAGTCACTGGTTCTGTCTGCAGGAGTCCCCCTGCCGAAAGTCATTCAGCCTCTGCTTAAAAACTTCTAGATATGGAGAACTCATAATTTCTCAATTTCTCATTCCTTCTTTGGTCAACTCTTGTTATAATGCTCTTCTTCTTCTTCTTCTTCTTCTTCTTCTTCTTCTTCTTCTTCTTCTTCTTCTTCTTCTTCTTCTTCTGAGCGTTTGAATCTTGAATAAATAGAACACCTAAAATGGAACTCAGAAGAAATCTACCTTAACCCCCTCATTTTCCAGGGAGCCCTTTTGATGAAGTGAGTTCCTGAGAGACATCACTGGGAGCCTTGAAAACTAAGCTTTTGTTCATGACTCAGTTTGTCAGATGGAGGAAAGAGGTCAAAGTACACCTTACATCTGTCCTTCCCTCCATGATCATCGCCTTAAGAATGGCTTGCCTCTACTTTGCCTTGGCTTTCTGTCTTAGCTTGTTTTGCTACCAACAGTCTTTCTTTTCTTCTCCATCTAAACCATCATTGTCAAAGTGATTATCCTAAAGACAGCTCCTGGCATGGCACTCTGCTGCTATAAAATCTTCAGTGGTTCCCCATTGCCTATCATCTGAACTCTTAATAAATCCTTAATATGAATTTGCCTTTGTAAAGCCCATTCCAATCTAACCACAGCTTGACTTTCCAAAAGTGAATCAAACTGATTGTTGCTTTCTCCAGAGGGAGTCAGTGCCATTGGGGGTACCTCCAGACTCTTTAGATCAGTTAGGCAGGAAGTTACCCCATGCCCCTGCCTCACTTTACCTAACTACCTGACCTTCCTCTCTTGTGCCTTGAGTTTTCCTTTCATTCATTGAAGACTCAGAGCTAGGTGAAGTCCAGGGTTCCTTATGACTCTGAAATTCTGAAGGAGTAGAGGGAACACAAACATAGACCTGGACTCTAAGTAGATAGGAAGACTGATGATGGGGTAATGGATTAGAATCTCAGAGAATGAGGAATTAGCTGCAGGGGAATGAGAGAAGAGGGGAAGATCTTGGGAAACTTCAAAGTTGGAGGTTCTGCCTCAGAACCTTAGTGACACATTGGAATTAGCTGGGGACTTTGTAAAACACTGAATGAAGCCTGGGTCCTATTCCAGAGATTCTGATTTAATTAGCCTGGAGTGCAACCGAGTCATTGAGATTTTAAAAAGCTCCCTGGATCATTCAAATGTATTGCAGAGTTTGAAAAAACAAACCCAAGTGAAAGCCAGGCATGGAGGGAAAATGACACAATATTTATCAAAGGGAGATAAGAAACGCTGACAAAATACTATAGAACCTGCAACTCCCCCAGCAAATGTTTTTCTGACCTCCTAAGGCCAACAGCATCAGGTTCACTCAGGGAACCCTCCACGTGAGAGGACTCACTCTACCATTACTGCTAGCTCATGTATATTCATTCCTTCTGGCGCTGCTGTGCCCAGGCCTGAGTGGGCTCAGGTCTCTGCAGATTGTGTCCTCCCCGTGCACCTGAAAGCCTATTTACTTTTTTAGCTGTGCTGGTGTCCTATGTGGGTGAAAAGACTGACATATCTATCAGGCTGGGCAATGTCTGCCTCCTACACTGTCTGAGTAAACTGTTGAGGAGCACTGGAGAAGCCAGATGACTGGTCTTAGGAATGTTCTAAGAGAGCTGTTGCAAGGCCTCTCATTCCAGACACACTGAGCTGGGCCCTTTCTCAGCCAAGGAAAGAACCACTAGCTCTGCTCTGGAACTGAAAGTAAGTGTGCTGTCAGCCAGCTGCTAATGGTCAGAAGGTGGGAGCTGACTCAGAGAGTGAGGGTCAACATAGAGAATGGGGTCAACTCAGAGTGGAACCAAATCGATGCATTTTCACTTCACTGCATAAGTTTCACATTGAAATCTTTGGAAAGAGCTTACCAAACAATTTCAGTTAAACAATTTGAAAAAAATAAAGTGGCGATAATTACAATCGAGGACAAACTCTTGTTCTTTACACCTTTTTGTGCCTTCTGGGCATGCTCTCTGCAATTTTACATCCCTTTTTTTGGGAGTTATGATATATATATATATATGCCATTTTCCCTCCATATACACTACCCATTCCTCTCTACCCTGCCTTATACATCCTTAAATGTACAGATTGCATCCATTATCTCATGCTTTCTGACTTCTAGTTGGGTTTAGCAAATGGTAAGCACCAACAGGAGATCAAGCAAAGCAACACTGGGGTGTTTAATGTTATAGACTGCTCTGTTTCTCTATTAAAGACCATAACTGCTATGAGGCTATTTTTCCTTTTCCCAATAATCATTACTTCTCTCTCTTGCTCCTTCATGGCTCCCGGGTATGACTAGCTTGGAGGATACTGTACCATTCTTCATTACTGTTCTTAAATTATGCCTAAGTATCTGTAAGTAGCCACTTTCTTAAACTTTTCCTTTATTATTATACTGTCATACTTGGACTATGAATGATACAAAGAGTATGTATGTGTTTGATGGTGATTGTTGGAGAACACATGCTTGCTTAAGTATGAGTAGAAATGATCTCTCTAAGAGAATTATCTGAGTGAGGGAAAGCAGTTGGTCCCTATGCTGTCCTGTGTTCCTCCTGCCCAAGAGCCTCCTCAGTGATTTGCATAATCACTATCATACTCTTCTCCAGTGTGCTCTTTTTTTTAAAGCTCTATCCCAAGTCAGAACAAAAGCTCCTTTCTTCTTTTCTCTTTATCTTAGTTAAGCCAGAATGGCATTATTTGTCATTGCTAAGCATTAACTTATAGAAAACAAAAGTGTCTTTATAGTATACTGCTTCTTTGGTCCAGCTCTTCTACGGAGATGCCACATTGAGATTAAATATGCAAGGATTTTATGAGGAGAAAAACCTTTGTGAAAGGAAACCAGGAAGGGCCTTGAGAAGGCTGGGAAAGCCTTCAGACCATAAAGAAAATCTTACCTTAGTGAAGGAGAGAGGGAGGGAGGGGAGTGTTGAGTTGAAGTATCCTAGACTGCCCTGAAGTCTTATGAAGGTTTGGCAAAGCCATCTGGGAATCACTGAACCAAAATGAGCTGACAAAGCACTCCCAAGATTCCTAGAAAAGGTGCATTCAACCGTTAGTGGAAAGAAACCTGTGGGAGGCGTGACCTTGGAACAAACACAGTGATAAATTTTAGAGTGTAGCATCTGAGACCCTGTGCAGTAGGAGATATGGTCTCATGGCCACCAGAACTGTATTGGCTATTATGAAGAAGGCTATTGCCACATTATTACAGATCTGCCACTTTATCGGCCAAACCATGCCTTATAATTATAAAAGATTCAGTACATACTGTCGAGGTCAGTTTTTCTGCCACCTTGATTTCACCTTGCTAACACAGGCAACAAAGGCAGGCTTTATGACAACCCTAGTATTTACACTAGCTCTGAAAATCAAAACATTTATTTATTTATTGCTTCATTGTCTATTATACCCTTAATATTGTGTCAGTTTCTGTGGCCACCACAATAAATAAGAAACTGTCTCCTAGGATCTTGCTGTCTAGGAGAAAGGTGGAAAAAAAATGTATATGTTTGCAGAGAAGTGTTACAGAATTGTAATGTCAATATAGGCTGTGAGGGACTAAAACACAAAAAGGGGTGGTCAAGTCTACCAGTAGAGAGTAGGGAAGTCCTCAGAGAGAGGTTGAACTTGATGCCAAGTACTTGATGGTCTCCCAGATGAATATGTGGGATAGAACTATGGCAAAGTGAGTTACAGAAATGAGTACTGAGGTGAGAAGTTGTTTAATCTGTTTTGGGAACCACAGCAGTTTGGAATGATAGTAATGTGATAGAAATTAGAGAACACAGGAAGGATTAAAAAGCTATGAAGTTAGAGATAAGGCAGGAGCTACATTGAGAAGGATATGCAAATAATAAATCTAAAATTTATCTATTGGGCCTTGGGTCATAAATTGAGTAATGAGATGATCAGATTTGTACTTAAGATTCCTCTGACTGCAGGATAAAGAAGGGATTGAGGGCACAAGACTGGAGACAGGGAAACCAGGTTGTTGACAGCTATGACAGGCCAGTGAGAGATAAGGCCCTAATTGAACCAAAGTGGAAACAGTAGTACTAGAGAAGGAATGTGGTCAAGAAATGGTGGGACACAGCATCAATCATACTCTGTGAGTGATGAGTTATGAGGAGGAGAGGTGAGGGTGAGGAAAAAGTGAGGGTGTAGAAGTGATGCCCTATGGGATCTACATTAAAGAAAGAAAGAAGATACTGTTATTAACTGTGGCAGGCAGAAATCTAAGGTGGCCCCAACATTCTTGTTCTACGGTACACACGCTCTGTATAATCCTCTCCACTTTAGTGTGTGTGGAACCTGAGAATATGGTGGGTGTCACTCCTGTGATCAAGTGACATTATATGGCAAAGGTAAATGGATTTTCACAGATGTAATTAAGACCCTTAATCAGTTGGCTTTGAATTAATTAAGATAGAGATTATCCTGGATGGGTCTGACCTAATTAGATAAAATTTTTAAAAGGGTATAAAAGTTAGAGATGCTTTCTCTTGCTGGCCTTGAAGAAGCAAACCACTGTGAGTTCTACAGTGTCAAGAAAATGAATTATGCCAACTTCCATGTGAACTTCAGATAGGACCCTGAGCCTTAGATGAAACCCCAGCTCTGCTTTGTGAAATTCTGAGCAGAGGACCTGGCTAAGCTGACCCATGAAAACCATGAGATAATAAGTAATGGATATTCATTTAAGCAGCTCAAATTGAGGTAATTTTTATACAACATTAGGAAGCCAATACACTGATGAGTATCATGATCAAAATAATTTTCGGCATGTTTTTCTTATGTTTTCCAGGTGAATTTTATGAGCAGAAAGTATTATCTAGAGGTCACTTTAAAATCAATTTTAAATAAATATTATATTATTTAAGGTTCCACATTAAAAATCTAATTCTCCTATAACCTATTACTTTCAATCTATAAATCTTATAATTCTGATTATGGACCTAGTGAGTTTAATTATCTTAAAGGGCTTTTGATTAATGTTTGATCCTAGTTTCAAAGTTATTACAGAAAACATTCTGCACTGCATTGATAAATTTAATCTATTAGATTTCACTTAAAAGAACTTTGTCTGATAAATTTTCTCAATTACTTAAATGAATCTTATAAATCTAATAAATTAACCTTTTAAAATAGTTATTCTTGTTTTCTTAATTCTATAAATACAATAAAACTAAGATTTTATCTTATACTCAGATCTAAATTAATCATTTCATTACTTATTGTAAATTAAAGTTTAAAGGTTGATCTGTAATTCTAATAGATCAAATTCTCTTAAACATAAGAATGTAAAAAAAAACAAAATGCACAAATATTTAACTATAAAAATATTAATTATATGTTTATTATCTAAATTTATACCCTTAATTCTGTATCCTTCTGGGTTCAAAGATGCTAACCCATGAAAGAAAAAATAGATCATTAAATATAAAATAATATTTGATGGTTGAGCCTGCATTGTGGCCAATGACATTGGCAGAATGGGAGGTCTGGAGATGCTGAGGTCCAGAGAGATTTCTCATGACCCCTTCTGCCAAGAGGAAACTTTTGTATCTTATCAAATCTTGGGCTTTATATATTAGAGAATTGAATTTTCACAATATCCACATTCCAGTTGTGAATCATGTCATTACCTAATTTTTTCCATCTACACATGGAAGGGTCTATAATCCAAGCCCTGGAGTCATCTTATAGCAAAGAATGGAGCTTAGACCAGGGATGTGACCTTTAGGTTGCTCTGCTCCTGCTCATCCTTGGCAAGAAGTTTGCTTTCCACCAGTACCAACACATGAGGTACTGGGTGGAAGAAATGGGAAATAGGGGTGCCAAAAAGAAGTGTTAAACCAAAGGAAAGTTGGTTTGGAAAAGTGCGTAGATGTCTGGGTTGCTGTGTTTTTCCTTCAGGAACTGGAAATGCAGAAAAAGCTATATGTATTAGTTGCAGACTTGCTAATAGGCTAGGTCTCAAGGTTGAATTCCCAGCCAACCACTCAGCCTCACTCTGAGAAATATTTCCCTTCCTCTCCCTCCACTCCATTTCCTTTTTTCCATGTGATTCTTTCCAAGTTGGTACAGACACCTTGGGTGGCAAAATCCATTTGCTCTGTGACACACACCCCTCCGCCTCTCCCACTGGCAAATACTTTAGGTTTGCCAGGAGCCAAATGAGCTTTGGGTAACCCCAGAGATGTGACTCCTTCTCGGAAAATAATCTCTGGTCTTAAAGTATGTGTGCCCTCAACCTCACAGCCACTTTTTTTTTTTTTTTTTGTCTGTCTCTTTTCCCTTCCTTCCTTCTTCTCCCTTTTTTCTCCTTTTTATCTTCTCTCCCTTTATTTTATTCTCTCTTACATATCTTTCTTTTGTCCACCTTCCTCACCTTTTTCTTTCCTTTTTTTCCCATTCTTCTGCACTGGGATATATATGTTTATGGATTTTTTTTTTCTTTAAGGGGAATGGTGGTGAGATGGGGTGAATATATACTAATGCCAATAAAAATAGCTATATTTGTGAGCCATAACTACATGCCAGGCAGTGATAAGCATGTGGCATGTATTACCATTTGATCTGCAAAACAATCTTGATTGATTGATATATATGGTTCCCATTTTCCATATGCAGACTCTGCAGCTTAAAGAGAGTAATTTCCTCACACTTAGTAAGTGCAGTTTAATCACATGTCCCAGGAGGATGACTCTAGGATCACACTCTGAATCCCTATTCCTTATTAACCCAAGGCCCATTACCCACTGCATTTGATTACAGGACTTCAACATTATTTCCCTGACATTCTTGTCTCTTGAAGCCAGACATAGCCAGGTGTCATATCTCTGTATCTTACTTACTCTGAGCTTCTGGACAGACCACATTCATAACAGAAAATCTAGAAACTATTTATTTTGAGAAGAGTGTTTATTAAATCCACACTAAAAGTTCAGAGCTCATATTTCTCATGCTTGCTGACATGTGTTAGAAAGTAAATATCCTGCTCTAGTCTAGAGTAGAGAGAAGTCATCTGAAATGTTAGCAGGCAGGATACTAGTAAAAGGGAGTGGGAGTATTGGTGGATGGGATGAGTTTCAAGGAGTCTTGATAGCAGGGATATATATATCCTAGGGCTGGCATGTGGTCCCTAATGAAGGAAGCATGCCTTCTATGCAGTCCCTCCAACGCTGACTCTGGGCTTGGCCATGTCACTTGCTTTGGCCAACAGACATCATAAAATATGACACAAACAGAGGCATGGTAAGCCCTTGCACATTGAAGCTTTCCCTTCTAAACCCAGCCAATGGGTAAAGAAGCCCAGGCTATACCAGGCCACATAGAGAACTGAGGCACCCCAGGCAACAGCCAGAACCAAGGCCCCAGCCATGTAAATGAAGCCATTTAGGATCTTCCAGCCCCAGGTGGGCTACCCTAGGCGATTAGCCATCCCAGTGGGACAAAATTCCTGAACCACAGACAATGCGCAATAAAGTAGTTGTTTTAAGTCATGAAGTTTGGGAGTGGTTTGTTTGGCAATAAAAGGTAACTGATACATGATCCTCCTTGAAAGATACCTTTGTGCTGAATGATCATTCACTGGGTGGTTTCCTACCATTTTCTCAACCTCTTCAAAGACATTTCTGAATTGTGGCACCCTCGTGTGGCACTGACTCCTGGGAAGGAGGGCTCATGAAATGAAAAGCAGAATAGAGAAGGGTTGCTCCAGTAATTCATGGTACCTGGGCTCTTCCTAGCAATTCACAATAATAGCATACACAATATAAACCAAAGAGACAAAATCTGTTTTGGAAGAAGAAGCCCATTTTACTTTTAGAGGCCCTGAGCTGACTGGAAGTGCTGGGGCCGACCTGTGGCTGTCCTGACTGGTGAAAATGTCTTCAGTCTTTGCAAAGAGGAGAAGAGACATATCTCCTCTAGTTACTCTATTCCCACTTGAGATCCCCACAAACTTCAAGGAGAGGTGCAAAGAGGGGAAAGGAGCATTCTGGGGGTAAGAAAAACGTGCTTTGGAAATGCCCTCAATGACACTTTCAGGTCTATGCATGGATTGTCTGGAGCTAGACCTCCAGGGAGATGGTGGATTGCTTTTGCAGGGAAAGGGAATCGAATCAAAATGAAAACATGAGCAAGGCTTGATTAATCATCACCCAGCAATGCCTTTGCAGTTGAGTGGATCTCTTAACCCCTGACCATGAACAGCTAAGGCAGGAACCATATCTCAAATCATCTTTTATATCCAGGACCCAGCCCAGTGACCTCAGGAATTTCACCTCTTGTCTTTGCTTCCTCAACTGTGGAATGAGGAGGCTAAGAAAACTGCTCCCCAAATTCCCTTCTGATGCGAACTCTATGCTCTTCTACAAAAAAGTACAGCCGAGTGTTTTATTTTATATGTTCTGCTGGAAAAGACCTGGTTTCTTTCCCAGCACACTAAAGACTTAAATTGGTAATACCCTCCTTCCTTCCTGATGGCTTCCTCAGGATAGAGGCTCAGGGGAATTGGAGGTCAGGATGGAGAGTGGGGTCTGCAACCTCAGCTCACTTAACTCTAACTGGGACTTGTCACCAGCAGATTAAGAAGGAGAGTCTCCTCAGTGTGGGAGAGGGAAGAAGTCAGATGGAGTCCATGCTGTGCTGGGACAGGGAAGTCACACATATATACCAAGCAGCTGAAATAACAAGAACCTATTGGAAAAAGAGACACGTCACAGGAAATAGAACCAGCCAGTCCATAAACCAACAAGTTGGGAAGGTAAAGCCTTTCAGAAAGGTGGGCGGGGGGGGGAGGGGGGGGCGGGCAGGAATGAGAAGGCTCAGACCCCCCAAGTCAAATAAAAATTCTTGAAAGCACATGGCAAAGAATGTGGGGTTGGAATAATAAAGTCACCCAATGGTGGAAGGTCTTGAACCTGTGTCAGCAATGGCAGAGAAAATAGAAGGAAGCAATGCAAGTAGGCAGGTGCAAGAGCTGAGGAGAAACAGGGAACTAGAACTGGTGTCTCCAGTGTCTCCTGCAGAGAGGTCCTGCAAGATGAAGTCATAAAATTCTAGACATCATTTAAAATCACAATTGTGATTTATACTCTGTCTGGTGCTTTATGCTTTGCAGCCTATTTCATTTTATCTTTATAGTTGCTTTGGGAAATCAGAAAGGCAGGTGTCATCAACCTCATTTTCTGTGAGGAAATGAAGTCCTAAAATGATTAAGGGACTCACCAATGTCACTGAGCAGCCGAGGGACCCAGAGGAGTAGAAAGTGTAACTAGCCATCAGAGGATCCTCAGGTTCCACTCTTAGGTAGGCTTATCAATTTACTGCTATTAAAAAATTACCACACTTTTTGCATGCCTATATAAATCTACCCATATTACTTAACTTTCCTTCTATTATAATTTGTTATATAATTTCTTAAATGTGTGCAACATTTATATGAATAAAAGCAAATTACATGCTGTAAATCATTATGAGAAAGGCCATGATATTTGGAAAATATCTTGTGAAAAACAGTAGTTGAAATGAAAATTTAGTTCTTTGCTCCTTAACCTGCTTCCTCAAAGAGTCAACACTTAGTTGTAGGCTGGAAGAAATATTTAAATTCCCATCCTATCTCAGATGTTTCCTCTTATAAAGGTTTACAGGATTGTGCTGTCTTGGAATCACAGAGGTCCCTAGTTAATCCATAGAATTAAGTTTCTATTTGTGCTCTTGAAAGAGGGGTTGCTTGGCTAGATTTTCATCAGAAAATGAGCTACTGTGTTTGGTGTGAGGAGCCCAGAGCAGTGGGCTCTGCCACCCCCCAACGCATCTGCAACAGAGGAAGGGGAGAATTAAGGCAGGCTACTAAACCCGGGGAGTGTAGGAGGGAGGCTGCCAGCAAGAGGAATGAAGCTGCCCAAATGTCACTTCCAAGTGAGAGGCACAGACAAGAAGGAACAAAGCCTTTTGGAGGAGGCTGTGCATTGGAGGGGTCTGGGAAGTGTACACACTTTCCAGGAGTGGCTTGGATGTGTTCCCTGAATGTGGTGGAGAAAAGCAGAAAGGAAATCCCAGGGTAGAAATGGGGAGGTATGGATGTTGGGTGTGTGCAGGAAACACTGGTGCTGGCAGGGGTGAATGCTGGGAGCGGGGACACACACTGAGAAAGAACTTCCCATGTGGTGTGGGAAGTTCAGGGAGGAGCACAATCCTCAAGACTAGCATGGAATCAGGAGAACTAAGTGTTTATCCAACTCTGCCACCACTGGCCTTTTGCTTTTGGTCAAATCATATTCATATTCTATCTATCTATTTATCTATCTATCTCCCTCCCTCCCTCAGTTCTGTTATTTGTATAACAAGGAGGTTGAGGAGATCATCACAATAACTAATATGTCTTAAGGTATCCCTGTGAACTAGGCCTTGCTCCACAATCCTTGTTCCTGGGATTGTACCCATTTTATAGATGAGAGAACTGAGGCAAGAAAACAAAGAAACTTCTCTGAGGATGCATAGCTAATCAAGTAGAGGAACTGGAATAACTATCCTACATTCTGACTCTAGAGCTTGTCTTTTTCTTATCCACAACTCTATGTTGGCTCTACAAAGTCCTCTGAAGTCAGCATTAAACTGAAGCATAAAGTTTAAATGAGCTGCCATCTCTCCTGAGTAAAAATAGGACAAATGACCCTTTTTCCTAAAATGCCTTTCTCTTCATGCAGCCTGGGCTCACCCCAGGCTCCTGCCCTACCCAGGAGACAAAGTCACCTGTCTGAGCCTGAAGCCCCACCTGCCTTGAACTCCCAGGGGCTCTGCTAGAAGGTAGGGAGAGGGTATGAGGGCATTGAGTGACTGTCACTCCAGCCCCTGTAGAAATTATGTTTCAACAATAACTACTTATAATATGCCTGGCTTCTGTCCTTGCCATAATTGTGTGGTCTAATCAGTCAATCATACAGATCTGAGGAGTAATAATAAAAAGTGATTATTAATATGAACAAAGGCAATAGTAATGAAAATAATGATTGAAGAGCCTTCCAAACAAGATAGGGGTCACAGAACAGGGATTGATAAAATACTGTGGTCAGAGGTTACTTAGAGAGCATCCCTCTGAACCCCGTTCTATTTTTGATGAAAGGGAACTCAAAGAGGCAAGTTCCCTGCCTGAGGTCACAAAGTTCGTAGAACCAGCAATCTGGCTGGGACCCACATTTCCTGAGGCTATTTATCCAAAGATCATGCTGGAAAAGATAGGCGTCTCCTTTTCCAGTTCTACGGGGGTGACTCCTGCGTTCCCAGGATACACAGGGTTGCTGGGTTGGAGACTGTGAGAAGTTTAGAACCATTGGTTCTGTGAGCTGAGAGGGGCCTCCTCCCTCCACATGGTCCATACCACAGCCTACAAGGAATTAAATATCAAAAGCACCTAACCTTGACACTTGACCTCTATGTGGTCTTGTCCTGAGTCCAGAGCAGTTTTCCAGTTCTGACTTTTATTCCCGGGGAAGAGGGGCTGCAGCCTTCACAGAGTTCGGAGGACTTTCTCAGCTCTTGTTAGGAACCTCAGACTGCCAAAAGATGGTATTCAGAGCATTTCCTAACATGGAAGTTTCACTGCCTTGCATTAGGCCCTGAGAATACCTTTTTCACAAATGAAAAGGCTGCATTTGTCCTGGCCCCAAGCAGCCACATAACTTAGGCATTTCAGTTTAAGTCACTGGGCTCACTTTTAGCAACTGTACAATAAATGGACAGAAAATGATTACTACCTTTCCCAGCTCCTTGGCCTTGTTTACCGTGGCTGTGCAATCCCATATTGAGGTGCCCCTTCTCACTGGAGAGTCTGATTCACTTGTCCTTGCCAACTAGGAGATACCTAGAAGGATCCTAAACCCTGAAAAGCACACAGCATGTGCTAAAATGTATGTCACCTCTCTCTAGGTGCCCCACCCATCTCTATTTATATTTGGTGACCCTTGGCAAGTGCTTACTCTGTTTATACTAATCACTCTGAGTATATTCATTTAAGCTAAAAAGGAAACAAAATTATCATAAGATCACATATAGACCAAACTGTCTGGTAGCAACTACTTGATCTAGTCATAAACTTTTCAGTGAGGTGAGATGTGGAGGCAGTTGGCCGGGACATATGTGCCCTATTTCAGACCTACTTCAGAACTAAGCTCTGTTTTCATTAGCACTCATGGACATTCTTGATCTCTGCCTTCTTCCCCCCCCTTACATTTTTAAATCCCCGTCTCATTTTCAAACAGGTTGAAGTCCTTGCACTGACTTTGGCTTTCCATTCCACTTCTAGGGAGGCTGACCAGGATATCTCTTTGTTTATTCCCACATGACTCTTCAAACATCCTCACCCACCTAATGCCTCCTCTGCTTCCCTGTCTCTCTTCTACCCAGATGCCAGCAGCTCTCACATAAAACATAGTCCAGTCCTACCTTTATTGAGTTAGCTGCCAGGTCAGATCATAATGCTTTCCTAGATTAATAAAGTCATATATTTTCAATGAATATGGAGAGTGCACTGGTGTTGACACACAGCCTACTTTGTCTGAAAGAGAGTGTTCTCTGCAAAGATGCCCACCTCCCTGCTGCTCAGTGCCATCACTGACAGCATCATGGCCATCATCTCTGCCCCAACTATCTTCATAGTCTGATTCTCTCTCTCCACACACAGCACAACATTGAATGCATTTTTTTTAGAAAAAGATAACTTTCAGGTCATCTTCTTAGCTGGGCACAAGGAGAAGAATGTGTAGGGAGCCAAGTTATTAACAATGCACTCTAAAGAAATCAGTGCAAATTCTCATCTGTATGACTCTGCATTCCTCATAGAATAAGAACCCTTGACTGAAAGACACTGGGAGTATTCTCACCACAGGGCAAGGCCTCATTGTGATCATACATCAGAGCTTCTGGTCTAAAGCACAGTCCCTGAATGCCCCCCACCCCAAAAAATGTTTTCAGTGAATTCTGGCCCCAGAGTTGGCTGCCCTATGGGTCAGTCCTCACATCCTCCCTGGGCTGGTGAGGCTTGAGATTAAGGGAGTATCTTTGTAGGCGGAGGGGAGCAAGGCTGGGTCTTCAGACACTCAAAGCCAGGAAAGGGCCACAAAGATCTTCTTCTTGTCCACTCTCAACCTCCCAGCTCCTCTGGTAGTCTGTAGACACCAAAGATCCAAAGGCCTGCTCAGCCTGCCTGCCCTCCCGGCTCTATGCCTCACACCTGTATTTGACCTGAACCCTCTCTGTCCCACTATAAGTTGCATAGTTCAAGCTGTGGGAATGGAGGCAGTTTATGCCTCTTTAGCATCTGGGCCACAGCAAAGGTCAAGGAACTTAGGGTCAAGATCAATCACACTTACAAAACTGCCAACAGAAACACAGGCTTGTGGAAAATAATATAAAATAATTTTAAAGAGGAGGGCTGGGCTCAGAATTACACAAGAGGCCTAAGGGCTGGACAGTTTCATCAGGAGCTGTGTCCTGAAGGCAGGAAGCCATAAATAGCAGTTGCAAACAAGGGGAAAATGTGTTAGGGTGGGCTCAAGGAACATGTCATGCAAAAGCAGGAGTATAAGGGACCTGGCACAGCCAGCTATGCAGGGACAGAAACTGGCACTAGTGAGAGGAGACAGGTAGACACATGTATAGAGCAGCAAGTCATTGTGCACAAGGTAAGTGGTTCTACTTGATCAAGAATTTCTTACAGGGCTTTTACAGGTGCTACTCATACCAACTGATTCAGAAAGTCTGGACAAGCATCAGTAAGTGTTTGTTTATTTGTTAAATCCTCTGATAATTTCATGGGCAGCCAGAGTTGAGATTATTGAGTTAGAGTATAAGATGCTGATGTATAACTAAAGCTGGGTGAACAAAACAGATGTGATCCCTGCCCTCATAGCGCCTCAGAGCCTGGAAGAAGAGATAAACATTAAACACAAAATAAACACTCAATTACAAATTGTGGTTTGGGCTATACAAGAAAAGGGTGAAGGATGTGTGTGTCACAGCAAATGGTGTGCCTCTCCAGTTTCTGAGAGAAGGTACTTAATAGTTATAAACACCATAGAATTCAATTCCATGAAACCAACTATAAATTGTGATGAAAACTTCCATTTGTTGCACAACAATATAAACATTGCAAAATTTAATCAAGATTTAAAAATTTTAATAATAATATGGGCCAGAAACCATGAAGAGGATAAAAGAATTGCTCCAAAAAAAGTCTCTGAAAAAGGAATCAGCAGATTCAGCTTAGAGAAGAGGAAGCAGTAAAGTAAGAGGCATGAGACATCTACTTCCTAAGTTTTCTTACTGATGAGTGAGAAACATCAGTTTCAGCTTCTTCAAGAACAGACTACATAGCAGTTGGAAAAAGATTATTTTAGGTTATCATAACTTGGAGAAGTAATTTAAATCATGCAGCATTGGAGATTTGGAAAACAGTGATTGGGGAAAATAATCAGGGGACAGAATAGAGACCAATGCATAGAAATCTCAACCAGACAACTTACCTGATGATACTACAGGTAGAATTTATTTGTTTAAAAAATAAAACTTTAAAAGGTACCTATCCAAGGTGCCTAACTTCTTTGAGCCTCAGTTTCCATACCCATAAAATTAAGACATTATTGGCAGGGCCCTCGTGGGAATTATGTAAAGCTGTATTGAATGCTGGTTGGGTGTCAAGTGCTGGGTTAACTCTTTCTTGTGCCTCATTAGGAAAGGAGTTCTTCTCATCAGTCAAGTATCTACAGGTCAGGCACGATGTTTCAAGGTTAATAAATATTATCTGTTTGATTCCTCCCAACAAAGTAAACACCTTCAGCAAGTATAATTTTCATTTTCAGATAAAGAAAACTGAAGCTCAGAGAACTCTTCCAAGACCAAGAGATAAGAAAGTGGTGGAGCTGAAATTTAAATCCAGTTGGTGAGACCCCTCCAGACCAGTGCCCCTTTAAATGATGATGTGGGAGAGAATGTGGTAGAATGTCAGAGGGTGGGAAAGATTAAAGACAAGAGAGAGATGAATGAGAAGGATAGTGAAGAAGAAAGGGAAATAGGATGAGGAGTAAGAGGATGAGAAAAAGCAATGTGCTGAGAAAGAGAAATATAATAAGGGAGAGAAAGTTTAGGATGAAAGAATGAGGGGAAGAGGGAGAGGCCGTCATATGAGGGAAGGAGAGTCTGACAGTAGGTGATGGGCAAAGTCTGGTATTTTTCCAGTCTCACTGAGGCTTTAGTGGAATGCCCCCCTCTGTCTGCTGACGCATGCATCTGCTTTTACAGTTCAGGGTGTTCTGCTTAGTTTCCTGAGGCCAAGGCCCCTCCTCTGTGTCCCCCTCCTTGTTCCTTTTTTCCCAGCCTCTCCCAGGTCCCAAGGTTTGAGCAATGTCTGTGCTCCGGATGCCTCTGGTTTGCTCAGACAATTGCTTAATTACCATTTAAGAGAACTGATGCAACTGACCTTTAACATGTTGGTTACACTAAGATCCAAACGGAGAAAATAGACATCCTTTCATGAATGGGAAATTCTTCTCACAGCAACTAGGAAGCGTAAGCAGGAAGCATAGCAGGTGGATCATAGCCACAGGCTTAAGGGACAGAGGAATGGGACTGATTCTCTGGACTGTCTTTCTTTAGCAGCTAGTCAGAATTTTCAAGCCATTCTCAAGAGTCCTCAGGGCTTATTGAACTTGAGTGAAGCTTCCCTTCTAGGATAAAAAGGAGCCAGGGATAACTAAATGATTTGCCCTTTTAAAGTTTTTATAGCCATCCCCAGCACCAGCTCCTGCTCCCTGGCTTGCACCTGAAAACAGGTGGCACTTTCGCCACTATTCCATGGGTGGTGAGAGGAATATTTTATTATTGACACTGTTAAAATTAATTATTGATCTTCAGTCCTCTACAGACCATGCTCTCCTAATGCCCATGCCCACGGAAGACTCATCTCAACTCTCCCATCTTAGTATGCCACAGCCCAAGTAAATCAGCCATGATGGGTGGGTCACATAGCTCAACAATAAGGTCAAGCTACACTGCTGTTTTATTTCCGAGGAAATTCTCTGTGTACCATACCACATGTCCAGTAACTCTGATGACTCAGGCCTCAAATGTCAACTCTCCAGAAGGTCCTTCCCAATAACCTTCCCTAAGGTGACCTATTCCCTTTCCCAGGCTCTCTCCATGGCATGCTGCCTTGCTTTATTTCCTTCATAGCCCTTTACCAGACTTGATGTTCCTATTTTTTCAACCCAGGTCATCATATGGATAAAATTCTCCCACCATGAGCTCTCTGTCTCTACCATAATCCTGTGCTTAGAACAGAGTCAGGTTCATGGTAGACTTGCCATAATGTTCATTCAATACATGAAGGAATAACCTAGAAGTCAGGATTCCCCAAAGCCCCATTCCTCTTTCCACAGCCCTCTCCCAGCCTTAGTCCTTTCCCCAAAGGCCCTCTTCCTTTTCTTCTTTGTCAAAGTGGAAAACACTAGGCCAGTGGTCGGCAAACTGTGGCTCGCGAGCCACATGTGGCTCTTTGGCCCCTTGAGTGTGGCTCTTCCACAAAATACCACAGCCTGGGCAAGTCTATTTTGAAGAAGTGGCATTAGAAAAAGTTTAAGTTTAAAAAATTTGGCTCTCAAAAGAAATTTCAGAGGAGACAAAATGGTGGCAGAATAGACAGATGTGTCCTGAGCCTTGTCCCGGAGCAAAGAGAGTGAGCAGCTGAAACGAGTGGAATTCAGCCTGAACTGGCGAAGGAGACGCAGCTGGTGAGACAGTTTGCAGCGGGAAGGGCAGAGGTCCCCTGGATAAAGGTGAAATCAAGGATCTAGGCAAGAGAGTCTGCTGGACCTCTGTGCCCAGAGGGTCAGGGAGAAACTACAGGGTGCCAAGCCGCATCCCTGAGGACAGGCAAAGCATCTGACTGTGAAAAAAAAAAAAAAAAAAGGGACCACGGGACTGCAGGAGGTAGGGGACTTTGGACCTTGGAGTCTGGATTTTGGATCTGAGCTCAGAGGCAGCCCTGAAGGGCTGGCCGGACCATGAATGCCAGCAAGAGAGGAGCTTGCAGAGACGCAGTCCCTCCTCGCGCTGGGGCCTGTGCCTTTCTCCACTGAACCTAGTTCGTAGGACCTTTCGGATACAGACACTTACCCGTGGCTGAGATGCGGGAGAAGATGTGGACTTGTGGAATCTGGGAAGAGTAGACGGCGGTCCAGGAGAGGTGGTAGCGAGTCTGGTGCTGAGTCATAGCTAAGCCCCAGTCGCCATTTTCTCCTGAGAGATAGCCCCTCCCTCCAGTTTCCAGGCAACCAATATAGCCACACCCAGATTCCACCTTGAATAATACAAAGGAATCTGAATACTCCCTGAGGTCATAGGAACTGGCCTAAAGAGAAATCTTTAGCCCCAGCAACCAGAAACTGAGAAACAGTACAGTACAGACAACTGGAATCATAAGCCAGCCAAAGGAACAACACTCCACTTTTTTTCACTTTTATTTTTATTGTTTTTATTATCCCTTTCTTCTTCTTCTTTTTTTTCTTCTTTTCTTCTTTGTTTTCCTGTTTTTGTTTGTTGCTTTTTTTTCTATTTCTGTTCGCATTATTTTTCCATCACTATTTTTTATTTGCTATTTTTAATATTTTATACCATTTTTGAAATCAATTTTTTTGGTAAATTTATTATTTTTTCTTCTCATTCTCTTCTCATCCACTTATTCCCTTTCTACTTCTTCAATACTAAATTGAGGTCCTCCCCATATTCATCCAATTCTTAATCTTATTTTCACTATATAAGCCCAGCCTCTACAGATTCTGCCCCAATCCTCTTTGCTGGGTGTGTGGTGTTTGTATTTTTTTTTTTTTTTTTTTTGGTTTGTCTATTGATTTTGTGGTGTCTTACCTCCACATACATATATATATATATATTCTCCTTTTTATTCCTTTGTCTTTTATCCCTTATCTTTTTCTCTCTCTTTGATAGCATTTGTGCTCTCTTTTCTCTGCTCTAACTCTCTTTGCTCAGGTGGTCACTTATATTGGGGTTATTGGTGTCATGTGTACATTTGTGCTTGTTGAGGTGAATTTTATCCTGTCTGGTCAAGGGGCTTGAGAGCAAGCCATATAACCAGACACCTGGAGAGGAAACTCCATCCACGAACGGGTCAATAACACCCCAGACCCAACTATAGAGGCAGGAAGAATGCGGCAGTGAGGGAAAGAGCATGAGTGAGTGAGGGAGTTAAAGAGGAGCATGTGTTCAGGTGCGGGGGTGGGGTGAGAGAGAGAGTGAGTGAGGCACAAGTTAGATCCCACAGATCCTTCAGGGGCAGGCTAATCAGGCTTGCCTAACTAGGCAGCTTCTGCTACCATTACAAACAGTACCAGGAGGCCAGCTTGTCCTTAGAGGCCTAGCCTTTTTGAAGGGGAGAGCTGCTGTAACTGGGTTCCCAGCCTCAACTCCACCCAGAGTGCCCTCAGATAACACCTGGAACTCTACAGCCACCCCTGCCAGGGACATGCTACCTAGGCTGTGATCCCACGGTCAACGAGGCTCCAGCCACCCTGGGCACAGGCTCCTGTGAGTTCAGAAGCAGGATCCCCTCTGACCGGCCCAATGCTTTAGCCCAGGGCACTGCAACCACATGAACAGCAGACATGTGAGCAGCCCGCTCCTGTCCAAGGAGCAGCAGCCCCAAGAGCAACCCAACACAGGCCTAAGAGCAGCAGCTTCACGTGGCCTGCCCCTGTCCAAGGAGCAGCAGCTGTTTCAGCAGCCAGTTCCCCTGTCTGAGGAGCAGCAACCACGCAAGCAGCTCGCCCCATCTGAGGAGCAGCAGCCACTTAAGCAGCCCACTCACTACTGAGGAGCAGCAGACCCACACAGCCAGCCCCCTCTGAGGAGCAGCAGCTGTGCACAGCCCACACCCTGCACCTGTCTGAAGAGCAGCAGCTGTGCCACACAAGCAGCCAGCCGCCTTGCAAGGAGCAGCAGCTGTGTGAGTAGACAGTCCCTTTCTGAGGAGCAGCAGCTGCATGAACAGCCTGCCCCCATCTGAGGAGCAGCAGCCACATAAGCAGACTGCCCATGTCCAAGGAGCAGCAGCCCTGTGCAGTCCTCACTGGTCCAGGGAGCAGCACCCACATGCAGCCTGCACCTGTCCAATGAGAAGGAGCCGGGTGAGCAGCCCGTCCCTGTCCGAGGAGCATCAACAGCACAAGCAGCTCACTCCCACGTGAGGAGCAGCAGCCACATGAGCACACCGCCCCCCGTCCGAAAAGAAGTAGCTGCATGAGCAACCCACACCCATACAAGGAGCAGCAGCCCTTCAAGCAACCTGCCCCTGTCCAAGGAGCAGCGGCACCATGAATAGCCCATCCCATCTGAGGAACAACAGCAGCACGCAGCCAGCCCTCATCTAAAGAACAGCAGCCATGTGAGCAGTCCGCCCCTGTCCGAGGAGTAGCAGCCGCGTGAGCAGCTGGCCCCCGTCCAAGGAGCAGCGGACACGAGCAACCCGTCCCCATCCGAGGAGCAGCAACCTCATAATCAGCCCACCCCCATCCAAGGAACAACAGCTATACAAGCAGCCTCCCCCACCAGCCAGAGGAGGCACCACTGCTGCGAATAGCACCCACCAGAGGAGCCGCTGCCAACTGAGAAGCAGCTGCTACTGTAACCGCCCGAGGAGCAACTGCAGCCAGAGAAGCCACTGCCACCCAAGGAGCAGACCCTGCACAGCTCGACATCTAGATCAGTTGGTGAGACCAAAAATGGGTAAACAAAGATACCCCCAAAGGAAAGAAAAGGAGGAATCACCAGAAAGGCAGCTAAGTGAAACAGAGGCATGCAATATGTCAGAAAAAGAATTCAGACTAAGGGTCATAGAGTTCATAAACCAGATGGAAGAAAAAATCAACACCTTATGTAAGAATTGAGAAGAAATGGATGAAAAAATCAATAACTTATGTAAGAATCAAGAAGAAATGAAGAGTGATATAGCTGCAATAAAAAAAACACCATGGAAAGTTTTAACAGACTAGGAGAAGTGGAGGACCGAATTAGTGAACTAGAAGACAGGGAAGCAAAACACAGCCAAACTGAATTGCAACTGCAAAAAAAAAAAAAAATTAAAAGACAGGAGGAGAGCCTAAGGGAGCTATGGGACAACATGAAACGAAGCAACATACGAATAATAGGGGTGCCAGAACAACAGGAAGAGGAACAAGGGTTAGAAGAACTATTTGAAGAAATAATGTCAGAAAACTTCCCTGATGTGGCAAAGAAAAATGTCACACAAGCACAGAGAGTCCCAAACAGAATGAACCCGAAAAGACCCACACCAAGACACATCATAATTATGAAGGAAAATATTCAGGACAAAGAGAGAATCTTAAAGGCTGCAAGAGAGAGACAGAAAGTCACATACAAGGGAGCTCCCATTGGATTATCAAATGATTTCTCAACAGAAATACATCAGACCAGAAAAGAATGGAAGGAAATTTACAAAGTGATGCAAACCAAGGGACTGAATCCAAGAATACTCTATCTCGCAAGGTTATCATTCAGAATTGAAGGGGAAATAAGGAGCTTCACAGACAAAAAAAAAAATGTTAAGGGAGTTTATCACTACCAAGCCAGCAATCCAAGAAATGCTAAAGGGACTGGTGTAAAAAGAAGAAATAAAAAAGGGAAGAAGGAACACAGACACAAAAAATAAAAATGGCTACAAATAAGTTCCTTTCAATAATAACTTTAAACATAAAGGGACTAAATGCTCCAATCAAAAGACATTGAGTGGCTGAATGGATAAAAATACACGACCCTTATATATGCTGTCTACAAGAGACCCACCTCAGAAAAAGGGACTCATACAGACTGAAAGTGAAGGGATGGAAAAACATCTTTCAGGCAAATGGAAATGAAAAAAAGCTGGGGTAGCAGTACTTATTTCTGACAAAATAGACCTCAAAGTAAAGAGATAAGGAAGGCCACTTCATAATAATAAAGAGATCGATACAACAAGAGGATATAACCCTGATAAACATATATGCACCCAATGCAGGAGCACCCAAATACATAAAAAATCTCCTGGAAGATATCAAGGGAGAGATCAACAACAATACAATCATAGTAGGGAACTTTAGTACACCACTGACATCACTGGATAAATCCTCCAGACAAAAAATCAGCAGAGAAACAGCAATTCTAAATGACTCACTAGATCAGATGGATCTAATTGACATCTTCAGAGCATTTCACCCCAAAGCCACAGAATACACGTTCTTCTCAAGGGCACATGGGACATTTTCAAAAATAGACCACATATTGGGTCACAAACAAAGTCTCCCCAAATTAAAAAAGATTGAAATCATATCAAGCATTTTCTCAGCCCACAATGGCATAATATTAGAAATAAACTACAATAAAACATTCCAAAAAATTCAAACACTTGGAAGCTGAATAGCATGCTATTAAACAATGATTGGGTTATCAATGAGATCAAAGAAGAAATTAAAAACATCCTGGAGACTAATGACAATAAAAACACAACAATGCAAATACTATGGGACACAATGAAAGCAGTCCTGATAAGGAAGTTTATAGCTCTACAGGCCTACCTCAAAAAACAAGAAAAAATGGTAATAAATCATCTAACTCAACAACTCAAAGAATTAGAAAGAGAGCAACAAGAAAAGCCCACAGTGAGCAAAAGGAAGGAAATATTAAAGATCAGAGCAGAAATGAATGACATAGAGACCAAAAAAAAAAAAAAACAATACAAAAGATCAATGAAACCAACAGCTGGTTCTTTGAAAAGATAAACAAGATTGATGAACCTCTAGCCAGGCTCACCAAGAAGCAAAGAGAGAGGACCCAAATAAAATCAGAAATGAAAGAGGAGAAATAACAACAGACCCCACAGAAATACAAAGGATTGTTAAAAAATACTATGAACAACTCTATTCTAACAAACTAGACAACCTGGAGGAAATGGACACATTCCTAGAAAAATACAACCTTCCAAAATTTACTCAGGAAGATACTAAAAATCTCAATAGGCTGATAACTATAGAAGAAATTGAAGCAGTCATCAAAAAGCTTCCAGCAAACAAAAGCCCGGGGCCAGATGGCTTCACAGGGGAGTTTTACCAAACATTCAAGGAAGAACTAAATCCTTTCCTCCTAAGACTATTCCAGAAAATTCAAGAGGAAGGAACACTTCCAAGCGCCATCTATAAAACCAGCATCATCCTAATACCAAAACCAGATAAAGATAACACAATGAAAGAAAATTACAGACCAATATCCCTCATGAACATAGATGCCAAAATCCTCAACAAAATTCTAGCGAATCGGATCCAGCACTACATCAGAAAGATCATACACCATGACCAAGTAGGATTTATCCTGGGGATGCAAGGATGGTACAATACTCGCAAATCAACAAACGTGATACATCACATAAATAAATTGAGAGATAAAAATCACATAGTCATATCAATTGATGCAGAAAAAGCATTTGACAAAATCCAACACCCTTTCTTGACAAAAACTCTCAACAAGGTGGGAATAGAAGGATCATACCTTAACATAATAAAAGCCATATATTACAAACCCACAGCCAGGTGTCCTCAAACTTTTTAAACAGGGGGCCAGTTTACTGTCCCTCAGACCGTTGGAGGGCCAGACTATAGTTTAAAAAAAAACTATGAACAAATTCCTATGCGCACTGTGGGCCTGGGACAAGTCGGCTGCTAAGCAGGACAGGCAGCGGCACCCGGCGGGCCGGATAAATGTCCTCGGAGGGCCGCATGTGGCCCGCAGGCTGTAGTTTGAGGACGCCTGCCACAGCCAACATCATACTCAATGGGCAAAAACTAAAACCATTTCCCCTAAGAACAGGAACAAGACAGGGATGCCCACTCTCAGCACTCCTGTTCAACATAGTGCTGGAAGTACTAGCAATTGCAATCAGACAAGAAGAAGAAATAAAAGGCATCAAAATTGGAAAAGAAGAAGTAAAACTGTCCTTATTTGTAATGACATGATACTGTATATAAAAAACCCGAAAGACTCCATCAAAAAATTATTAGACTTAATAAATGAATTTGGCAATGTAGCAGGATACAAAATTAACGCCAAGAAATCTATGGCATTTCTATACACCAATAATGAACTTACAGAAAGAGAGATTTAAAAAGCAATTCCATTTACCATCGCACCAACAAAATTAAGATACCTAGGAATAAACTTAACTAAGGAGGTAAAATACCTATATGCAAAAAACTACAGGACACTGAAAAAAGAGATAGAGCTAGACATAAACAGATGGAAGAACATACTGTGTTCATGGACTGGTAGAATCAACATCATCAAAATGTCCATACTACCCAAAGCAATCTATATATTCAATGCACTTCCCATTAAAATACCAATGGCATATTTCACAGACCTAGAATGAACTTTCCAAAAATTCATCTGGAATAAAAAAAGACCTCAAATAGCCACAGCAATCCCGAGAAAGAAGAACAAAGTAGGTGGGATCTCAATACCAGATATCAAGCTGTATTACAAAGCCACTGTTCTCAGAACTGCCTGGTATTGGCACAAGAACAGACATATAGATCAATGGAATAGAAGAGAGAAGCCAGAAATCGACCCAAATCACTATGCTCAATTAATATTTGACAAAGGAGGCATGAACATACAATGGAGTCAAGACAGACTCTTCAATAAATGGTGTTGGGAAAATTGGACGGATACATGCAAAAAATTAAACTAGACCACCAACTTACACCATACACAAAAATAAACTCAAAATGGATCAAGGACTTAAACATACAATGGGAAACCATAAAAAATACTAGAGGAATCCATAGGCAGAAAAATCTCAGACATATGCCAAAGCAATTTCTTCACTGATACTGCTCCTAGGGCAATGGAAACTAAAGAGAAAATAAACAAATGGGACTACATCAAAATAAAAAGCTTTTGTACAGCAAAGGAAACCATCAATAAAACAACAAGAAAGCCCACTGCATGGGAGAACATATTCGCCAATGATATCAACAATAAGGGTTTAATCTCCAACATTTACAGGGAACTCATGCAGCTTAACAAAAAGAAGATAAACAACCCAATCAAAAAATGGGCAACTGATCTAAGTAGACACTTTTCGAAAGAAGACAGAAGGCCAAGAGACATCTGAAAACCTGCTCAAAGTCACTAATCATCAGAGAGATGCAAATCAAAATAACAATGCGGTACCATCTCACACCTGTCAGAATGGCTATTATCAACAAGTCAACAAATGACAAGTGCTGGTGAGGATTGGAGAAAAAGGAACCCTCGTGCACTGCTGGTGGGAATGCAGACTGGTGCAGCCACTGTGGAGAACAGTATGGAGTTCCCTCAAAAAACTAAAAATGGAACTCCCATTAGACCCAGTGATCCCACTTCTAGTAATATATCCCAAGAAACTAGAAACATGAATCAGAAAGGATATATGCACCCCTATGTTCATAGCAGCACAATTCACCATAGCTAAGATTTGGAAACAGCCTAAGTGACCATCAGCAGATGAGTGAATTAAAAAACTGTAGTACATCTACACAATGGAATACTACTATGAGGTAAAAAAGAAGGAGTTCTTACCATTTGCAACAACATGGATGGAGATGGAGAGCATTATGCTAAGTGAAATAAGCCAAGCAGAGAAAGATAAATATCACATGATCTCACTCATTTGTGGAATATAATGAACAACATAAACTGATGAACAAAAATAGATCCAGAGACAGAGAAACATCAAACAGAACGTCAAACCTCAGGGAAGGTAGGGGACAGTAGGGGTAAGGGGGAGAGATCAACCAAAGGACTTATATGCATGCATATAAGCCTAATCAATGGACACAGACCACAGGGGTATGGGGGCATGAATGGGAGGTGGGTGGTAATGGGGGAATAAGGACACATATGTAATACCTTAATACCTCAATCAATAAATAAATAAAGAAATTTAAATCGTTGTACTGTTGATATTTGGCTCTGTTGACTAATGAGTTTGCCGACCACTGCACTAGGCCATTAAAGCTGGCCCTTGGGGCATAATTCCTTCTCTACCACTTTCTGGCTGTAAACTCTTCTGTAAATTATCCAATTGCAACTATAAACTTGGTGACAATAAGGTTATTTTTAGGGTTAAATGAAGTAACTATATGACTAGGCCTGGCATAGGTTAAGCATTTGATTTGTATTAATTGCCTTTCGTTCTTCTTTCTCTTATGTCCTCTTTTTCCTTCCTTATAACTTAATTCCTTGCCTTCCTCTCAACCTTTACTCTCTACTCATAAAGATTCTACCATGATTGTCAGCAGGATATGTGTACTTGGATTAGACTGAGTTAGTCAGGCATGAATGTTAGGCAAGTTCTCTCTTCCAAGGAGAGGAAAAGTTTAAGGCAGACTGTTCTGAGAAACGTCAACCCAGGAGGAAGGCAGAGAGAGAGGGGCTGGAGGGTAGGCCATCAGTCTGCCCAGCTGTGATGTTTGGAGCATGTTCAGACTAATAGTCCCTGAGGGCTTATTTTACTTCTTCTGGAGGCCTCTCTTTTGTTAGCCCAGCAGGGCAGGTAGATTTGAAAATATTTATTGCATCAGCTGTGAGGTGGAAGAAAGAAGCCTGGATTGAGAGTGAGGCGATTTATTTCCACCCTCCAACCCTACACCTCCCAGTTCTGCCATTACCCAGCCCAGGGCTTAGAAAAAATCCACTCACCTCTCTGGACCTCAGCTTGCCATCTGACAATTAAAGTGAGAGTGAGACTAGCAGGTCGTGAAGGTGTCTTCTGGCTCTGACATGCCATGGCTAAATCAGACCAAAATGTTTTCTTCAGCTATTTTGGAAAAGGGAGTGGGAGCAATAGAAGCTTGGAGAAGCACCATTTGCAGGGTTTCTCATTTGTTTTGTTCCAATAACTTACTGATCTAAGCAGATTGTGTTAGGCAGGAATTTGTGTTTTTGCTGCCCTGAGTTGGTGTTAGGCTGTAGTAATGCACATGGGTCTCTGCAATTTCACTATCCAGCCTTTTCTATGATGGAGGCTCTTCTCAGACACGTGAGAGCTGAGATTCCTCAGAGGCGCCTGTAGATGAACTAGCCTCTTCTCTGCTATATTCATCTGAAGCCACAGCAACACTCTCTGAGCCAAAATTGTTCACTAATTAATACATTTCACAGGGTTAATGGAGTGTTGGCACCACCACCAGCTTGGGGCAGTTCCCAAAGCCACAGGCCTTGCCCAGTGCCCAGAATGTGCCCAGCTTGGAGGCAATCCATGCCAGCTTGCCTTTATGCCAGCATCTCACCCTTCTCAGTTGAACCTGGAACCACATCCCCTTCCAGAATCCTCCAAAGCTTCTAGCTGTGTCATTCTCTCCTTTACCTGTACCTCTTTCCAAGGAAGCACAGGGCACAGTCTTGTGGCACCAGATCGATTTTTTATTCTCTCTTCTCTGGGTAGAATGATGGATGGATCTACTCTGGAAAACCCATTAGAGAAGGCCTGGGCCATACTGCATTTCCATCAAGCCTGTCCAGGTGACTTTGAGTCAAGCCACTGAGAGCCATTTGGCTGCAGGACCATATCTGTAGGGCCTGGAGGAAAAGATGAAGAATTGGTGACACTCAGTGACCAAGCCCCTTTCACCATCCATCCCCACAGGGGAATTTTTTGGAGCTTCTTTAACTTACACTCTGTTGTGAAGCACCCAGTGCCCTTGATTGAACAGTCCACCTGCACTCTAGGTGAGGTCCTTCCATATCTGTCTGTGCCAGGGCAACCTGCAGGCACAGGTATTCAAGCGTCTCAGTGAGTGTCCCAAATTCCTGGGGAGCCAAGAAAGAGGTTGGAAGGATAAAGGGCCAGAATGATGGCTCTGTTTTTATATAGCATAGATTTCTCTAGGAAAGAGCTTGTTTTCACCTCACAGTGGCTGGTGATTGGGCCTGCAGGCTGATGTGGTTCTTATCTTCAGATAAGACCCCTGCTCTGCAGGCTTGGAAGATAAAATATTCAGTATTCTTAGTATGAATCAGACCTTGTATTCATCCAGCCAAGTCTTTTATGGCAAAGCAATTACCTTCTTTCCACATGTCACTTTTACTATGCCCTGTAACTATGCTTATCAGTGGTCTACTTATTCTCAAACACCCAGCCAAAACCTCACTTTCACCATGAACCATCTAGTCCCCCACAGTTCCCTGCAATGTCTCCTTTATTTTCTATTTCCTTGTATCATTCTTCAAATGATTATGGTGTCATAATTACCATTTAACTCATGTGTTTTTAATATCTTCATCTACTCTACTGAATGCCCAGCTTTTTTTTTTTTTTTTTTTTTTGCAGGACACCATGCCTTGTATATCTTTGCATTCCCCATAAGGGCTAGAAAAAAAACTGACCACATCATAAGCTATTATTAAGTATCTTCTGGTCATGCCAAGACAGAACTACTGGCTTGCTTAGTAGTGCTATTTCATTAGATAAAATAATAAATTAACTTTCCACTTCAAGTTAGGCATATTTATCTCAGACTAGAAGCCAAATCTGGGTGAGTGACCCAGAGCTAGGAAGATGTTTAGATGCCAGATGGGAAAATCTTGACCAAGCCAATCAGGTGCTGTCAGGGCCTTCTTTATGAGAGCACTACTGGCCCTGTGGACTAGTATTTTCTTCCCAGAGTGATGTTGCATGTCAAAGAAATTAATGGTCCTAGCTTGGCTGACTCATTTACTGGGAGCAATGGGTTCATATGGCAACTCTTAGTTTGGCCCACATCATGCCTCCACCAAAAAATAAAATAAAATAAATTATACTTTTTTCCCCAAATGAAAAAGCATTAAGAATTATAACTTTTTATTTTCTTGGCATCATCCGTTGGCCTACATCTGGTTTTCACTAACATATGCTTGTGATATTAAAAAATGCTAATAAAGTATGATGCCAGAGTAAAAAAGAGAGATATTTTAAAATTGATCAAAATATGAAATGGCCACCTAATATACAACCTCTTCATGGGTTTGTTACCTTCTCTTTGCAGCCTGTACTAGAAACAAATTGACTCTTTAATCTCTAAAATACTTCATTCAGTGCTCAAAGCAATCTATTAAATTCTATTTATATCATAATACTCATGGCATCTCAGAATATAATTCTTCGTCAGTAGAATATGGAGTTGGACTAGACATTATGAAAGATTACTTTAAATTCTATTATGTTTTTATTAAAGTTTCTCTCTTACACTTGCTAATCTCTCTTTTAACCATTCTTTGGCATGATTTGGAAAATAAAAGGCTGAATACGGGTTTTCTTAGGGATAGAGTCCAGGTTATAAAGGAAAAAACAAAAAGAGAAGACATGTCATCAAATCAATTCCATAGGCATTAGCAAAGGTGGGGGGTGGGTAGAGAAGGGAAGGTGAAAATTATGTTATATGCTTACTGGAATTGCAAAATTGGCAACATTGGCTTAGAGCCCTGCACACACAACTTCAATGCCTTATCACCAAGATTCATTTTCCTCCACACTGGTAGACCAATGCCTGGGGAATGGGGACCAAAGTGAAGAAAGGGAGGATGGTAGAGAGAACTGAGGAAATGACTCCCAAACTTGGTCTTAGATTTGTAGACCTGCAAGCATCCAGACAATGCATGTTGCAGAAAAATTTTCAAGCTGATCTTTGTCAACCAAGACTCAACAACTGGAAAGAGTCTTGGATCCACTTTATGTCTCTGACTCCCTCCTTTGGAAGCAGATGTCATGATAGAGGAGGCAGCATAGTCTAATACAACTTCATACCTGAGTTGCACTTCAGTTGTAAGCCAGGATCTGCCATGAATTAAATTTTGGCAAAGTCACTTCCCATCTCTGAACCTCAGAGGCATATCAGTAAAATGAGAAAATTGACTTAATTTTCAAGATTTTTCCCAAGTCTTACTTTTTGCTTTGCCAGGAACAATATTGTCTTTTCGGCCAGAACTGAAGGGTGGAGCAGAAATAGAGACAATGCTGACTGCTCTCTATCACCTCACCCCCAATTCCTGTCCCTCTGCTTAGTCAGACAACTCATCAGACCTATTTCCTGGAAGCTTTTTCTCTTATTTTAGAACTTATGGTGGAAAAGTCAGGGACAACATGAGCTCTTTTCATGAGTGATATCATTCACAGAGATCCCTGTGACTTATAACCTTTTCCCAGAAAGTCCCTGGTGACAGGAATTCAGAAAGTAATAGACCCTTGAAAGAAGTGGCTATTCTCAATGCAGAACACTGTAGAGCCAAGTAGATCTCCTGAGAATATTAATAAAAGAGAGTGTGCACCACTTGAAGCACACAGCAGCTACTATAAATTAAGGTCTCTCCCTAAAGATTTAAGTTTTCTAGAAGAGAAATTGTCACTCACTCAATTCCTTGTCATGCAGTATCTAAGAAACCTGAAGAACAGTGTTAGGAAGGGCAGCAAAGAGTGAGGAACAAGTTGACCCCTATAATCTCATGTTTGAATGCAAACATTGGCTCAGAACTAGAGCACTCTGTGATTCCAGCCTTGAGGATATTTGTAAACAGCATAATAAATGATCCCTCCACTGTATGAGAGATCAGAAGAAGATGTCCAACCTGGACCTCCTGGTTCATGGGTCAATTCTCAATGACCTGAATCAATGGCAAAACAAGGTTACCATCTCCTGCTCAATAGGGTTATATGACTTAGATGCTAGACTCCAGTAACTAGGAAAATATTTCCCAGGACAAGGGTCAACACCTGTTTTTATAAGTCCAGAGGTATGTTGTTCTATTGAGATCAGACATTGGAGCAAGATGACTTCTTTGCCACTGTTACCTAAAGGAGAGAATGTCTCATGAGAAATGTTTTGTTGATCCCTGTAACCTCATCAAGATTTTCTTCAGGAATAGGAGAATGGGAGAGATACCCATTTCTATTTAATAACTGAGGGTTATTTAAACCTACGATCTGAAGAAAGTGATAATGATTTCTTTAATACAACTAATATGAATTCAAGAGAAAAGTGGCATGTAGATCACCTTACAGGTAAAAAAAAAAACGAAAAAAAAAAAAAACTATCTTGAACTAAGCTTATCAAAGCCACTCACCCAGAAAGAACTAGCTAGTTGTTGTATCATGTTTTTCTCAACAAAGCCATGGCTCCCATCTCTTTCAAGAGGCCTTCCTCCTATAATCTCATGTTCACTGATGGTGAAAATGGGAGTAATTGTGTAAAATGAGCAGATAAGTACATTTTTTTCAGAGTGAGTTTAAAAATGAGGACACCTGGATTTAGGCTGCAATATCCTAAAGTCTTCCTGCATTACTAATAACAGAATTATCCTGTTTATGCAGATAGATGAGAATAAAAAAGGAGAAAGAAAGGGGAAAGGTTGAGGTCTTCTGAGTTGTGGAGAAGTGGATGAGGTACAGCTGGTGGATATTTACTAGGGAGCTCTCCTGGGAAAAGATTATGTGTATGGCTATGCCCCATGTTTCTGATAACCCCTTTTTCCCAAAAGAGGCCCAAACTGTAATAACACAGGGTGGGAGTATGTGTGGTTCAGGGTGAGGCCTGCAGGGCCTAGAGTTGGAAGAGGCTTCAGAGATCTCCTAACCATGTCCCCCTATTTATTTATTTTTTTATGTGAAGGTTTGAAGATTTGGAAAGTTACCTGATTTTCCTGGGATCACAGAGGCATGTAACAAAAGCAGACATTGAACTCAGGTCTCTCTCTTTCTTAAAAAAACATGTTTTTATTGATTTCAGAGAGAGGAAAGGAAAGGGAGAGAGAGATAGAAACATCAATGATAAGAGAGAATCATCGGTCAGCTGCCTCCTGACTGCCCCCTATTGGGATTGGAGCCCAAAATCCAGGCATGTGCCCTGACCAGGAATCCAACCTGTACCTCCTGGTTTATAGGTCAATGCTCAACCACTGAGTTACACCAGCCAGGCAAACTCAGGACTCTTGATCCCCAATCCAGACCACAAATATTTGAATATTCCATTTTGTCTCTGTGCCTTCTCTTCTGGGGAATCGCCACTATTTGTCTCTATTCTCTAAGTGCCTATGTCTTATGCCTGCTGACTGCATCCCAAATATAATTGACTGGAGCAGGATGGACCCCTGAATCAAGGGCAGTGCATCCATGAGCTAGGGAAAGATATGTGGCCTGAATCAAATGTTAGGTGAACCAAGCATCACCTAAATTAGGCAGTCCTATAACATGGACAGAGAGCCTCCTGTGACAAGAGTTAACAGAAGAAACCCATTAAGGGACAACAGAAAAATGAAACAACTGATCAGGACAACCAGAGAAGATGAGTGATTTCCCGCCCCCGTTCTATGTGAGACCTGGTTGTATTTCTGACACCAGACTGATATTTCAGATTATTCTCTTTTTCACATCTCTGGCTTCCCCTCTAAACCTAGAGTAGGTCCTCCTCCATCTCATTAGTTTTGCATGGCCCAGATATTTGCACTTGCTTTCCCAGCCTGCCTAGTTTCTATAGCAAGAGGTAGGCTTTGCCTTATAAAATGGGATTCTTACCAAAAAGAGAAAGAAGGGTACACAAAATGACACATGTCTACCATAGTGTTCCCAAGCACATTGGGCATTTCTGGTGTACTGTTCCAAAATCCTCTACTTGGCTCTATCTATTTCTCCAGTCACTGTTGTGCCAATCAGCAACATGAAGGCTTTGAATAGCTTTGTATAGGTATAATTCCTCAGCCTTGTGCTTCATACCTCTCACATCTTGCCCTGGCATTGTAGGGTACAATGATGGTGAAACCTGCATTTCCCTGGACCATATGCACACTGAATGTGTGGGAAAGTTACTGTGTGAGGAGCCACTTTTGATCAAAGCAGGTAAGAGGTGAGGGATAATTCTTCATTGTGTCCCCTAGACAGACACTTCTGAGATACATTATACAAGATTCTATCAGTACCAAGCACATATCCTTCTATTGCTTTCCATCTTTCCACATTTCATTCCCCCTGTCCTTTTCTCCTGTTCCTTATGACCACCTGCTTAGTCTTACACTCTATTCCCAGGGATCTCAGGCTAAAGTACTTAGAAAAGTTATGTTTTTGACATTAATTAAGATAATCATATGTTCTTGATGTTGGTCACCCATAGCCAACATGAATCTGATCTTGTATGTAAGTGTTGTTCTGATGGTTAATTTTATGTGTCAACTTGACTGGATCACCAGTGGGTACTCAAACATTTGGCCAACATTACTCTGGGTGTATCTGTGAGGATGTTTCTGGATGGCATTAATAATTGAGCTGGCAGATTGAGTAAATTGGCAGATTGTCCTCTGCAATGTGGGTGGACCTCATCCAATCAATTGAAGACCTGAACAAAACAAAGGGCTGAGCATGAGGGAAATCAAGCTGAACAAGAGTGAAATCATCCTGCCTGAGGAGCTGGGACATTGGTCTTTTCCAGGCTTTAAATGCCACTGAAACATTGGGTCTTGCGCCTGCCAGCTCTCAGATTAGAATTTATATCATCAGCTCTCCTGGTTCTCAGGCTGTCAGTCTTGGACTAGAACTAAACTATTATCTCTCCTGAGTCTCCAGCTTGCCTACTGCTGATCTTGGGACTTTCTAGTCTTTATAATCATATAAGCCAATTTATTATAATCTCTCTCTCTCTCTCTCTCTCTCTCTCTCTCTCTCTCTCTCTCTCCATATATAATGTATTTGTCAGGATTCTTTACAGAAACAGAACCCATAGGAGGTACAATCTGGAGAACCTTTACTAATACATTTGAACACAGCTTCAAATTCAAATCACCTTTTCTAGAATTAACAAGTTTGGCTGAATTTTAAGAGTTCTAACATACCAATAGCCCATCACCTTTTCACAGAGTAGATAATCCTAAAATGTTCTACTTATTCTCTACCATTAGTTTAATGTATAGCAGAATTTGGGGAGAGACAAAGAAATTCAGCTAGTAAGAAGCTAAATGCCCTCTGTTTTGTATTGTCCATTTCCCCTTTGCTACAGCTTTATGTAAATCAATGTTTGGTTGCTATATTGGTTTCCTAGGGCTGCCATAGCACATTATCACAAACTAGGTAGTTTAAAACAATAGAAATTTATTCTATTATAGTTCTGGAAGCCAGGAGTCAAAAATTAAAGTTTTAGCAGGGCAATATTCTCTCTGAAAGCTGTTATTTCTTGCTTCTTCTTAGCTTCTATTATTTGTTGGCAATACTTGGTGTTCCTTAGCTGTGGCAGAATAACTCCAATCTTTTCCTCTGTTTTCACATGTTCTTCCTCCTTCTATATGCCCTTGGATCCAAATATCTTTCTTATTAAAAAACAAAACAAAAAACAGTCATTGATTTAGGGCCCAACCTAATCCAGTATGACCTCATCTTAACTTTATTATATTTGCAAAGGCCCTATTTCCAAATAAGGTCACATTCATGGGTTTTAAATGGACATGGATTTTGGGGAAACACTATTCAACCCAGTAGGGACACTTAGGATACAATTGACTATTCTCTGTACCTGGTGAGGTGAGAACAGCATTGTGGTAAAATGGAGAAGAGAGGCTCAAAAAATGCAAATGAGGCCAGTACCCACTTTACAGTGATGGTGGTCATAATTCTAGGCTCACAGGAGTTCTGAGTCATATTTAGCTGAGGAGAGGCAGTCTTAACAGATTTTAAGGAAACATTTCATGTCCACCCAGGATATACAGCTCCTGCGATCCTGACTAACATGTCCTGGTTTCCCCCCGGGGGGTACTCCCTGTGTCAGCTTCCTAGGGGGCAAGATTAACAATGACTTTCTATTTAGAAAGGTTAGAAGTAAATATTCTCAAATAAATTAGAAAATAGGTAAACAAGGAAAACAGTCAGCTTTTAAGAGTAAGTCTTGGCTAAGGCCTAATGGAGACTATGAGGAACATTAGAGAACCTTTCAGGGGAGGGAGAAGCTTGCCTGAGAGCCAACAGTGACTTTATGAAAGAAGAGCTGAGGACACCAGAAGCATGTCTTTCTTCTGTGAGGCTTGAACATGTCTTTTTACTTTGGGGATCAGCTTAATTGGAGGAGAAAAGAATGGAGCTACCTCATTCCTATTGTTCATGGTTCTGTGATTTGAAATTCTAACTCTTTGAAGGAAAAGACCACATTTTTCTTATTTGCCTTTGGGTCCCCAAGTCCCAGTTAATAAATGACACTTAGAAAAATACCTAGCAATTTTTATTAAATGAATGTTGGAGATAAGTTAGTTAGATTGAATAGAAGCTATTCATTTTCAAAACACAAACTGGAACTCAGGAATTATGTTTTTCATAGGGGTGTGAAAGAATATAAATGGTAGAACATTGGATGTTCATTGAGCAGACATTTATTAAGTATCTACTATGTGGAATACACTGTAAACAATGTTGAGAGAAAATGATATACAACTTGTGGCCTCTGCTTCAATTTATTAACATCTAATGATGGAAATAAGCTGAACAGTCTCAGTACAATTACTGAACAAAAGATTAAAAATTTTAAAAATAAGGTTTTGTGTGTGTTTTTTTGAAAAAAAAAAAAAAGCTCCTATAACATTTGTATGACATATAAAAGGGAAAAAGTTACTCTTGATTAGGATAATCAGAGAAGATTTTGTTGAGAAGTAATGCATTATCTCCAGAAGCTAATAACCATTTAAAATATTAGACCTTAAAATACTTTGGAATCAATTATTTTGTGGAAACATCTAGATTTAGGGATGACTTTTGAAACAGAACCATTCCTTAAGGCAATGTCCTCTTGAAAAGGCATATAGCACAGGTTAATTTGAACAACATTGTAATCTTGAAATGTGCAGCATATCCAAAAATCATGTCCAAGGCCACCCATTTCACTCAGCTCAGGGATCATCAGTGTGGGTCAACTTAGCATCTGAAAAATGATAGTGAAAACTGTTTTGGAATGAATTGGTTCCCTCCGGTGTCTTCAGTAGCATTCAAAGAAAACTGTTGGCCCTCCCTAATTCAATTGCCTGCTTGGCTGTACATTCTGAAACTGATGCTGAAAGGAAATTTCCACAGAGAGCTTACAGGGACCACCCACCCTTCCTTAAAGCCAGTGGAAATTGTTTAAGATCTGGAACTCTCCCTCAGGAGCCACAATTAAATTGAGGCTTGAAAGGACCTGAATTCCACTTCCTAGACCATGGCCAGAATAGTCAGTGGAACCAAGGAAATTAGAGCTCAACCATTAGCCAACATGTCTTCCACTCTTGTTCATTGGTTCTTTTATGCACCTCATAGATATGGTGCACTTACTACCTACTCAGTGCTATGTGAGAGGAGAACCAGACTGGAAGAAACAAATAATCTATACCAGTGACTGGCATGTAATATGATCACATGTCACTCTTTCAGTTACAGGAGACCAAAACTCAACTCAAACTGACTTAAATGAATAAGGACATTCACTGAATCATGTATAGAAAAGTTCAGGCATAGCTCAACCCAAGTGTTCAAACAGTAT
This sequence comes from Plecotus auritus, assembly GCF_963455305.1. Classification (NCBI taxonomy): domain Eukaryota; kingdom Metazoa; phylum Chordata; class Mammalia; order Chiroptera; family Vespertilionidae; genus Plecotus; species Plecotus auritus. The sequence goes on along the minus strand of NC_137776.1, from coordinate 22,110,650 downwards.
TACCAGAAAATGTTCCCCTTATCATTAAAACTCCATGACTAAATTTCAATGGACAAATTTGAGTATTTTACCTATCTCTGAGCCAGTATGGGATAAGCTGATTGGTTACATATGAATCATGTGATCTCACCCAGACTTCATGTGCCCAGAGAATGGGAGAGGAATCATTTCTTAAAGGAAAATAAGGCTGATGTTCCAACAAAAGTAGGGAGATAATTGCTTGGGAGGCAAGAACAATAAATGTCCATTGTGGAATATAACAGCATTTTAGTCGTGGCAGATCCTGGAGCTTTAATAGGGACTTTGAGGTTTTCATTATTTTTATGGGTGAAGCTTCCACTGAATCATCACCTACTTGTACTCTCTCTGCTCATGCTGCCTAATACCATTGGGACTGGGAAAATATATTAACCTTCATTTTCAAGTTCACAATAAGAAGGGCTGGAATTCAGGTTCATCACCAAAATCAGTTTCTGAAGTCCCAGCTTGCCTTTAGAATGGCAGGTCAGGATGAGTTCCAGGAGCAGCTACTACCACCTCAAGGTCCAAAGTCAAAAAGGGGGGTCCCAGCCAGACCAGACCTTTGGGACTCCATATACTAAAAGCCTTTCCTGAGCCTGACCTCACAGCCTTACTTTTTCAACTAACACATAGGCTATTCTCTCATATCCCTTGCGTCAGATGCTAAAGTAGCCTGTCTGCTCTCACTCCCTTATTCCAATTTCTTTCTCCAAACATGAGCCATTTTTTCCTTATCCCTCTTGGTACAATTGCATGTTTCCACCCAGAGGAGTGAAGTGGTTTGTTGTTGTTGCTCGTGCTTTTCCCCGTGCAGTTATTTTAACTGCAATTTGATGTCTTCAAGCATTGGGGCGGGAAAAGACATATATAATTAGAAAAGTAAATAATGATATAAAGGTGCTGTTACTGAGGTTTTCTGGATGACTGTTCAAGTCAGAAAAACAATAGTTCTCAGAGAACGGAAATAAGCCCACACATTGGAGAATGGAGACAATGAGCTGAAATCATGGAGCTGGGCAAAGCCAACTCAAACAGCAGGAACTTATAACTTGTTCAGATGAGAGAGGAGGGCACTTGGTTGAGACAGAAGCCAGGGATGGCATTTCTGGTGACTCTCAACAACCTCAAGACACTTAATCTGTTCAATCTACTTCCCCAAGACACTTAATTTGTTCAATCTACAAAGCTAGTGTGTGAGCTTTGTGCTAGAAGCTGGGATGCCCTGCCTATGACCTCAGAGATAGCAAGACCTCCCAGGGCTCACTCCCTACCTCATTGTCAGATCAGCAGTACCCACCCTTTGTGGATCTCAGGAAAGATCTGAGGACTGGTGTGATGGTGTTCTTCAGGCATCTGTGGCCCCACGTGGGAAATTTTCCCTCATTGCTTCAGCATTCTTCAGTCATTTCAATTAACCATAGAAAAAAAAATCCATCGATTTGCAAAAGGTAAAGTTCAAAAGGGTTGGTTCCATAATTTAACTTTGTAGACAAAGTCAGACTGTTCCCAAAATCTTTCCTCACCCTGAGAGAACAGAAGAAAGTGTATAATGTAAGCAGTGGTCTACCCACAGACTAGTGACCAGCCCTGAGTTCACAGATGGGCTTTTGTTTAAATCTATTTTTTATTGATTTCAGAAAGGAAGGGAGAGAGAGAGATAGAAACATCAATAATGAGAGAGAATCATTGATCAGCTGCCCCCTGCGCATCCTCCACTGGGGATTGAGTCTCCATCCTGAGCATGTGCCCTGACCAGGAATCGAACCATAACCTCTTGGTTCATAGGTCGATGCTCAACCACTGAGCAACACCGGCAGGGCACAGATGGGGTTTTTTCAAAGTTGTTTCTATGTGACCCCAATGTAGAGTTAAACAGTGGAAAATTCAGCTAAATCTTCTGATTTTCTTATCATGAGATCCCAGTTCTAAAGATAGGCACAAGGCACTCACTTAAGGAAAATTCCATTTCATTCAGCAAGGACTTCTTTGGCAATTAGGAGGTGCCCATACTGTGCTAGTTTCTATGAGCAGTAGAGAAAACATTTGTGTTCTGACCCCCTACCCTCAAGCTGCTCCCAATGTGGTTGCTGTGATAAAGCACAAATATTGTGGTGGAGGGACAGTAAATGCTGCAAATTTGCAGAAACTCCTATGCCCAGAAATTGAATACAAATCAAGCAGATTGAAGATATCCAGAGAGAAACTTAGATTTTTTTTTCCTCTTCAACAGGAGGCCCATTAAACTGTGTTACTGGAGAAGTCACTGTGGGCTGAGACTAGCTTAGGAACTGGGGATTTACGTGTGAAGGAAAAACCATGATCCCATCCAGGGGGAGAGTATATTGTCTTTTGGTGGTGGAGGATGGAGTAGGAAAATATATGCAGTTTGGGAAAATATGAAAGGGAAAAAATTAGTTTGCATATGAGAAATATCGAGTAAAAGGATGTTGGGGTGGGTGCTGTGAATGGTGTAGAGGACATGAGCAGGGGGGATGAGAAACAGAGAGGATTTGGGAAGATTCCTGGAAAAGCAAAAGTAGAGTTAAATGTTTGAGTTCTGTGGAGAATGTGGCTTGGCAAAAAGGGGAAGAGAATATTCCGAGGCTGGGAGAGTAGCTTGTGAAGAGGTAGGGAATGCTGTATGTATCACGCACACTCCTGCCCCCATCTTAGCCCCTTACTCCTTCATCTTCTCTAAGAGGTCTGGCAGCAGAGGGTTTCTTTGTCCTATTTTGTCCTTTCTCTCACCCTGACTTTCACAAGAGGAAAAGGGAACAGAAGTAGAAGGGAGCTTAGAAGCCAAGCCTCCAATTTCATGCTGAAGTCCGGCTGGGGAAGAAAATCATGAAACCTAATTGCCCTCTTAGAACAACATTGGTCTTATTTTCCCATGAGGTATCAGAGGGTATTGAGTGCAATTGGTCACAGGGTCGCCAGAGTTTAATGTCCGTGCTGGCGCTGGGTTCCTGCATTAATCTACCCTGGCAAGTGAGTCTGCCTGATCTCAACCAGTAGTCTCAGTCTCATGCCAAACTCTGAGACCAATCTTAGTTTCTGGCAGTGGTCAACTTTTTGTCTACTCTTGCTGTCTTGCTACTGGTCCAACTTGACTATGGATCTCCTTTTCCTCAATAATCAAGTTCTTGCCCATTTCCTGATCAAACCTCTGTCTTAAGCCCTAGGTGTTTGTTCGTTTTTGTAAGTGGCTTCACTGTCTTGTGTCTCTATCTGCAGTGATTGAGATCCAGGCTTGTTTCCCAGTCTCCCCAGGGAACCTGCCTTGGAGCCCAGTCTCATTAGCAGCTGGGATGCCCTGCCTATGACCTCTAATTCAGTCCTTGCCAGGTCATCCCTGAAGCCAGCTTTCTGCCTATTATTACTGATTGCCTATTCCTTGGACCTCCAGTGATCAAGGTGTCAGTTCTGCCTGAAAATACTCTAGATCTTAGTATCCATGCCCACCTCAGCCAGTGGTGCTCCTACCCTCTTGCCTTTTGGAATAAACTCAGATTTATAAATTCATATCTCATGACGCTAATATCTGGCCTTACTTCCTATGGAGTTTCTCCAACAAAGATTCTGTCTGGGGTGTTGATCCCAGCTTACATAGGCTTTCCCATTCCATTGGCCAAAGTCTGAGATATAACAGAGAACCTGCTGTATCAATATTGTGTCTTTCACTTCTCAGATACTCAGTCACTACAGGACCAAGCTCATCTGATCTTGACACCAGGCAGAATAACCCTTTGGCTTAATTAACTTAGAATCAACATAATTCTTGATGTCACCTCAAAAACCTACCAAAATTTGTTCTAAAATTGATTTGTTTCTTTGATTTTTTTTTCTTATTGAAGTGAGTTAAATGAAAAGAGAAAAATGGCTGCAATCCCTGGACTATCTTGGGAAGAGGTAGGATGAAAATTCTCAGGATCTCATAGTAATTCTAGGTCAGAGAGAAGGGCTAAGAAATATGTAGAAGAAAAGCTCAAGGCATCAATCCCAATAGTTCTGTTGTCATGACAGTCTTATAACTTATAGAATTCCTTCCCCTGGAATGTGAGGTAGACCTAGTGAGCCTCCTTCAGTGAAGATAATATGAAAAAAAGTGATGGGATATCATTTCTGAGATGAGGTTATAAAATGACTGTGTATTGTCTTGCACTCCTTTGCTTTCTTCTGGAAACCAGCTCCCATGTTAGGAACTGCCTTTAGAAAGGCCCACATGGCAAAGAACTGAAGGAGACCTCTGGTGAATAACTAGTATAGAAGTGAGGCCCTCAGTGCAACAGTCTGTGGAGAACTTAATCCTGCCAAGAACCATGTGAGTGAGTTTGGAGATGATCTTCTAATGAGACTACAGCCCCAGATGATACCTTGTCCATAGGCTTATAAGAGACCTAAAGGAAGAGGTACTCATATAAGAGGTACTTGGATTCCTGACCCACAAAAAGTGTGAGATAATAAATATTTGTTAGTTTAAGCAGCTAAATTTTGGAATAATTTGTTACATGCCAATAGATATCCAATACAAGCTTCAGGAAATGGGAGTCTATGAAGAAAGAAAATTTGGGATGCAGATAATTTAAATAATTTCCTTCTACCCTAAATCCTCCAGTTCCCCATTTAATTAGACTTAGAGGAAAGCCACATTTATTTCATAAATATATATGTAGTGTGTGACCTTTCTGTGCCTGGGACTATGAAACATTCCATGGAGGATTCAGAAGTTAGGGCCCTCAGGGAACTGAGGGAACAGCCATAAGCCACAAGAAATAAAAAGGAACCACGACATAATGATTGTGTCACTAGTTTTCCTGTCTCCCAAACTCATGAAAATCCCTCTTAAATTCCATGAAAAACAATATAAAAGGAAGGCAGAAAAGAACTGCTATTATAGGGTGGACTGTTATGAAGCAGCCTGAATTCATTAGGACAGAGGCCAAAAATTGGCAGGAAGGACCCTGTCTGCAAGTATGCTTTGTTTTGTCAACTGTATTAATTTGTGTAATTAGTCACCAATATATCAAATCAGGATATTTCACATAAATACAAACTTCCTGGCTTGTCTTGGAATATTCGAAGATCTGGTCAAGCTGGGGCAATACTCCTATACTGGAACCATTGCCATGCACAAATAGGCCCCTTTCTCCCCGTCTAATTTGGGCATATGCTATTTATTTTGCCACAGTCTCCACCCAGCCTACTTCACTAATTTAAGCTGGGTAGCATTTCTGTTCACATATGATGCTTTAAGTCTTCTCTCTGATTCTTTTTGAGATACAGAGTTCTTCCCATCTTCAGTGGCCCCATAAAACAATAGCCCTAATTCTTTGCCTCTGCAAAAACCCCTTGGATGAAATCTAGTAGTTAGTCCATAGTAAGTGTTTGATATTTGTTCCCTTACTTTTCCACTATTCTCTACACAGAAACATTTTTTAGAACCTTATGCAAATAACAAGTGCAATATACTTTCTCATTATACTGTTGGAAACCTATGGTGACTATAGAATTCCCCTACCATGTCTCAACCACTGGTTTAAACTGGGAATATTATAGTGAACAGAAAAAACTAAGTTTAGCTCTTAAAGGGTGTAAAGCTTCCTGATAAATGAAAGATTAATACTGCTTGAATAAATGTAGTAAACCAATGAGATGACCTTGTTAGTCCCTTCCAGATATAGTAGTCTATAATGTATTTCCCTTAAGCTATCCCCCTTTTTTTCTTTCTTCTCCCTTTCTGTCCTTGGTCCTAACATAAGTTGGTCTTCCTGACCTCTTTAGAAAGCACAACACTCAGGATTCTGGCTAAACTCCAGGCTCACCAGAGCTTTAGAAGGGCAAACAGAGGTAGAAGCATGGTCCAAGGAGTGGTTTATCACATCATTGCTTTTCTGAAGAGTTTCCTCATAACTAACCCCAGATAAATTTACTACTCAAGCTCTCAGAGGCCATGAAAAAAGGAAGAGGGAAAAGAGATATCTAATTTCTCCAGGAAAAAAAAAATACATTGTCTGCATTAGCAAGGCCCACGGGTCTCCAATTATAATTCATGCTGTCCGCATGCACATTAGACTCATGGTCTGGCTCTGGCATCTGAAGGATGGCTCCCAACCAATGGACTCTAGAGGAAGCAGAGGCTGAAACCTGGGAGAATCTTGGCCAGAGCCTCAGCCATGACCTCAGACCCTTCAACTGCACCTGAGTACACATTTCCAGGGGAGATGTGTTCTCCACAGAAGAACAGCAGCTCTGGCCCATGGGGTCCCTGTGAGATCACCCCAGCTGGTCTAAATTAGTGTGTATGACATACACACATACATTTTTTAAAAAATCCTAGCACATACAATCTTTATTTTATTTTTTATTCCATACTCTGACCTTCTGCTAAATCAACTTTTTTTATGACTTTCTCTTCTGCTTACTTAAATGTTTCCGTATTGAATGTGCTGAGCAGCCAGCACATTCGTAAAATCACCCAGGCAAGCTAAATTCACTTCCTAAGCCAGCTTCATACCTGAGTATAAAGAAGGTATCCTACCCTCAAAAATGAACTACTCCTGACAAAGAAATACTTTCTGTCACCAAGGGAGAATGTGTTCCATTTCCCACTGCCCTCTCTGTCCCTCTCTTTTTTCTTTTCTTCTTTTTCTCCACTGAATTTCATCTTCCAATGAAGTCAGATTCTAAAGCCCAAATAAGTGGAGGAGGTTTCATGTTGTCTCAGCTGAATAATCCTAGCTCACCCAAGTACACAGTGTTAACACATAATGTTTGCACATTAAGTTTGCTGACTTCTGGACTGATTTCTGTTTCTCCCTCTCTCTCCTTACTGGAGGGCTGGAGGTAGAAAAGAAAGTTTGAATCATATTGAAATCACAGAGTAAAAAAGACTGGTTTCAAAGGAAAAAGGAAAAAACAAGATACCTAGCCATCTCTATATTTTTAAGTTATTTCTTAAACTTTTTACTTTTGAAAGCCTTTTATTCTTTAAAGACTTTTTGGTACTGTGCTTCAAACTCCAGTGTAGAACAAAAAGCATGCACATGTGTACAACTATGTAGCCTTATGCTGATGAGCTCATGTTTATTATTCCACATTTTCTAATGATTAAGGAGAAATTAAAACTGACCTGGAGATAATGCTCACCCACTTTCATATCTAAAGACAAATATCTAAAGACAAGTCTCTCTGTATCAATCAATGTTCAAATAAAAATAATGAAAACCATACTTGAGTATCTAAGACAGAGAGATTTCAGTGCAGAGGATTAGTTACCCAGCTGGTGAAAGAGTTGAGAAGTCAGACAGGAGACAAGGAGGTAAATCAGAGGTAGTAATGGCAGGATGCAGGGGCAAAGGAGGAGACGGAGTGATCAGAACTCGAGGGCTGGGGCCATCAGACAGGAGCTGGAATCACAGCACAGCTGTCTAGTAGAATCCAGAGTCCAGGAAGAGAGGCAGCTACTACTGGAGAAACCACCCAAGACAGTGAAGGTGAAGGAGAAAAGCACGGCTTCTCTCTTCCTTTCTCCCTCCCATCTCCATCCAATGCCTCCCATGAAATGAGCCTAGCTGGAAGCCAGCTGATCGGGGAGCCTGGGAAATACAACCTGAATATCATTAGACCTCTGAGGCACCCAGCAGAACAGAGGAACAGGAGAGATGTTGCAGAAGACAAACAGGCTCAGGACCCATTGCTCCCACTTCTCTGTGTCCCCAACATCTGCACCAAGCCATTGAATGAACAGGATGTAAATTCTGGAGAGGTTAGAGATCAGGACAACAAGGAAAGGTGCTATGAGAGTAAAGATCAAGTTCACACCCAAATTCAGCTCTACCAACCTCTAATCCTGGGTACTTTCCCCTTAATTGTTAGGGCTGCCACCCTGTCTAGTTTGTGTGTCCAATCCTAGCATGTGTGAAATGCAATGAGTTCTAGACATAGGATGGGAAATTACTGCAGACCCACGTCAGGGAACATTAAAACCAAAGCTAGGCTAGAAGCATGTTTTCACATGGAGGCACAGGCATTTCATCTCTTTTTCTACCAAGAGCAATGACTAGTCACTTAAGAGGACACAGGGCCAGAGAAGCGATATTGAAAGATATTCTCAGATGGCCCCAAAGGCTCTTTTAAAGCTTTTTCAGCAACCAGGCTTTGCTAGATGTGTTTCCCCCCCGCCCATTTCCACCCTCCACCACCCCCCCACCCAAGGCTGGCGCAAAGCCACTAACAGACAGAAGCTTCAGAAGACTGCTCTGTTCAGAAAGCCTCATAAAAGAGCCATGAATTTGCTCATAAATAATCCACTCAGGATGGAATTCAACAAATCACAGCTAAATCCTCCTTTTGGCAAATGCTTCCATCGTAATTATAACTGTATTATTGCTTGTATTACCAAACATGTCTTTCTCTGTCCTTAAAAATGGTGGAGGAGGATAGAAGCAAAAATATAATATAAACAGAGGGATGGAAAATTACCCCAGGAAAGTATAATGGCTAAACAATGACTAAGGGGGCTGGGAAATGTATGCATCAACACAGATCCATGGGTGTAAACAGTGTGGTGGGAAGGGTGACGATGTGGGTGAACTAGACAGAGGGGGGGATTTAGGCTGAGGCAGAGTTTCCTGTCCCTGGCGTCATTAGGAGGATGTCTGAGAGAGCTGGGTCCTTTCACCTTGGTCTTAGAGACCCTGACTGGTCAGGGAACAGACACAACTCATACAGCCCAAGCATTTTATCATTTTATGATTCTCTTAATGAGGCTGAGAGACAACAGTTAAGCAGGATCTGAGGCTGGGGCTCCTGTGTCAAACAGCTTTGATTCATGGCTCTAGTCCACCTTTTCCTTGTTTGGTCACCTAAACAAATTCTTTATTCCATTAGAACATCAGGTTCTTCATTTATAAAATGAGATAATCCACTCAGCAAATATTTATTGAGTATCTGCTCTGTTCCAGGCACTATCCTAGGTCCTGGGGTTACAAGACTGTGGAAGGTTGAGGTGAAGGGATGACATCCTAGTTCTTGAGGACTTTATATTCTGGTGCAGGGAGTAAGATAATACACAAATTAATAAATAAATATAGAATATAGTGGTGGCAAATGCTATAAAGAGAAATAAAGCCAGGTAAGAGAAAGAGAGAGTGATAGCGGAAAGGTATTAACTATTTAATAGAGTGTCCAGCAAGGAACTCACTGAACAGGTGACATTCAAACAGATCTGGAAGAGAAATGAAGGGGAGAGAGCCACAAAGATATACATGGAGAGGGTGTTGCAGGCAGGAAGAACCGCAAGTGCAAATACCCTGTGACTTCAGAGCTGTGTTATACTGCCTTGGCACACAGTAAGCATTTAATAAATGTTAGCTATTATTTTTAATTATAAACAGAGTAGCCACAAACTGCATTTTTGCTCAAGGCAGAGCAGCAAGACCATTGAGGATCAGTAACTCCTCTCAGGTTTGGAGCCTTGCTATTCCCCTACCCTACATCACATTCTTCTGCTTATTAATAGACAGTGTTCTCAGCTTACAGTTACTAGTATATGCAAAATAAAAAGGAGCATGACACGTGATACCCCAAACCTCAGATAACCAAAGGACTGTCCACATTTTTATCAGATGACTTTATACCAAAAAAAAAAAGTACTTTGCTAGTTATGTTTTATTCACTCTATTATCAACAGGAGATCCTTGTGGGGCACAAGTTGGCATCAGATGCAAAACATTCAATTCCTAGTGATGTAATATCAGACCTCTCTGAGCTCACAGGGTCGTTAGGAGGATCAATGAAGACTGTGGGGGCCCTTTGTGAACCATACAACTGCATTTGATTATTGTTTTATGATAAAAAGTGGAGTGAATCTTTTGAGCTCACAACCACGACTGTGGTTGGGACATGGCCCACCCACATTTTAGATGACTAGGAGACACAAGACTGAGACCAACACTTGCCTCAAGAAAGTCACAAAGCCAATTGGAGTTACAAAGGGACTCTTCTGTTTTTAATATTCCCTGGGATGAAAGTTGATGACATTTGTTTAGATTGGCATTGACGGGGAATGATTCTGTTGTGGATCCAAGTTGCTTAGAATAGAGTTGATGATCCTGCCAGCAATCTGATTAAAACAGGCACACACTGTAGGGGATAAAAAGGAATGGAGGATTTCTCACACTTTTCTTCTGATATATAGACTACAAAATTAAAGCCCTAGGCATTACATGGCTTCATAGGAGACTCAGCCCAATGCTAAGATGAATAAGGTGTTCAGGAGCTACAAATGAGAGTCTGAGGGTCCAGATTAAGAGAGACCAGTATGTTCACCTCAGTGATACGTCATTATTTTAGAATCACTACATTTTAGAGCTGAAAGAAATAAAGAGTTCTCTGCAACTGAATCCTTCTAAGTCCCAAAGTTTAAAAGATCAAATAGAAGTTATGGGGGATGCCATAGCTGATTTTGCTCAGTGGATAGCATGTCAACCTGTGGACTGAAGAGTCCCCGGTTTGATTCCAGTCAAAGGCACATGCCTAGGTTGTGGGCTCGATCCCCAGTATGGGGTGGGCAGGAGGCAGCCAATCAATAATTCTCTCTCATCATTGATGTTTCTATCTCTCATTCTCCCTTCCTCTCTGAAATCAATAAAAATACATTTTTTAAAAGAAGTTATGAGGGGAAAATCATTGTAGCTTCACCCTTTAAGCACAGTAAAAGCCCAGTAAGAGCACAGGCTGTTATTGGGCAAAGGGTATTGGACCAGACAGGAACTGCCCCTGAAATTCAATTCAGTAATAATTACTGGCAGAAAAGGGGACATAGTAGAATAAAAAGAATTCATTTAAAATTCTTGACACTCTTCTCAAGTTTCTTTCAAAACAGCAAACATCTTATTGGGTTCAATTGGGTCAAGTAGGATTGGTTCATTTTCAGAAGTTCAAAGAATGGCTCAATGAGTATCTGACAAAGTTGTGAAGGAGCTCTCCACCCAAGTTAGGTATCAAGCCCCATCCAATGGAGTTGGAGGAGGACATGGTAGAGTGGAGAAGGCACATATAAGTCTTCCAAGAATAGTGGTTCCAGGAATTCTGAAGTCTCTCCAGTGCTTCTGAAGCATGTTCTCACATTAAATTTTAATTCCTATAACTCTTGGGCAAGAATCTAGCCCTCTTTTCATTGATAAGACAGAGGAGAATATTTATGATACAAAGTGCAAATTTCAACCCAGCTTGGAGCAAGTACGGGTCTCACGTTCAGAAGATGAGAAGGAGGAGAAGATGATGCCAGGACATAGATACCACATTCTCCAAAAGCCAGGTACAATTAAGGCTAGCTGTACTGGACAGGCAGTGTGGCCATATTGTGTCTTCCATGAATGTATTTCATTGAAGGAAGTCAATGTCATCTAGATCTTTGCTATGTGACCTTCTCACCATCTTGGGAGCATCTCTAGTAGCTAATAAATGGGCAATTGAAAATTTAGTAAGTCTGAGCATTCTGAATTATTTACTTATTGAGGGAAAAAGGGTAGAAAAGAGAAACAAAAAATAGTAAAAGAAATAAAGGGGAGTGACGAAAGAAGAAGCAAAAAGATAGAAAAATATGGTAGAAAATGATTAAGAGGCTACTTGATGTTACCCTAAAAAATATAAGATTAGAAATCTGAACTGAGTTCAAATTCTATTTTAATGGCTAATAGTTTTTATTTCACCCCAGTCTTGATGAAAAGTGACTAAATAAATAAGTGGAGTGGATCGCCACAATCAAGTAAGCAAAGCAGGTAAACGTAAAACTTCTGGCTTTCTACCACCCCTTCCCAGGGGCTGTCACTTTCTCTATCTCCATCACTATTCACATATCTCTTTTCAGTTCTATCTCAAGCCTAAGAGAGACATTTATACTGAGCCAGGCTTCTGAAGAATGCAGACATTTTGTGAGCTTCATGCTCTAGGAACTTCAATAACGCTAGGGGTTTCTCTCTTTTGTGGAATGATCAGATGGCTGATGTCAGGAGATTTAAGCTAATTCTTGAGTAATACTAAACTATCCTGAAAAAAAAAGGATTGTGAAGAAAATGAGTTTGTCAATTTTAAATTTGTACCTATTGGAGCTCAGTTCTTTCAATTGTCCATGTTTGGTGGTTAACATCACATAGAAGCATGAGCCAGAAGCCTGAGACAGAGACTTGGACTTCTGAGCTCCACTGAAGGCCCTCCATTGCCAACCAACGTTTTAAAATGTGCTTGATAAACACATATAAAAATATTGTCTGTACATGCTTTTACTATAACAGAACTGTTTGCTTTGAAGATTCTGTCTGGAGTTATTGGTTTTGGGGGGAAATGCGTAATTTTGGAAAAGGATGTCTTACTTTTTCAAAAGACCCTGGTCTTTGGGACCTACCTTTGAGCCCAGAAGGGCTTCTTTCTGTGCTTATGTCCCCATATCAGCATTAATCAAAGGCGCTCACTGAGGGCCTTCCAGCATCTGGCCTGGAGAAGAGGCACTGTTCTGAGAGATACCAAGTCTTTATGTATCTAAGGCAAATATGCAGGTGACAAAGGATATTTGGAAGGGACAGGTCACAGAAAGTAAACTATTGATTGACTTAATATTGGGGTATCTTATAGCTTAAATGTATAAATAAACCAGTACCCATTATTTATCAAACTGAATTGAGATTATTTTACACTCAAAGTTGTTGTTGTTTAATACCCATAAGTTTGAAAACTAAAATATAAATACAGATAAAATATATTCTTTTTTTAAAAAATATATTTTATTGATTTTTTACAGAGAGGAAGGGAGAGGGAGAGAGAGTTAGAAAGATCAATGAGAGAGAAACATCAATCAGCTGCCTCCTGCATACCCCCTACTGGGGAAGTGCCCACAACCAAGGTACATGTCCTTGACCGGAATTGAACCTGGGACCATTGAGTCTGCAGGCCAATGCTCTATCCACTGAGCCAAACCGGTTAGGGCAAAATATATTCTTTGATATTCAACTGTAGTCTATGGATTTTCATTAAAAACAAACTTGGGTTGGAATTCCTGTTTCACTGTTTTCTTACCATAGGACTTTGGACAAAGGATCAAATTCTTTATCTGAAAACTAAGGCTAATGAGACACTTCTTATAGGATTGTGATTAAGATGAAAACTTCCTGGTCTAGGTGTATCACTGTAGTAAGTGGTAATAAGCATGCAGTAAGTGGGAGCTAGAACAATTATTGTTACAATTTGGGTGAGCTGATGGATGATTATGTGACAAGCAAACAACCCTGGTCTTCATAAAGTTGTTAACAAAAGTGCATTCTACTAGTTGATTGAGCCCCCAGGAAATCAGTTCCACCATATAGCAGATAGTGGAGCAGCTGAGAGCACAGCTTCAGAGCAAAAGCTGGGACTCAAATGCTTGCCACCCTGCTTGCAGTAGGAATTGGGTAGATTCCCTTAACCATTCTGTGCCTCAGTTTCTTCATCTTTAAAATGGGGGTAATAATAGTACCTACTTCATAGATTAGGCTGAGGAGTACCTCATCCTAAATAGCAAAATGGAGGGCCTCCCGTTATGTCTGAATTCTATGTAAAATGTTCTTGGAACAAATGCCTTGTATATAGTAAACACAGAATAGAGGCTATTATCTATTATTATATGGCCCAACTTTTACAAGATCTGGCTAAAAGAATTGAATTAATTTGTAGTAAGACCAGTGCAGTATGTTTTATCTAGTTTGTTTTTTTCCATTGGGGTGGGGGATGATTCAGACAACTAGAAATTCTAAGAGGGATAGTGCCAGGTTGAAATAGAGAGGTAAGAAAATTGACTGTCTTTATTCTGTGTATAGGAGGTAGTCTGACAAGAGAGGGTTGTGTGCTAGGCACTTATTGGCACTCACTGGCAAAATCGCATAAAATAAGTCCTTGTAGTGCAATTACCCTATGACCTATACTAAATATGATGTAATTGTTATGGGTTAAAAATACACAGAGCATTCTCAACATCACTCCCACAAGGAGATCACAGAGTGTGGGAGGGAAGATTCAATCCAAAAGGAAAATCTTTAGTTTCTCTGGCCTCCATTTCTCCTTTCTATTCTGGTTCAGCTACCTCTTTTTTTTTTTTTTTTTTTTTTTTTGCAATAAAACAGTGAGTTAGATAAAGGTCTCATTCCCATTTTATAGATGAGGGATATAAAGCTTAGAGAGATTGAAAAATGAACTCCAAACCTCAAAGCTAGTGGGCCTGAGAACTGGAATTTGAATCTATACCTTAAGATGATGTGTCTTTGGCTCTTTCCACTAAACACGGCAGCCACAAGTATTCCAGCCCAGCCTCTGAATACATATGGCAGGGCTGGTCCAAGAAGCCAGCACTGGGGCTATACCGGGAAGGTGTGGTCTGGAGTTTTCTCCCCCTATAACTTTTTGCTCATTCCCAGAATTATCCCAAAGAGAGTTGAAATAGCAAAATGGAGGGCTTCCCGTTATGTCTGAATTCTATAAATTAGGGCTTTATTTGAAGCATGATAATTTTTTTCCAAATTAAAAAGTCAGCTCTAGAGAAACTTAGCATCCTTTGTTGGTGTTTTTCTCAGAACCTTATAATGAGCTCATAACTGCTAATGAGGAATAGTCTGTGGCTCCCAGCAGTGCTGAGTCAGTTAGAAGACAGAATTCCACCAGGGCTTGAAATATGCGTGCCCACTCCACCACCCGCCGCTGGGCTGGCCTGCTTGCAGCAGGAGGAGCGCCACCTTTTGCTTTGTCAGCTCTGGCTTGCCGGCTTGCACCCTCTCCACCGCAGTCCCTCTGACCTAGATTATTTCCCTTTTGGATGATGAATTCAAAGGCCTTTTTTAAAAGTCAGCCCTAGGAGTTTTGAGCTCTCCATTGGCTTGATCAGTTGGTAAGTGCTGAATACCCATTACTGTGCCCAGAACTTAGCAAGAAGCTATGAGAAAGGTTCCCTGTGTGCTTCCTCTAGTCTCATCACCCTGTCATCTCATAGCCTTCATAATGTGGACCTAGAGCATCTGTATCAACCACGATTCTAGTAAGAACAAAGAGTGTGTAGGCTGGGACATGGCAGAGTCTAAGGAAGGGATGATCTACAAGTAGGGCAGGGTTAAGGGAAATCAACAAGGGATGATAAAGCCTCATGCTCTGACAATATCCAATGTAAGGAGTCACAACCAACCCTGGGCTCACAGGCACAGGAACAGGGAGCAGCTCTGAACATCCTGGCTGTAAGAGATCGTTGCTGCCCCTGCAGCTTGGAATGGTGGGAATCCAGGGAAGATGTCCCCTGGTCCCTTCCTCTTCCCTCAGCCCAAAACAGAAGCCAGAAGGTGAGGGAGCCCATTGGTGCAGCCCAGAGTCTGCTTCCTGGGTACAGAGCAGGGTAAAGAAGAATGGAGTGCCAGACTGGAGGGCATAAAGAGAATATCCAGTTAAACCACTCTCTAGCCTCATCTCCTAAGGCCTGCTGAGGGACTTGAGGATTCAGGCACCATTCATGCAACCAGCTGTTCCCTCTGCTTGGTGCTTCCCCAAACATATCTATCCATACCCATATCAACACATTACTTACTTTTCAAACCTGACAGAAAATGCTAAGTTCTCCAAATTTATAGATGAAGATATTGAGCCTCCAGTGAAGTAATTTCCCAAGGGCACTGGTCATTCATCTAAGCCAAGATGAGTGAAGAGTCTGACATCTTCAGGCTGGTGGCACACTTCAGACATTGGCCCACCTCTTCTTCAAAACTGCAATGTTTCCCAGTGGTCACTATGTTAGGCCCTAAGCTTAAGAGATGAAGAGCCCACTCTGCCTTTCCAACTGGAGCTTTACACACAGGGTGATGGTTGTTGGTGGCAGTCAGGCAGCTCAGTTGCATTGAGGCCCAATGCTGATCTGGAACCAAGAGGAGGCCATCTAGGGTTTTCAGGATATGTATTGTCACCAACATCAGGGTCCCTTTATCAGTGAGGCAGAGAAGACTAAAGTGTCATGAGCTTCTGGACACTTGGATTCCTGGAAATACCCCAAGCTACTTCAGGAGCAGAGCACTGGGTTTTTAAAGCTATGCTCTCTGGGGAGGACCTGGAGATTTAATATGGACTTCTGGGAAATCCTTACATTTTCATCACATCCTTCCTCTTTCCATGGAGTGTCCTTGCTTCTGGCAGAACTTTTCTTGCATGAGGGAATCTGCTGAAGTGAAACTGGATAGGTGAAGAAGGTACAAAAAAAATGGAGACATAAAATGATCTGCATATCTTTAAGGTACTAATAAGCAAATCTTAGGTAGAGCATTATGTTAACATCTTCCCTTCCACAGCCCTGCTCCTCTCCCACACTCTTACTCCTGGGAACTGTGACTTGAGAATGTCTTATCCACATAAATACAAGACTGGCTTAGTCTCTTTAGAGAGAATATTGAGCCCAAAAATTCACTGTACTGAAGGGGTTAAAGTCATGTGCACCATCTGGTAAGAATGAGTTAATAAGGTTTTATTGGCGGAGGTGGGGGGTGGGGGGGCGGGGAGCCAGGAATATAAAGGAGAAAGTGAGTGGAAGCATTTCCAAAAACAAAATATGTGTGAGATGGTGTGTGTATGTGTGTGTGTGTGTGTGTGTGTGTGTGTGTGTGTGAGAGAGAGAGAGAGAGAGAGAGAGAGAGAGAGAGAGAATGCATGTGCATGCACACGTGTATGCATGTGTATTTATACATATCAGTAGAGGGGTTGCTAGGGGAGAAACACATGGGTGTGGTAGGAAGGACTGACAAATTGAAGCACAAAACTGCTAACTCTAAAGAAAGGGGGATCTTCTAAACCCCCTTCTGGCTTGCTTCCACTTAGCTTTCTCCTCAGTCATCTTCATTTCTGTCTTAGGTTTCCATAAACACTGCCATTATTTATTTTATTTTTGTTTGAAATGTTAAACAATCTCTGAAAGGAAAAGCTGTTGAGGCAACTCACAGCATCTCCAGAAAGCAGCTACACCACAAGCATTTTCTGTAAGGGCTTGGTGAAATTACCTCCCCCCTGCATGTAGAAGCCCCCCTGTACCCCAGCCCTGGCTCAGGGCTCTGTGTATCCCAAGCTCCTTCATCTGGCTCATTTCTGGCCCCAGAGTGCAGCTTAGTCCCCTCTCCCTCCATGGAGAACTTCTCATCTGGAAGGGGCTCTTTCTTCAGGCTGACAAAATGATTAATAATTCCAACAACAGCAACAGCAACACTAAGAATAATGGCTAACATTCTCTGAGGACTCACTGGGTACTAGGTACTACTGGAGATGAAGATGAGGCACATGTACTCACACATCGCAAGCTCAGCACAAGCCTCTGTGGTAGTATGATTATTACTCCCATTCTACAGATGGGGAGCCTGAGGCATGAAGAATTAATAGATCACAAGAAACAAACAAGGCCAGCAGTGCTGGGCCTCTGGAGAGGCCAGTGAGGTGCATTGGACACAAAATTTTAATGGGGTCACCAACAACCTCAGTAATCAAGATAAATAATATTTAATGGAATATTTTTAAAATCTAAATTAATGCAAAAAATTCCTAATGAACGTGTCAAGATTTTAAATGAAGATGGGAACATAGATTCCATTCCACTTAGTCTGACTAGCTCATCACCCCCAGCTAGGAGGGGAGTCTGACAGGCTAAACATGGGGTGGTGGGCTCTCACCTCTCAAGGAGGCATAGGATTCTGCCCTTGTTGGAAGGCGGGGGGGTGGAGATAGCAAGGGAGGCTATAGCTCCAGGCAAGTTAGTTCACGGCAAGACATATTCCGCTGCCTCATCCAACCTTCTTATGAGACTCTTCCTGCCTCAGCCAAGACCATAGTCCTTTACCACCCCTCCCCCCGCCTCCTGCACAGAGCCAGTGCAAAAGTACAATGGATTCCTCTACTTTCTAGTTTGTCACCAGTCTGCCCAGGGCTGCATTGCTTTTAAAGCTGCCTTCTCCTGCTTCTTCTTGACTCAACAACACACAAGACACAGCCATGCATGTACATGAGCCTCCATCCCTACTCACAGCCTAGCTCCTATGAGGAGGAAGTCACCAGTTTGCAGTGGGGGTGTGGGGAAATGTGGAGGGAGGTAGAGATGCCAGAGCCAGAAGCTAGATCTTGAAGAAGAGCAATGGAACCAGTTGCCATCCCCTAAATCAGGTCACAGGAACACACATGGATACCGGCTTGACCGCACTCTCTCAATTTACCTTGAGCAAGATTTTAAGAGATTTATGACATATGTGGAGGAGATTCTAAAGTGGTCAAGGAGATGTGGTCAGTCAGAAGTCATTTCTATCCATGCTCTGCCTCTAGGAATCTTAGCCCCCCTCTAGACCCAGGCACAGTAGCCACTCTCCCACTCCTGAACCCAATCACGATGTGTCTCATCCCTCCTCTGTGGATGCCCCTTACTTTGAACTGCCTCCCCTCATCCTCACTCCTACTTTAGGAGGGGGAAAAGAATAGTAGCTTTGAAATCAGGCAAGGATAGGTTCAAATCCAGACTTCTTTCACTACTCACTATGTGGTCTGGGATTTGTTGCTTGCCCTCTCTTACCCTAGTTTCAAACCTGTAAAGTAGAATAATGGTGTCTACATCAAGAATTTGGTACAGTTCTTAGAAAAATGAGATGTTAACTATCCTCCTTCACTTCTTTAAGAACCTTTCAACATGGCCTTACCTTGCTTACCCTTAGGAGTTATAGAGGCCCTTTCAGACACTCATAAAGATTATCTTTAGTATTTAGCCTTTATAGCAACTTTCTGTTTTTCCATCCCACCCCCAACATGCAGGATCCAAAACTCCTCTTCAAGCTCATCATCAAGATGGGGACAAAACAAGTATAGATCTGCTTTAAAATTGTCACCTCATCTCACTTTGCCTTTTCTTCCCACTACCATTTCTTGATGGAGGGCAAAGGGCGGGATGATGGTGTCCATTTTCATATCCACAAAGAAGACCATAGTTCAACCTCATGAGGTAAGAGATATGTTTTGAAGACTCCAGGAAAAGGCTCATATTACTCATGTACACTGACCTACCCCGAAACCATTATTCATGATGACTGATGAAGAGCATATGAGGAACAGTGCATTTGAGGCACTCTACAATAGTACCCCTTTTTCAGCAGAATTCTCAATCAATGGAAAAATAAGAAAAGTGAATAAAGCAGATGGAGAGCAAACTATCACCTTGGTTACTGTTAATGGTTACTGTGAATGGGGCTTATTCTGGGGAAAAGTGGGTTTTCTCATTGTGAATCCCAGAATTGTACAGAATTACCCACCCAGGTATAGACCTGGCTGGGCTGGGGCAGGCTCTTCTGCAGGGTAGATTCTGCCCCTGGAAAACTCAAGAGCTTGAGGGGCAAGACCTGTGTGTTATTTCCCAAGATGAGCTCACTCAAAGCAAAAGGGGACAAAGCTACACATTTTCTTTCAAATTCACCAAACTAGGTTACTTCTGGGGATGTAAATCAAGAAGTCAGGGGTTTACCAAGGGATAAATGGCATCTTTATGACATTGAGACATCCTAAGCAGAAACAAAAGTTGTCTTTCCATTTGTTCAAGTCTACTTTTGTGTTTTTAAGAATGGTTTAAATGTTCCTCCTTTGAATTGTGCTCATTTCTTATTAAACTTGTTTCTGAATATTTTATTTCCTTTGTTGTTATTTTAAATGGGATTTTCTCTATCATATCCTCAGACTATATTGTTTATGTTTATAAGATTTATTGATTCTTGAATACTAATTTTAAATATGCATTTTGCACTAAATTTAGTAAAATATTTTATTATTTTAGTTAATTATATCATTGATTGAGTTTCCCATGCATAATATCATATCATCTGCAAATAATGATATTGCAAAATTGTTTCCAATTCTTATGCCTCTAATTTATTTAACTTGTCTAATTGCATTGGCTAATATCTCTAGTACAATCCTATATAATAAGGAGGTAATATGCAAAGTGACCATCACACCCTCACAAGATGGCTGCCTATGACCAGGCTGGCAGGGGGGTTAGTGAGGGACGACCAAATGACTGAACAAGAAGGCTGCATGGGGCAACCAGGCTGGCAGGGGGGTTAGTGAGGGATGACCAAATGACTGAACAGCAGGCTGCATGGGGTGACCAGGGTGGTGGGAGGGCCATGAGGGTTGACCAGGCTGGCAAGGGGGACAGTTGGGGGTGACCAGGCCAGCAGTGGAGGGCAGTTGGGGGTGACCAGGCTGGCTGGGGGGGTCAGTTGGGGGTGACCAGGCCAGCGGGAGGGGGTGCAGTGGGGGGGACCAGGCTGGTGGGGGGGCAGTTGGGGGCAATTAGGCTGGGAGGGGCAGTGAGGGGTGACTAGGCTGGTGGGGGGGGGACAGTTGGGGGCGACCAAGCTGGCATGCAGAGGCAGTGAGGGCGATCAGGCCAGCAGGGGGGGCAGTTAGGGGCAACCAGGCAGGCAGGCAGGTGAGCGATTAGGAGCCAGCAGTCCAGGATTGTGAGAGGGATGTCTGACTGCTGGTTTAGGCCCGATCCTAAACCAGCAGTCGGATATCCCCTGAAGGGTCCCAGATTGGAGAGGGTACAGGCTGGGCTGAGGGGATTCCTCCCCCCACCCCCTGTGCACGAATTTTGTGCGCTGGGCCTCTAGTGTTAAATAAAGGAAAGAAAGTGGACATTTTTGCTTTGTTCCTGATATTAATGAATAGAATATGCCTCTAATGTTTTCTCACTAAGTAAGGTACTGATTTTAAGACCAAACTATATTTTATCTTATAAGGAAGTAGCCATCAATCCTACATCCTTGAATGCTTATGTCAGAAATGGATGTTGAATGTTCTCCAAAGGATTTCTTCTGCCTCTATATCAATAATCATAATTTTTCTCCTTAGATATATTAATGTAATATATTATCCTATTGTTTTTCCTAAAATTGGACAAAACTTTTATTCTTGCAATTAAGCCCACCTGGTTACATTATTTTCTTAATGTGGTATTAAATTTTGTTTACTACATTTTATAAGAAGTTATATTTACCATCATCTCATCCTAATCTTTGTCTACTTCTCAATTATTTTATTCAGATTCATCTAGATCTCATGTAAAGTAACCTTCCATGACACACATGGTTTGAACTTTCTTTTTAACTAAACACTAAACTTCCTGCTTATATTGATTCAAACCCTCTTCTATTTTCATCACGAGAGATGGAAAACAACTATGCTCATGAAACCAAGCTGTTTCAATTCACCCTGCCATCATATCCAGAAGTAGTCATGGATACTCCCTGGGGCATGTTTATTAAGAGTGTATTAGGTTGCCATCCTCACTTCCAGTACAGCTGAGAGAGCTAACCAAAACCTTGGTTAAATTATCCCTTAGCCTCATCTACTGCAAGCCAAAACCTCTTCTGCTTCAGAGAAAAAAAGCAGAAATGTCTTAGACCGTCAGGTTCAGAGACAAGATCTGAAAATATTCAAAGTCCAGGCATTTATATAAAACCCCTGACTTCTTGATTCACATTCCCAACCAAAGAGAAGGTTCTTAGAGTGAAAGACAGTAGACCATCCACCCAAAGTCTCAAGTCAGAAACCTTAGAGGTCTTTTTTTTTTTCCAATTCCTCCCTCTCTCTTTCCAACAGCACTTTCACTTACCTGGTCCAGTGGCTTACCCAGCCCAACATCAAATTCTCCTTATTCTACCACCAAAATAAATATTCAAAATTTATTTTATTCTTTCAATCTTCCACCAACTAAGTCATCATATTATTACTTATCCTACTAAATATTCTGTATTATTATTTTTTTAAGATTTGAAGGCTTCTCATTAGGATTCTTTCTGCCTAGCATGCAGTGACTAGTTTCTTCTCAACATATAGGTCTCTGCATATGTAGCTTAAATGTCACCTTCTCAGAGAAGCCTTCCCTGACCATACTTTTTAAAGAGGTCTGGGCTATTTTCTGTCCCTGGATTTTATTTATTTCATGAAGTTAAATTTAATTAATTAATTGTGGTTCTCCGCTGCACCCTCCCCCCCCCCCCGCCCCACCTACACACACACATACGCTAAACTACAAATTCCAGAGGACAGACACCATACCTGGTTTTCTCACCTCTGACCACAGTATCCCAGCACCCCAGTGCCTGGTAAGTAGTATGTGCTCACTAAATATGTATCAAATGAATGAATGATCTTGGGGGGAAAGAAAGCACTGAACCATCTGACTGCTTCAGATATAGATATTTGGTCCCAAGTGGAGGGCAGAGTTGGCAAAGTTTTTTCTCCAACTTTTAAACTCCTAAGAAAGCTAAGAAATAGCGAAAGGTTTGGGCACCCTTTGGGGTACTTCAGTGCAACCCTAACAGGAGGTTATTTCCTCATGCCTAGGAAGTTCATAAGAAGTTGATTTCTTAGACTTACAGTTCTAAACAGGTTTTCCTGGGAAATTTTAAGTCCAGTGCAAATCAGTAGCTTCTCTGTTATCTTTTTCTCTTTTGCTCTCTTTGAAAAATAAGTTTTATTTAAAGAAAAATTAAAACAAAGAAGAAGAGAACCCAATGGGTAGAACTCCAAACCCTAAATTTAATTTCTTGGGGCAAAAATAAAAGCATTTAATGACACCAATACTGAGTGTGTGTGTGTGTGTGTGTGTGTGTGTGTGTGTGTGTTTATACATATGTGTGAGTACCCTTCAATTCTTCCTGACAACCACTTTCAATAAATTCATGTGCTGTAGACTACTTTCTCACTCACTGTGTAACTTGGGCTAAAGGAATTTGGGAGATTCCTTTTGAAGTAACATCTGGAGCCCTGGGGTTGGCCCATTAAGCTTTCTCTCCCTCTCTCTCTCTTCTCATCTTCATCTTCCTTTGAAGAGGCTGTTCTGGTTTAAAACATTCTAGCCCCGAATTTCTGGCTCTGAAATATTTCACTCAGTTCTCTGGAGTCATTTACAAATAAACCTGCCAGGCAAAAATCTAATTGCCAGGAACTTACGGTGGCTCCAGTCATCTGTTTATGGAGATCTGGTATCCTTAGGAATAAAACTGAGGGAAAATTTTTATGGGGGTGAATGTGATTTGAAAGTGAAGATGGTCTCAGACATGTGTCCCATAGTCACATATTGTACATATTGCTTTTCCAACTCTGCAGGAACTCACAGGAACCTAAAGGAATTCTGGGAAGGAAGAGGGGTGAAGAATATCATGAATATTTTTTCACTGTTGTGAAAGCAATAATCTTGGCAAAGTAAAAATTGAATCTAAGTTTGTACAAAAATCTAAGTTCATACAATGAATAGGAAAAGAAGCAGGGCCCAACATTTAAAATGGCCACTCATGTTCTTCACTACCTAAACCTAAAAAGGTTTGCCCTTGGGTCCTAGAACCAATCTGCCATGATGAAGGTAATGAACTCTATCTCTTCACTGGAGCCCAGTATCCTTCTTCCCAAGAGCACTGAGCCTCTGCTGGGCCTCCAGAGAATCCCACCAAGCACTGGGCAAGAAACACACTGTAGCAAATATGCATTAATGTCTCCAGTTGTTACCCTTCCTGGTATCTATGCCCTTTTCTCATGAAATTTTGAAAAACCCTCCCACAGTAAGTGGTGCATAACCCTTGTCCCTGAGTTCAGCCATGTGACTTTCTTGGCCACTAGAAGTGATAGTGTGCCAATTCCAAGCTTAGGCTTCAAGAAGCCATGCTCCCTTTCATTTGCTTTGTCATGCTTCCACTATCACCCTGAGAAAGACATGCTTGGGTTAGTCCACTAATCCTGGGAGGAGGATGAGAAACATGTGCAACTGAGTTGACTCAGCCAGGCCCAGCATGGTCAGCCAAACTCCAACCACCCCCCGGATGCAAGAGTGAGCCAGCCTGCATCAGCGAAACTCCACAGATGTGTGAGAAGTAAATGTTTCTTGTTGCATGACACTGAGAATTTGTGGTTGTGTGCTCCACATCAAAAGTTAACTGATCACAGAGCTAAAAGTTAAAGCTCTTTAGAAGCTCTGTATTTGAATAACAATGCCTTATATTCATATAGCATTCTGAGGTTTTCTAAATATTTTACACAGTATATCTTATTGGGCTTTTGTGATAACCCTTTGAAGCGGGTGAGAAAGGTCTTATTTTTCCCACCCGCTCATTTTATAGATGAGGATACTAAAGTGTAAAAATGTGAAATCAGTTTGCCCATAGAGACATTCCCAGAGAGGAGCTTGTCATCATTAGCTCTGTATTCTTTTCGCCACTGGAGGTTATAGATAGGGGAGAAAGATGAACATATGGGTAGCTGTATCATACAATCAGAAGAATATTCTGAAAGAAAATTTGGGTGGAAAAAAACAACAACATTGGCTTCTTGTTTAATGGACTGACTTCCTCTGGAAAAAAATCCTGGGAAAAGTGGGCCAGATGTGACATTTCCAAAAGAATAGGCTTAGGGCATGGTGGGAGGCAGAAGAGACAAAAGTCCCTGCATTCAAGAAGGTTGCATAGACAATATGTACGTAATCTATTGATATTTGCAATATGCCAGAAAACTTGCTAGCAATCTGGCATGCATTATCTCATTAGTCTTCATAATAACACCATAAAGAGGAATGTAATATAACACAATATAATGTAACATAACATAATATGACATAAACTACAATCCCCAGAAAGTAAGCAATAAAACAACTTGCCAGAGCTTACACAGCAAGTGGCACTGGGTTGAAGCCCAAATCTGTCTGCCTCCTGCATTGGATCCTCTGTCTTTGGTTGAGAATGAGAGACATGGGGAAAAAGCCAACCCAAATAAGCTGAGAAGAGGAAAGAAGTAAGAAATCTGGAGTGGAAGAGTGGCTGGAGAGTGGAAAATCTTTCTGAAGATAATGAACTTCAAAGGGAACCTATTTTGTGCCCATGTATTAACTCCTGATTACATTGTTACAAACTCAGTGTTTCATGAGCCTTCCTTCCCAGTCAGTTGACTCTGTATCATGGACCCCAAGAGCAAAAAAAAAAAAAGCCCATTACATCCCCTTTCCCTCTCCTCTTTGTCTCTCCTTCAGAATGTTACAGCACTTAAGTGGCTTTTCTTCTGTGGCGATGCTATAATTTGAAGCTATAAGGTATAGGGTAAGAGCACATGCCTCTAATTTAACATGCCTGGGTTCAAATCCTAGCCTGATTTAACATTTGTGTTTCTTTGGGTAAGTGAACTGTGAACCCTGAGGTCGAGTGGAGGGGGGTGGAGGCACCTCCTAAGAAGGGCTCCTGGTGGCTAACTGGGTTCAAATTTTTAAAAAACAGAACCTAGCAGCCATTTCTGCACAGGGGCCTCTCACACAAACTGCACTTCCCAGAGAAGTCTCTGCACTAAATGCCTGCCTCTGCGCTGAACTGCCTACCTGCACTGTTTATGCTGAGTCAGCCTTATAAATGTTTACTGGAATTTTATTTCAACCAATAGGATTGAAGCTTTCTCCAATCAATCAAAGTGGCTCTATTCTGACCAATTAGAACAGTGCCTTTGGACCAATCAAACTGTGAGGATTCAAATACCTCATTTGTATCATGATGGGCTAATCAGACACCAGAGCCAGGGACTTCTGTCTATATAAGCCAGCTCCCCTTTGGCTAAGGAAGTGCACTTTTCCTTTCCACAGAAGAATGAAAACTTGAAGGACAGTTGGATGTTTGTCCCTTTTGGCAATGGCAGCAAAAAGCTGCTATAAACACTCTCATAGAGGATTTTTTGTGGACACAAGTTTTCAAATCACTTGAATAAATTCCTAGCAGTGTTACTGCTTGATTGTATGTTAAGACTATGTTCAGTCTTACAAGAAACTGCCAAACTACTTTCCAAAGTTATTACAGCACTTTACATTCCTACTGTCAATAAATGAGAATTCCTGTTGCTCTGTATCCTTGCAAGCAATTGGTATTATCAGATTTTTTTTTGGATTTTAGCCATTTTAATAGTTGTGTAATAGTTTAAATAGTTATTTAAATTTGTATTTTGCTATGACAGGTAATGTTGATCATCTCTTCAGATGTTTATTTGTTATTTCTGATCTTCTTTGGTGAGATGCTTGTTCAAATTTTTTCCATTTTTAAAAATTTTGGTTATTTTCTTATTATTATTTATTGGTAAGAATTTATTGTGTTTCAGAATACTAGTCCTTTGACATACATGTGTATTATAAATCTTTTCTGTGGCTTTTCTTTTCATTTTTTAATCATTTCTTTTAAGACTATTTTATTTTTTTAATTTAATTAATTTAAATTTATTATCCTTTCTTTTTGCACCTTACCTAATTATTTATTCCTAAATCAAGGTTGAAAAAAAATTTTCTCCTATTTCCTTATACAAGTTTTATAAGTTTTAGCTTTTACATTTAGGTCTACAATCCATTTCAAGTTAATGTTTTTATGTAGTATGAAGGAAGGGTGAACGTTTATTTTTTTCTACATGGGTATTCAATAATGGTAGCATCCTTTGCTGAAAGACTATCCTATATATATAATCATTTTTGGGCTCACCAATCTGTCCCATGGATCTATGTCTGTTCTTCTGCCAGTGCTGCAATGCCTTGAATACTGTATCTTTACAATGTCCTAAAATAAGGTAAAATAAATTATCCAATTTCATTCTACTTCTTCCTCAAAATTGTTTTGGCTAGTCTAGATACTTTGCCTTTTCAAATAAGCTTGTCAGTGTCTACAAAAAAAATTACTGTCATGTTGCTTGGAACTGAATTGAATCTATAGATGAATTTGACAAGAATTGACATCTTAAAAATATTTAGTGTTTCAATTCATAAATATAATGGTTCCTCAATAAATATAATGGTTCCTCAATTCATAAATATAATGGTTCCTTAATATCTCTCAATAATGCTTTTTTAAAATTTTTCATTTACAAGTCTTTGAAAAGTTTATTCTAGATGTTTTATTAGATATTAGTATAAGTGAACTTTTTAAGTCTCAGTGTCCAAATGTTCATTACTAGTAATAGAAATGCAACAAATTAACCTATCTCAAACAATAGAGAGAATTAAATTATATAATTCATGTACAGTACTTGGCACAGTGCCTGCACCTAGTAAACAGTAAGTAGACTTCAGCAAGTATTCATGTCATCACTGTACTGTCATCATCAATAAGTCTTAAAATGATGTTGATGATTATAAGAATGAAGACAGACCAGCTTTCTATGAATCCCACCTAAATTTCATAATCCTATTTATCTATTCTGTCAAAATTGGAAATCTCTTTATTTTATTCTTTCCTGAGTCTCCAGAGCAATGTGGTCTGACTTGCTCAAGTTTCTGAAGAAATTTGGCATTAGAAGGTAGAGGTAGGTGGCAGACAGAGACCTTGTTTTGCCTGAAAAGGGTTTCCCAGGGATACAACAAGGGCAGCAGGGAAGGAAGACGCAAACAGGAATGAAAGGAAGGGTGTAGGAAAAATAGATTTTTAAAAAGTGGGTAAGGGGTATGTACCCTCTTATTTTTAGGAATAAAACCATATATTTTCTCTTGTGAATATCTTCCATATGCACCTGAATTAGTTTTATGAATAGTCTATGCTAAAGAAGTTGGACCCAGGTCTTGAACTCATAAAGCTATACTCCGGATCCCAATATCAAGACACCAGGGAGAGTAAGTGAAAGGAAATTTCTGTCAGAGACCTTTGCTTTGGGGTGAGAATGCTTCCTGTGGGCTGAGCTGGCTGACGTGCTTAGCTGTGAATTCATCTTGGCTTATCCCTCCAGTCTACACATCTGCACATGTATATATCTGGGAAGCTCAGTAAAGAACTAATGTGGGACTAGATACCAGCATACTCCAGAAGAATCTATACTTCTGGTGGTCCTTTTCTCACCTCTCCCAGTCTGATAGAAAAGCTTGCCTACTTCATTAGCCACAGCTTCTACTGGATTCAAGGCAAGAAAGCTTTGTCTCCCCGAGGATTCTTCTCTGACAACATTCTCCAGCAGGCTTCCAATCTACACTAATAAAAGAGAAACATGCAAATTGACCGTTCCTCCGCTACGCTCACAAGCCACGCCCACAAGCCAATAAGGAGCGAGTATGCAAATTAACCCAACCAAGATGGCTGCGGCCACGGAGCAAGCAGGAGGCTTGGGTTTCCCTGGCAATGGAGGAAGCCAAGCTTCCTGGCCAGCCCTAGCCTCCACTCAAGGCTACAAAGTTTCAATTATAGAAGATAAATAAATCCCCCCCAAAAATGGCAGTGGCCATGGAGCTGAAGCAAGCAGGAGGCTTGGGTTGCCCCCAGCTATGGAGGAAGCCAAGCTTCCTGGCTGGCCCTGGCCTCCGCTCAAGGCTACAAAGTTTCAATTATAGAAGATAAATATATCCTAGATACCAGGGCCTCCACTTGGGTCACCAGGGGGTGTGGCCAGTCTGCAAACCATCACAGGCCCCTCGCCCAGTCTGCCCCATGCCCCAAGGAAACCCCCACCCTGATCCGGGACACCCTTCAGGGCAAACCTGTCGGCCCGCACCCATGCACCAGGCCTTTATCCTATCTAATAAAAGAGAAATATGCAAATTGACCACTCCAACACACAAGATGGCTGTCCCCATGTGGACACAAGATGGCCGCCACAAGATGGCCAGCAGGGGAGGGCAGTTGGGAGGGACCAGGCCTGAAAGGGAGGGCAGTTGGAGGCGATCAAGCCTGCAGGGAGGGCAGTTAGGGGTGACCAGGCCAGCAGAGGAGGGAAGTTGGGGGTGACCAGGCCTGCAGGGGAGGGCAGTTGTGGGGGACCAGGCCTGCAGGGGAGGGCAGTTAGGGGCAATCAGGCTGGCAGGGGAGCAGTTAGGCATCAATCAGGCTGGCAGGGGAGTGGTTAGGGGGTGATCAGGCTGGCAGGCAAAGTGGTTAGGGGCAATCAGGAAGGCAGGCAAGCGAGCAGTTGGGAGCCAGCAGTCCCGGATTGCGAGAGGGATGTCCGACTGCCTGTTAGGATCGGGCCTAAACAGGCAGTCGGACATCCCTTGAGGGGTCCCAGATTGGAGAGGGTGCAGGTTGGTCTGAGGGACACACCCCTGTGCATGAATTTCATGCACCAGGCCTCTAGTATAATGATAAGGAGAGTTAACATTGTACAATGCTTCACAAATTATAGTGCTGCCAAGAGAATTAAATGAAAAGAGCTTTGAAAAGAGCTTTGCAAAATACATTTTATAGGTACCATTTTACACACCTGAAAACTGAGCCTTCATGGGGTAAAACAACATGGCGAAGGTCACACAACAGGCAAGTGGCAGGATCATGGTTTGAACCCATCTATCCCAACACCAACTGCTATTCTGTTTCCTCTTCATCACCTACATTAAAGGTCCCAACATGATTCCTGCTCATCTGCATGGATGGACTCTTATTTTTACTGTTGCCTCTTGGACATTCCCTATGTACAGATCAAAGGTTGTATTTTTTTTTTTTTTTGCATAGGTTTTATCTATTTATCTGGCTAATGAGCCTCATGAAGAAAAAAAAGAAAAGAAAAAAGAAATAAAACCTTTACTTGTATTCTTTCTATCTCCAACAGAGTCAAATGCTTATCTGTGGGTTGATGAATATTTTGACCCATTTAGACAGGAATATAGGAGCCAAAACACTTCTTTCTATGACATCCAAGAATGACATTCTGGCAGGTTAGGAAGAAGCCTGACTAGTCTGGAAAACCTGCCTTGGCCCATGTATACAATGAAATCCAGAGTGAAATCAGGCCACAAGCCTAAATAAATGGATCATAAACTCTCTGCCTTGTCATTAGATTCTTTTTTACTAGTGTGTTCCTTGGAATGTGAAATTATAACTTTTTTATTTTTCTTCTCCCCTCCTTATTCATCTTATTTTGAACATTTTTTTCTTGTCCTCTCTCTTTTTCCTCCTTTATTTCTCATATTTTTTCCATGTTCCATTTGTATCATTCCTTCCAACAAGCCATCACCACCCAAAACTAGGTGTTTAAGTAATATATGGTAAAAGTCATCGCCTATCCCTCTGAATCCACAACAACTGAAAACTTTACAGTAAAGTTCAAGAACACCTAGTCCTTGTTATTTTAATTAATTAATTCAAATGGATCTTCGTTATTGTTGTTGTTGCTTCTGTTTAACATATATGGTATATGGTTTCTATCAGTTCTATTATCTTAGGGCTAGAATTAAACATTTTTTAGAACATGAGCCCAGTTATTTTAGGGAAGATAAAAAAAAATAAATGCCAAATAGCATGTCTAGCTGAATATTTCTAATTTCACATAAAAAATAAGTAGTGTGAGGTTTTATTGAATAAATGCCAGATGACTAGAGAGAAAGACTTATTTTGCAGCCCGAAGTGTAAAGATCTGTGTCTTGGCCATAGATGATAAGTGGTTCTAGTTCCTGGTCTATGTACACCCAGATGAAGATAGTAGTGGGGATGGTTTGTTGGGCACAGAGCAGATTAAGGATATTTGCATGCTCAAGGTTCAGAGGAATGGGACCCACAATTTAATATAGGTGTTTTGTATATGTGTGTGTGTGTCTTATAATTATATTGTATTGCATACAATGGGAAGGAAGTGGGTTGGATATAAAATTCTTAAGTATGGTTTTCATCTATAATAATAGAAGCATAATATGCTAATTAGACCAGACAGCTGAACGACCTTCTGGACATCATTCTGGACATCCTTCCGGACAAAGCCATGGTGGCAGGGACCGAGGAAGAGGTGGTTAGGAGAGATCAGGCAAGCAGGCAAGTGGTTGGGAAAATCAGGCAGGCAAGCAAGTAGTTAGGGGCAGTCAGGCAGACAGGCAGAAGCAGTTAGGGGCGATCAGGCAGGCAGGCAGGCAAGTGGTTAGGGGCGATCAGGCAGGCAGGTGAGTGGTTAGGGGCAATCAGGCAGGCAGGCAGAGTGGTTAGGGGCAATCAGGTAGGTAGGTGAGTGGTTAGGGGTGATCAGGCAGGCTGGCAGAAGGGTTAGGGGTGATGAATCAGGCAGGCAGAGTGGTTAGGGGCAATCAGACAGGCAAGCAGGCTAGTGGTTAGGAGCCAGCGGTCCCAGATTGCGAGAGGGATGTTTGACTGCCAGTTTAAGACCAATCCCACAGGGAAATTGGGCCTAAACTGGCAATCGGACATCCTTCAAGGGGTCCTGGATTGCAAGAGGGTGCAGGCGAGGCTGAGGGACTCCCCTCCCATGCACAAATTTCATGCACTGGGCCTCTAGTCTATATATATAAAAGCCTAAGCGACTGGCCAACTGGCCAACCCGCTGGCCAGTAACTATGACACACACTGACCACCTGGGGGCAGACCCTCAGTGCAGGAGCTGCCAAGCGAGAGTAACTTTGCAGAGTGCCCTCTCACACTCGGGATCCCTTGGGGGATATCAAACTGCCAGTTTCACCCCAATCCCACAGGGCAGGCCAAGGGACCCGACCTGCCAGGGCGCCCCCTCACTCCACAGACGCCCTTTGAGCCCTCACACTGCCCCAGGTGCAGCCGA
Organism: Plecotus auritus; assembly: GCF_963455305.1. Classification (NCBI taxonomy): domain Eukaryota; kingdom Metazoa; phylum Chordata; class Mammalia; order Chiroptera; family Vespertilionidae; genus Plecotus; species Plecotus auritus. Next base: position 22,079,072 of record NC_137776.1, on the reverse strand, counting down.
CTAGGGAGGGTGGGAGGTTGGCTCCAGGGCATGTCCAGCCCTTCTTGCCCAGTCCCACCCTGCCAGCCACCTTCTAATTAATTTACTTTCAATGTGCACGAATCCGTGCACCGGGCCTCTAGTAATTACATAATAATTAATAACGAGATCTTCCTCATGAGACATAAGTTCTTGTTTCTGGTACGTACTTAACAAATATGAGCTCCTAAAATATAACACATTTCCTTTATTTTATACATTATATTATATAATAACAGCAACAGCAATGGAGTGAGTCACACAGAGGCAAATGACTTATGTGTAGTTGCATGCCTACTCAGTGAAGAAGTTGAGTTTCAAACCTTTCTCCTATCTCCTTATATCCATTCTCTGGAAATTATTTTAGGAGATAAGTATTATTCTCTCTCATTTTCAGAGGAAAAACTTGAAGCTGGTGTAGTGGATTCTCAGACTAAAGGAGACTAGAGCATGAAGAGACCTTATAGGACAGTTAGTGTGAGGAAGATAGAGGAAGAAATTGACCTGTAGACATTTTTGAAATCACCCTGCTGGTTAGTTTTTGAGCCAAAATTAGAAACAAAATATTTAGATTCACTGTGCAGTTCTCTTTCATTGCCTTATCCTGATTCTCGTGATGAAGAATATGATGCAGAATACCCCTATCAAGCAGAGGGGACCAGCCAATGGAGCAAACCATGTCCCTCCCACAGGCCAACATCTGGGCATCCAGAGGGAAGCAATGTATTAGAAAATACGGTGACCTCATGGAATATAACATGCTGCTGCCCAGGGGGAAGAGACAAACCAATAGGCAGGAAATGGACTCCAAAGGCTTCGTTTGCACCTTACTGGGCTTGAATATGTGCTACATGAGGATGTCCAGGTACAATAGGAGTCACTGGTGTGATCTAAATATAGACAGAGCCATGGAGAGGAGTAGGACTGAATTCAGACCAAACAGCATCCTCATGTGACAATTTACTTCTGATGTCCAAAATCTTTCTGCCACCTCCTGGCATCATTTGTATGTTTCAAACTTAATTTGTTTGTCCAAGGTAAAGGATGATCCCAAACTCACTGAGAATAGAATGAAAAATCTCCTCAAACCATGCCCCTACCACTAGTTGAACTAAACCATGAAGCCTTTAGTTCAGAAATGTACATGAGTTAGAAATGCACATCAATTGTTCTGCTTGCCATCCCCTTCCCTGGAAAGAGCAACCTTGTTTCCCTTAGGTGAGCCATCATGCAGTGTGGAAGAGGCTGTTCTTAACCCCTGGTTCTAGGGTCGGGTGCCTTGATGAGGCTGGGCTAATAAAAAGACCCTATTCTACTGGCCACTGCAAATAGTTTAGAGGAGGCCCCATGCGTCAAGGTAGGCCACTGAGGTCCCCCCGAAGGACTTTGGCTGGACCTCTTGGGAAGAGGTATTCTCTTTCTACTTAGTGTTTTTTTAACTGCTAGAAGGTACTCTTGCCTTCACTTGAATAGTCTGCCTGAGAATGGAGCCAACACACAAGAAAACAAAACAGAGAGCAAGAATGTTGAGAAACTACAGTCATCTGTGCCCAAAACCAGTTGCACTCCTGGACTTTCCAGTTTCAGTGGCCATTAAATACCCTGTTTTGTAGTTTGAGTTGGGAATCCATCACTTATAACCCAATGAATCCTGACAATTTCAGTGTTCCACTATTAAATCCCGGAGAGGGAGGAAATTTGTTCGTGAATGGAGGCCTCTCTAGAATATCCATAGCTCCCTTCAATCCTTCTTAATCCTCACCATCAAGTATTTCAGAGTCTCCATTATCCCAATAATGTTAGGGATTGATAAAGTTTTCTACATCATCCTTCTGAGTTTACATGAGTATGTAACAAACTTACTCAGATTAAATTCTTTGCTACTTTTTTAATTAAGGCACTTCCAAAAGAAATATTTCTAAGATCATCAGAGCTGGATGCTATGAAGTGTGTTTGAATATGACAACCCTGTAGCCAAGGAGCTTATGCAGAGAAAAATAATAAAAGTTTAAGACATTGTGCAAAATGGGCACAATTTTGCTAGATTTTCACATATGATGTTGGGTTAGGCAGGGTGTGAACATGGGAAAGACAAGTGGAACATTCTCTGATTTGGTGTTAACATGGGAAGCATTTTGAAGCATGTCTTAAGGGAAGGGAGGGACACTGTGACAAATGGGAGGGTGGAGGCAAGTTGGAGGATGTATGCAGAGAGCAGGCTAACTCATGTGCATTTCTGAACTAAAGGCTTCATGGTTTAGAGGTCATTCACCACCAACCCAGACTCTCATAATTCTGTTTCCTACTTCCCTCAACAGGGGGAAAAAACATAATTCAAACTGGACTCAAGACCGATATTACACACTAAAGTCTATTCAACAAAAACATAAAATGTACTGAATGAAGATACTCTATTCAATAAATTGTGTTGGGAAAATTGAACAGATATATGCAAAAAAAATGAAACTAGATCACCTTCTTACATCATACAGAAGAATTAAATCCTCAAAAGGATTAAAGACTTAAATGTTAGACTTGAAACCATAAAAATCCTAGAAGAAAACATAGGCAGTAAAATCTCAAATATTTCTCGTAGCAATATTTTTTTCTGACATATTTCCTCAGGCAAGAGAAACAAAAGAAAAAAGAAATAAATGGGGCTACATCAAACTAAAAATTTTTTGCACAGCAAAGGAAATCATCAACAAAATGAAAAGACAGCCCACTAAATAGGAAAACATATTCTCCAATAAAATATCTGATAAGAGTTTAATATCTAAAATTGATAAAGAACTCAACACCAAAAAACAATACAATTTAAAAATGGGCAAAGAACCTGAATAGACCCTCTCCAAAGAGGATATGCATATGGCTAATAAACATATTTTAAAAAAGATGCTCAGCATCACAATTAATCATCAGAGAAATGTAAATTAAAACCACAATGAGATATTACCTCTCACCTGTCAGAACAGCTATCATCAATAAATCAACAAACAACAAGTGTTGGTGAGGATGTGGAGAAAAGGGAACCTTCATGCACTGTTAGTGGGAATACAGATTGATGCAGCCACTGTGAAAAGCAGTGTGGAGTTACCTCAAAAACTTAAAAATGGAACTGCCTTATAAACCAGTGATTCCACTTCTGGGAATATATCCAAAGAAACCTGAAACACTGATTCAAAAGAATGTATGCACCCTAATGTTTATTGCAGCATTATTTACAATAGCCAAGATTTGGAAGCAGCCCAAGTGCCCATCAGTAGATCTACTCTAATAGAATATAAAGATGCAAATTGACCATACTTCCACGACGCCCACCAGCCAATCAGGAGTGAGTACAAAGATGGTGGGTTAATTTGCATATGCAGGCACAGAGCAAAGACTGAAGGCTCCACCTGAGCGAAGACTGAAGACAGACTGAAGACTGAAGACTGAAAGCTCCGCTGCAGCTGAAGCCAAGCCTGAAGGCTGAAGGCTTGGTTTCGCTGCGGCCCAGGTCTCAGGTACCAGAGGAAAACCACTGCCGGCAGCCAGGGGAAGGAAGGCCTTTGCACGAATCTTCGTGCAATGGGCCTCTAGTGAGTGTATAAAATAGCTGTGATACATTTACACAATGGAATGTGTTCAACCATAAAAATAAGAAAATCTTACTTTTTGAGACAGCATGGATGGACCTGGAGAGTACCATGCTAAGTGAAATAAGCCAGTCAGAGAAAGACAAGTACTATATGATTTCATGTATTAGTATATATGAAACCTAATGAACAAAATAAACTAACAAACAAAATAGAAACAGACTCATAGATACAGAGAACAGATGGACAGCTGTCAGAGGGGAGAGGGAGTTGTGGGGGGGGGTGGTGAAAAAGATAAAGGGATTAAGCAAAGAAAAAAAACTCAAGAAAAAAGACAGGTTTTTCAGGGGACTCAACTCTGCTGAGGTTTTAATGAAGGCTCATATCAGGGACTACTGCTGAGTGCCACATGCTTAAAGCACAGAGAGCTGTGTTAGGGTGCTTCTATAAACAGAGTTCAAGAGACAAGGTATGGGGTTTCTCAAAGTGTCCTCCATGAGCCACCTCCACCAGAATCATTTCCAGAATTTCTTTAAAATGCAGGTTCCTAGGAGAACCCTAGACTTACTGAATCACACTCTCTGAGCAGTAGGGCTTAGTATTCTTCACATAGGCAGATCCCCAAGGATCCTTGATGTGGACTTGAGTATGAGAATCACTGGTCTGGTGTTTGAGAGAAGAGCAGTCTTCACTTGAAGCCTTGCTTCTCCCACAAAAGCAGCCTGGGAAACCAGGTAAGCCTTGAACTTGATGTCAACAACTGGATCAAGTGAACAGAAAGGGAAGTGTACAAGGTCGGTGCCTTAGGGAAGCCTGCAGTTCAGATTGGCACTAAAACCTGGAGGAGACTCTTTAGCCAGGCCCCCTGGCATGGATTGAACCACTCACTACTGGAGGGCCACATGTTGTCACATCTGCTACATAGTGAAGGGAACTAGGGTGATAAAAGTAATGAACTTTACAGCAGCTGTCTGGGTGTGTGCTGGATACTAAATCCCAACCAAGAAATGAAAGCAGGCACACTCCCAATCAAAGGGGTTCCATGTCTAGGAGAGAACATCTCTTCCTCTTTCCCCAGATTTTTTTACTTTTCTCAGGAGTTAGTGATTCATATTTAAAAAACAGCATCAGGAAGCCTCTGATTGAAGTCTGAACTGTTCAGGTAATTTCTCAACATCCTGACTCTCCATCTCATACTGGAAGGACATGGGAGTTCCTTCCCACCATGGGACAGTGAATAAAGGCTTGCATTTTAATGCTAGAGGAGACCCCACCCATTATAATTTCAGTTCTGACAACAATCATAGGATCACAGGCCACTGGTTTCCTATCTGTAAATTAAAAGTGCTGGAGGCACTTCTTTGTTTCTTTCACCTGTAATATCATATGGGTCTAAGTGGGGTGAGTTTCCCACTTTTATTCCACCAGTAATAAAATCATTTTCCAACACAGGAGAAATTCAATTCAACAGGTATTTCGTGTTTGTATTATAGAACAGCAGTCCTTAAGAGCTCCAGAGATGTAGTCCAAGAAAACTGCAAAGGACTTTTAGATGTTCCCTTTTCTTCCGTATTTTGGGGTAATTATCTCCTGGACTTTGGAGAGGGGGCAGTGTTCATGGCAAAGGCTTTCATTCTTCTTAGGATAGAAGTGATGACAGGCACTGCAGGCAGGGGTCTTCAAACTTTTTAAACAGGGGGCCAGTTCACTGTCCCTCAGATCGTTGGAGGGCCGGACTATAGTTTAAAAAAAAACTATGAACAAATTCCTATGCGCACTGTGGGCCCGGGACAAGTTGGCTGCTAAGCAGGACAGGCAGCAGCACCCGGCAGGCCGCATAAATGTCCTTGGTGGGCTGCATGTGGCCCGCGGGCTGTAGTTTGAGGACCCCTGCTGCAGAGTTTCAGGTGCTATAGCTCTAGAAGAGAAGTTCTCTGAGATTCTCCTCTCTATACACAGCATCTACAGAGAGCAGGTCAAAAACCCTGTGAGAGTTTCCAAAGCATTAGGAATAGCCTGGGAAGCTGTGGAGTGCTGGGTCAGGGCTTGAGAAATAGAAAGCAAAACTCTGTGGAACCTCAAACTGTTTAGTCTATACTGAGCTTCCTATCCACGCACAGCAGAGGTTAAGGGGAAACAAGTTGTGCAAACAAGAAAATGCAAACACCTTGTACATGGGAAAATAATAGCCCAAGAAAGAAAAGTTCCCCTTTACTACAAGCCCCCATGTCCAAAATGTCAGAGTGCGGTAGCTAATGCGATCTCCCCTCCAGGGGCAAGACTGTCCTCTTTCAGGTCTGCTCATCTGCCCGTGGGCCTCAACTATCAGAATATTCAGTGCCTTTGGAAATGGGTTTAAAAGGAAGAGGGAGAGTGGTGCCTTCTTTGGATCATTATGTCATGGAATACTGACTCTGAGCAATTGCTTCAGCTCAACTTTTTGAAATATTTCTCCATAGGCAGGTTGAAATAGTACCAGGCAAACAACTTCATTTGCCAAATATTTATGTTGTGGAATTTTGACTGAGCCCTTCCTTATGCACTACACCTTCTTTCTTGGAGGGTAATATCTGAAATAAAAACATTTTTTGGAATCATGAGAGACTCTGGACTTCTCCAAATGCCCCTTCCCACCTCTTTAAATGCCCCCAGCTGCTCACTTCCCTCTCATACACAGGGCCAATATTTCTCTCTGTGAGGGGGTTTTGTGCCCCTTCTTTCTTTCACCATGTGGGGTGAGGGTAATTCTGCTTATACCAAAGACTTCCCAGCCGCTCTTCCTGAAACCATGACAAAACTCTGGATACCCAGGGCAAACCCTTTCCCCTCCCCATCTCAAACTCAGGCTAACTCCTGAGGGATATGCAGTAAGGTCTACTTGCAGGATAGCCCCAATCTTTCAACAAAGGACAAAAGAGACAGGCCACAGTTGGAAGCTGTGTTCTTACAGAACTCTGTTGGGGTTCTAGAGAGGTCCCCTGTCCTTTAGAAGATCAAGTCGGGAAATCCTTCCATAAAAGCAGATTAAGAACAGTCACAGGACAGGTCTCTGAGTTTTCAGTGAGAGAGACAGATAGATATCTATAATAATAAAAGCATAATATGCTAATTAGACTGGACAACCGAATGACCTTCCGGACATCATTCTTGACGTCCTTCCAGATGACCTTCAGGATGACCTCAGCCCAGCAGTGGGGGCCGAGGCAGAGGCAGCCGCCATGGTGGGCAGGGGCTGAGGCAGAGGTGGTTAGGGGAGATCAGGCAGGCAGGTAGAGTGGTTAGGGGTGATGAGGCAGGCAGGTGAGGGGTTAGAGGTGATGAGGAAGGCAAGTGAGCAGTTAGGAGTCAGCAGTTCCGGATTGCAAGAGGGATGTCCGACTGTCGGTTTAGACCTGATCCCACAGGGACATCAACCAGCAGTCGGACATCCGCCGAGGGGTCCCAGATTGCAAGAGGGTACAGGCCGGGCTGATGGACACACATACACCCCGCCCCGTGCACCGGGCCTCTAGTACAGGGTATAAAAAAGTAAAGAAAAGAAAAGAAGAAGAGGCATTTTCAAAAATACATTCAAGTCAAGGAAAACAGAGGGTTGACCTTTCTGTCCACTTAAGTCCCTGGAAAAAAGGAGTGTGTGGAATTTCACATGTTTACGCTCTGGGAAATCTATCCTCAGCCCAACAAAGAATTAGGCAGCTGCCTAATGACAGAGCCAATCTGGACTCCTTAAACCAAAACCAGTCAGTCAGATAATCAATATAAATCATTTTGTCCCATCATAGCTGGATTGAGAACTGATTTAGAGGCTCATAACAGGATATTGGTTATGAGCCTCTAAATCTTTTTGCATCTGGTAGACACCAACATAAATTTGATGTTACGTCTACCCTTGACCTCTGATTATGCAAAGATTCCTGCAGGTCAGTCAATTACACAGCTGGACCACCACTGACAGTGTCCACTCTTTACCCATAGAGGTCCGTGATCATGACTGATTCCCTAGAAATCCTGGCTGACCCAAGAAAATGGTTTGTATCTGTCCATCATCTTGAAGAAAGCTCAACATTTTTGGCCAAGTCATGACAGCATCTATACATTATACACATTGTGTAGGTCCCTATGAAACAATACTGAATGGAAGAAATAAAAACTTTTAAATGCAATTAAATAAATAAGATTCCAAGGAGCAAAACCCAGAGATGCTTAAATGAGAAAGTATAAAAACTGATGAAAGTCTAAGGGCAAGAGAAAGAATCCTTTACCCAGGCAAATGTGGCTGCTACTTAGAAGCAAGAGTTTGGATTAAATGCCTTCCCAAGACCTCTTTCTGTCCTGAAATTTTTGCTCTCTGATTAATTTTCCAGAAAAGTGATAGGGAAAGGACAAGTAGGAAGTATCCATGAAGAAGGGTGGTAGAGAAAGTGAAAAGGAAAAAAAAAATACAACATTTCCTGATCCAACAAGAAGCATGTGTGTTGGGGTGTGGTGGAGAAAGAGAGAACCTGTCATCTGAGTGTTGAGCAAAGGTTCAAGGTCATTTCTGTATTCATCCAAACAACCTCTCCTGATGCTTGTTGGCACATGGCAGATATGGGCTTTTGTGTTTTGGCAAAGATGAGAGCATTAGGAATTCAGGGGGAAAAAATCTTGCCAGTTTCTGAGAGAGAGGAGATGAAGAAGGCTAAATTTCTTAGGATGCTGCCAAGGGTGAGGCTGATGAAGAACAGAGAAAGGAGGAGGCCTAGGAGAAGCAGCCTATGAAAAGCAGGAGGCCACCAAAGCTCAGGAGGCATGAGGGCTGGGAGAGTCCAGAGGTTCACTGGATGCTGGGAAGAACAGCCTTACCCACAGCAATGTTAGCTGACCTGGACTGAGATCCAACTGTCAGAATGGACACTGGCCTGGCAGACCAGCAGCTTTCATGTTCACTGGTGGCTCCATGAGCCATCCAGACAATAGGCCCTGCAGGTGGACAGAGCACAAATTGGAATCCCATTGGAAAGCAGCCCCACCGCACTGCCCTGAACCCTGGAGGATTTTACACAAGTCACCATGACCCCAAACCTTGCAGGAACTTTAGCCATAGAAAATGAAAGAAATCCTCATTCTGAAAGGCAGCGTGAAGTCATTTACAAACTTACTTGAAAAGCATGACTAATATTTTTGGTTTTATTTTTTAAGTAGAACCCCAATCTACAAAATAGGTAGAAAGAAAACTTGTTGAAGGTAGACTAGAGCACTGAGAACTCACACATTTCCCTCTCCCCTCCCACCTCCCACTTACACACTCATGTGGACCTGAGGCACCAGCAGTCTGCTGGAGCATTCTCACCACAATGTGAAGACCTTTGAGGTAGGGGAAGTACCACAGAGCTAAATAAGAGAAGCCTGGATTTAAATGTTAAATTTAACCTGGCCATGGTGGCTCAGTGATTGAGTGTTGACCTATAAACCAGGAGGTCATGGTTTGATTCCCAGTCAGGGCATGTGCCCGGATTGCAGCTTGTCATCATTGTGTTTCTGTCTCTCTCTCTCCCTCTCCCATCCTCCCTGAAATGAATAAAAAATACATTAAAATTTAAAAAATTTAATGTTAAATTTACCACTTAATTTCTTGTATGACCTTGGCTTAATTGCTCAACCTCTTTGTATCTTAGTTTCCCCATTTGGAAAGTACACCAGGGAATGCCTACCTTATGGGCTTCTGTAGTAATTAAATATTTTACAAATATGACATATTTTACAAATGTGGCTCATTGTAGGTGCTCACAAGAGTCAAAATTCCCCTTCACATAAATAATCTTATCGGTGAAAACCCAATAACTCTGCCTCCAGGTGGCCTATAGTCAGTGTAAATATTTAAAGATAATTCAGCATATGAAGGACATCTATCTATGAATTTTCTGTGGAATAAATGGAATTCTGCCTGAATGCAAGAAAAGTAAAGATTTCATATTCACTGCACAGTTTAGTCATTTAATCACATAGACCTCAATTTCACTTTCTTTATAATGAAGAGAACCAACCATGTTTAATGTCTACTGAGGAATTGATGCTATTCTTCAAGGGAATGTGACCCCGCATTAAAATATCCTATGGGAAAGTGACGCTGCTGTGTTTGGTTCTCCACATGATTTCACTGCCCTCCGGATGTGTGTTCTGAGTTGCTCCTCTGGTCAGGGACTTGGAATTGAATGAATTCATCCACACCTTATTCATTCATCCCCACGGAGTCCATAACAATGTGCCACATGTGTTACAAGATGTCGGGCCAGGATTTAGAGCATGGGCTGTGGCCACAGAACACAGGAAAGCTAAATGACCATATGCAGGGTCGGAGCCCCTTAGTTCTGTCTGCAAATGAATCCAGCTAAATAAAAGCTTGCTTTCTGCTCTATGCATGTCAAACATGCTCCAAAGGAAGGTTCTCACCATTTACTCCCAAGCTGCTGCCATGGAAAGAATTCTTGACTTCTTGCACAGCCCCTTGCTTACAGAGAGCAGCCAAATTGACCACAGCCTGATGGACTGCTAATGGTAACTGTGCTTCAGAGCTGTGGTGGAGACAGAAGCACAGGGTCAAATAGAAACCAATTGACATAGAAGAGAAAGTGATTCTGAGGAGCTAAGCCACTTGCTGGTTGGTGTTGTCTCCTACCTCATAATCTGTATCCTGGGTCTCCTTAGCTTTTCCTTTAAGAACTAATGAGTAATCCACGAACATTTTCAAATTATCTGCTCCTTCTTTTTCATCATGTCCTTGGCTGGCTGCCCTCTGTTTAGGTGTGAGAGGACTGCTACATTCTGGGAGTCCCTGCATCCTGGCCAAGAACATGAGCTGAGAATAACTGCCTAGCCTCTCCCATTTGCTGGGCAACCCTAAGTATCCCATATAATGTATACTAGCTTCAGTTTCCTCCTCTGTAGTAGTACCTGCCTCATAGAGTTATTGTGAAGAATAAATGAGAGACTAAGAGAAAGCCCTCAACACAATGTTTGACATAGTTAATAAGTATTACCTGGTATTATTATTAATATCATTATAACTGCTGTTGTTATTGTTATTGTGTTGTTATAATCATATGATGATGATGATGATGATGATGATGATTGTGTGCTTTTATGGTGATAAAAACAGCCCACTCCTCAAAATGTAATTGCTGGCATAAGAGTGATATAAGGAAGAGGCTCCTGAAAAGGAACCAGACTAACCTGTACCCAAAGCAAAATATGAGGCACTAAAAACTTTGATATGTAATGAAGGCCAGAGGGAAGCTGATCTGATAAGGCAGCTCTACATTGCATGATAATGAAGGAACTACAGTAAGGATATGTGAGAATATTCATATAATTAAATCCCAGGGGATGAAAATTTACAGTTGGACAAATATTTGGGAGGATACAGAGATGTAGTGTCTGGGAGATTATAGGAGAAAATGAACTAGGGGGCTGTGCAAGAAGTCATTAAGCCCTTGAAGTGAAAACAGATGGGAAGTTCAAGGAAAGGAAAGACTAGGTTCTGAGTTTTCAAAGTGCTCAGTCCAGAATGTGAGGGCTGTGCAGCAATGTGATGGGAGAGCCAAAGGCAGATGAAAAGCAGAAGGTAACCCCAGCCCAATGCCATCCCATCTTAGGACATCTCTGCTGCTGAGGACAAGGAAGGAGGTGAATAGATCCAAGATTTCCTAAAACTGAGCCCCAGAGTACACCAGGTACATAGTAGGTGACACCACAAAATAGTACCAACTCAATCCAAAACTGGTGAAGGCAGAGGGTGTTAGAGAGGACAGATCAACTTAGAACTGACAAAGGAAGAAAGATTGGTGAAAATGTAGGGAAGTCGGGCAATTTGGGGAGTGTTTCATATTTCTAAACCTCAACAGGGTAGATGAAGGATTTCACTTTTTACCTGAGAATTCATAAAAAAATAAGAACTTGGATGCTATTTTCCAACTGTATATACTCTATCCAAATTTCCAAACCTCAGTAATCAATCCGTTTTATCTGGGCACAAAGTGTGTGTGTGTGTGTGTGTGTGTGTGTGTGTGTGTGTGTGTGTGTGTGTGTATCTATGCTGGAGGACAGAGATCCTACCAGAGAGGCTAGGAAGATCATGTCCCCCTGTACTACCCATGATTATGCCTGAAGATTTAGCCCTGAGTGCAGGAATAAATGGAGAAGCATCTGCTGGGCTGGGTGATATCTCTGTTTTGTTACTGATTATACAGTCCTTGACTTAATTTTTCAAAGGATTCAAAGTTTGGTTTGAAGACCAATCATTGCCTTCTCTAGAGATTATAGCAATGGGTGCACCAGCCTCATATTTGTACAAAACTTAGTGAATATAGCCCTAGCCCGTTTGGCTCAGTGGATAGAGCATCAGCCTGCAGACTGAAGGGTCCCAGGTTCCATTCTGGTCAAGAACACATACCTCAGTTGCAGGCTCAATCCCTGGCCCTGGTCAGGAAGTGCGAGCGGAGGCAACTATTCAATGTATCTCTCTCACGTTGATGTTTCTCTCTGTGTGTCTCTCCCTCTCCCTTCCACACTCTCTAAGGATCAATAGAAAAATATCCTCAGGTGAGGATAACAACAACAAAACCCTTACTGAAAATAGGAAAGTGGGGAAATGATCTTGGTAGACTCTCCCAGCCCTCTATCTTATGGTCATGACACAATCTACCTTGAAGATTCCTCAACCCTTAGGAAAATAAAATTTTATTTAAGCTGAAATTCCCTATTGATCCCTGCACCCCACACCTTACCCCCTCCCAGGCCTTCACCACACTATTGTCTGTGTCCATGGGTTATGCATATAAGTTCTTTGGAAAAGGCCTTTTGAATTATTCATTAGAACAAACTGTAGTGATTTCTGCTCTTCATCCCATGGCTTGTGTATCTTCCTCAATGATGTGACAAGTTCAAAAGCAGATAGCACCCAGCCTTTCTACCTATCTCAGGCCAATTTCTATCAAAGGTTAAAAACATATGTGAAAAGAATAACTATGATGACCTTTTAGAGAGTGAAACTTAGGGAGGGAGCAAAAGGGAAAGAAAGGAGAAGAAAGAAAGAAAGAAAGAAAGAAAGAAAGAAAGAAAGAAAGAAAGAAAGAAAGGAAGAAAGAAAGGAAGAAAGAGAAAGGGTGTGTATATTTTCTTGAGGCTGGGAAGGGACCCAAGGAGCTTAGAGATGTAATGGGATATGGTGCAGATTACAAAAGTTTTGTTACAGCTGTAATAGCCTTTCACAAAGGCATGGCCCTCCAGAGAGACATATTTCATCTCAGCTTTCCCCACCACATAAAACAGAGGGTGAGGAGCTGGAAAGCAAGATTGGAAACTCATGCTGGAGGTGAGCAAACCCTGACGTCCCCATGATACCCCCATCAAACCAAACGAACTAGACCCAAATGCTCTTGTCCAAACAGGCTTTGGACCTCATCCCTGTCATCTGTTTATTTATTATTTTTTTCTTCACACTTTCCTTTTTGGAAATTCATTGCCTAGCAACCTGCTGTCTTATTCTAAACAGTCATGCATACAGTTGTGTGCACGCACTTGGAGACATTAGAATAATATTTGAGTGTCTCTGATGGCCTTGCTAGAACCAACAGATGGAACAGATGGTTTGCTTGGAAGAGTTAGTTCCTAGTTAGTCAGGGCTGCATCTCAGGCAGTCCCCATGACCATATTAGCCCTTCAAGAGACAGTGGAAGGGCATCCTTCTGCCTAACAGTGGTTGAGTAGAGACAACCCCAAAAGGATTCATAAGAGGAAGCTGGGCACCAGCATCCATCTGGTGGAGAACAGCATGAAAGCCCTCAGGCAGATAATTCTGTGGATCAGTCACCTGTCAGTTAGCTATCTGAGAGAGAATGTTGTGAAGGCTTTTGAGTTACCCCAGATAGAGCAGCAGAAAACTCACTGGGGTCACTCTCCAGTTCAATGGGATGGGGCAGGCCTTGCTTCCCCATCTGTTCTACCCTTAAAGATTTCCCCCTGAAGTTAGAGTCAAGAGACTGCTGCCCCCATAAGAGCTGCTACAATGACATGGATATGTCAATTGGGGAGAGGCACATGGCACAGATCCAGCCATCCAGCCTCTGGAAAACAGACCAATGTAAAATAAAACAAAAATATAGAAATATCTAACCTGATGGATTATTATAAGGCACCTTGTATTGTATCAACACCAGGGTAGAGAAATAGACCCCCTCAATTGTTTCATTTCTTAACTCTTTTCCCATCCCAAAAAACGACCACTGAATTGTCATAGTAATTGCTTCTTTGCATCTTTTTAAAGATTTAGCACCAGGTGAGCATTCCCGGATTGCACAGTTTAGTCTTGACCATTTTTAGAAATGCAATGTGTCTTTTCAATCTCTTTTCATCTGTGGTTCCCTCTTTACCCTTTTCATGTCCTTACAATGTACCCATTGTAATCTGGAACATTTAAGCTGAGGGTTTGGAATTGGACAATTAAAAAAAAAAAAAAGATAGACAACTAAATACATAGGCCAGGTTTCTCTGGATTCCATCAGAATTTGTTTTTTGGCAGGTCTTGAAGAAGGCGAGAGGATAACTGTATTAATAGGGTGAGGTGGGTATTAGTAGCACCAAGGGGAGATCTTTTAAGCATGTGACAATGTTTTCCAAGCTCCGGAGCCCCCTCTCCTTCCCCCCTGCTGACAGCGCTTCACTAACAGGTATAGTTAGGGGTCAGTGGTCCAGCCACCGCCTCAGACAGTCTGGAGCTCCGCTTCAGCTTGAAGTGGTAGTTGGGAAAGCTCTTTCAATCTCCTGAAGTGAAAAGCCCAACGGCTTTATCCCTGTCAAGAGCAGGTCTGACAAGACAAAGGCAGCCTCGTAACCAGAGAGGCCAGTGGGGAGTCTGAACACCTGCTGGCCCTTCCTGTTTCCTGCACTGACTGAAAGCCTTCCTGCCCCACTCTGGGCCTCAGTTTCTCCCTGTGGCAGTGTGCAGATGTGAGCATCCATCTTATGGAAGCAAGTGGTCATGCATGTTTGCAGAGCCCCAGCTTCCCTAGGGAGGGAAGGCACCTGTTTAAACAGAGCAGCAGGCACCATGTGCTTGTTGGCTGCGTTCTAATGGAGGCACCCTTCCCAGGCTGCAGCCCCATACTTGCACGGGGAGGGGTGGGGAGCTAGGAAACAATGCCGGCTCTGTTTGCCCAGCTGCAGATTTCACCTTCCCCTCTGCTGTACCATTCTCAGTACCACCCAATTTCTCTACCCAGGGGGCCCAAACTAGGGGCTGGGTTCCTATCATAAAGCATTGACTCACTTTGGAAGCTCCAGTTTGAGTATAATTCAGTTTGATGGTTAAAAACTTAAAAACATAAAAGGAGATATTTTGAATCTCCGGGATTACTTTCACCATCATATGTGTTTATTTGGAGAGGGGAGAGCTTAGGGAAAATGTCCATCTATCTAATTCTAAGCCAGCCCTGTCTTTCCCAGTGGTGCTTGAAAGGGTCATTATAACCCTTTCTCTCTACTGTACACTCTCCAAGGGGTGTTCACATTGACAGATAAGAGTTCTTCGGAGAAAGGAAGATGGCTGCAATGGGAAGGCAGACTGCAAGATAGTGTGTGAGAAAACAAAGGGAGAGTGTGTGGTCACATGGGGAGTGTTTGTTGGTGAGTTGAGGGACTGCTATAATCCAGGAGACAGTGAGGAACTGCTGGACAAGGCTCCCCTGACCAGGCAGCCCCCACTGCTGCTGGGTTCCCTCCTGGAGTGACCAGCTTGGACGCGGAGACCACACCATCTTGAAGGAGAAAGTGGATGTTGTCAGGAACCTGAAAAGCCCAGGGAATCTACAACTACAGCACCCACCGAACAGCTGTGAACCCAAGAACACCAGTCCCCAGTTGGCGCAAACATGTGGATTCAGAGGAGCTCTACACTCCACCATGGAAAGGTCAGATTTCGCCTGGGATAAGGTGAGGTCTCTGGTCCCGGCAGGAGAGAGAAACACGCGCACTGCGGGAGCTGGAGGACCAGGGGAAGTCTGTGCCTAGAAAAATCCATGGCTGTTGGGGCTGGTGTGATCCGTGAATGTGGAAGGGGGTCCTCAGAGCTGCTAACAGAAAGGAACTCTAAAAAGCAACCCATTTTGATCTGACACAAAAGGACAGCCTAAAAATTTTGAAAGTGTGCCGGCTGCTTAGACCCAAGGGGAGAAAAAAGACTGCACAGACTTGCGCGCAGCCCCAGAGTTTGCACACTTATGCTGGCTCTTTTTTTATTTATTTTTTCCTCTTTAAATCCTTGCTTCTGATTACTAAGCCCAATACATAGGATCACCCAATTGGGGACACCCTAAGAGACTGCAGGGGAAAGTTGATTTTCAGGAACCTGAGGATCAGAGCAGGGAATAACAATCAGAGAACCAGCTCTGGGGAAATCCACTCCCACAAACAGTATTTAGTGCTACAGGGAAAGCAGGATCTAAGCACTGGTTAGAGAGGACCTATAGACCTGAAGGTCAATCCAGAAACACTGCCACCCAGGCGTTGAATCACAAATTGACTCTTGTGTAAACACAAATAAAGGAATACAAGAAATTAAGACACATTGCCTGCTTAAAAATCAGGACTGGCTTACAACACTGAGGAGCAGTGGAACACAGGGAACTGCAATACTGTCTGACTAGGAAACAGGTGTGCCAAACAGAACAGTAGAGGAAGTGAATGACCTTCACTACTGCACATTTTTATTTTTATCTTTTTAGTTTTTTCATCTTTTACTTAAGAAACTAATTTTTTTCTTTTTTCCTCACTTGATTTTACCTTTTTAATTATTACATTTTTATTTTTAATCAGTATTATTACTACTACTATTTTACCTTTTTTTAAAGTGTCATTTTATTTTCTCTTTATTTTACTTTGGGATTAGTGTTCTACATTATATTTTCATCTTTCCTTTAGCATCATTTTACTCTATCTCAACTTTACCTTTATGCCATCACTCTCTTCCTAACTTTTCCCCTTTTGTTGTCCTGTTTCTCTTACCCTTTTCCTGCTTTAGATTTTCCCTATTCCTTCTTTTTATCCCCTGTTAAAATTTCACCCTACTTATATATCTAATTTGCAATCCCCTGCTCCAAGTCCATACACATCTCTTTTCTGTCTTCACTATCCAAAAAATTGTTTTTCTCTCTGTCCTTTTGTTGTTGTTTGCTTGATTGTTGATTATATCGATTTTTTTATGCTTCTTTGTGAGATGGTTTTGCTTATTCTTTTGTGTTTGTTAGTTCTGTTTTGTTTTTTGTTTGTTTTTTGCTTCTGTTTTCCTTCACTTTGCTTGATATTACCTGTTGTTTGTAGTTTGTATTCATCTCCAGGTACTTGTTGCTGGCATTTGCTGGGATTAGTGGCTGTTCTATTGGAGTTTTCTCCCCATACATATAGTTTGTTCCCCTATTCTTTCTTATTCTCTTTCTTTTCTCTCTTACTTTTTTTTCCTTTTCCCAATTTCATGTTTGCACTCCTTTTTTTTTTTTCTCTTCTTCTTTCCTATCCTCTAATTTGCCTTTCTCTGGTGGTCACCTTTATTTGGGGTTATTAATATCGTGAATACATTTCTGTTCAGTGCCTTGTGCATTGTACCTGGTTGTGTTGTATGTTGTGCCTTTAAATCAACACAGGAGAGAGAGAACTTCTAACCAGACACCCAGAGAAGAGACCATGGGGAGACAAAGAAACAGCCCGCATATGAAAGAAAAGCAGGCATCACCAGAAAAGGAAGTAAATGAATTGGAGGCAAGAAACCTGTCAGAGAAAGAATTCAGAGAAGTGGTCATAAGGTGGCTGAAAAGAATGGAAGACAAATTCAAAATATGTGTAAGAACCAAGAGGAAATGAAGAAGAACCAACAAGAAATGAAAAATGACATCGTTGCTGTAAAGAACTCAATAGAAAGCATCAAGAGTAGACTAGAAGAATCAGAGGACAGCAACAGTGAGCTAGAAGACAAGGTAGGAAAAAATACCCAAGTAGAGCAGCTCCTAGAAAAATAAAAAATAAAAAACAGGAGGAGAGCCCAAGGGAACTTTGGGACAACACGGAACAAAACAAAATTCGCATAATAGGGGTGCCAGAAGGAGAGGAAACTGAGCAAGGAATAGAAAACCTGTTTGAAGAAATAATGACAGAAAACTTCCCTGACATAGGGAAGAAAAAACCCACACAAATCCAAGAAGCTCACAGAGGCCCAAGCAAAATGAACCCCAAAAGACCAACACCAAGGCACATTATAATTAAATTGGCAAATACCAATGACAAAGTAAGAATCTTAAAAGTGGCCAGAGAGAGACAGAAAGTTAGCTACAAAGGAACCCTCATCAGACTAGCGACTGATTTCTCAACAGAAACTCATCAGACCAGAAGGGAATGGAATGAAATATACAAAGTCATGCAAAGGAAGGGTCTGAATCCAAGAATACTGAACCCAGCAAGGCTATCAATCAAAACTGAAGGTGAAATCAGGAGCTTCACAGACAAAAAAAAAAATTAGGGAGTTTATTACCACCAAACCAGCAATGCAAGAAATGCTAAAGGGTCTGCTGTAAAAAAAAAAAAAAAAAAGAAAGAAAGAAAGAAGAAAGAAAGAAAGAAAGAAAGAAAGAAAGAAAGAAAGAGAAGAAGTAACACAGGGGTAAAAAATAAAAATGGTGACAAATAAGTACCTATCAATAATAACTTTAAATGTAAATGGATTAAATGCCCCAATCAAAAGACATAGAGTAACGGATTGGATAAGAAAACACAACCCATATATCTGCTGTCTACAAGAAACCCACCTCAGAAAAAAAGACGTACACAGACTGAGGGTGAAGGGATGGAAAACGGTTTTTCAGGCAAATGGAAATGAAAAAAAAGCTGGGGTAGCAATACTTATATCTGACAAATTAGATCTCAAAGTGAAGGACATAACAAGAGATAAGGAAGGCCACTTCATAATACTAAAGGGAGCAATCCAACAAGAAGAAATAACTCTGGTAAACATATACACACCCAATACAGGAGCACCCAAATACATAAAAAAAAACTCCTGGAGGATATCAAAGGAGAGATTGACAGTAATACAGTCATAGTAGGAGACTTTAATACCCCACTATCACCATTGGACAAATTCTCTAAATAAAAAATCAGCAAAGAAACATCAATCCTAAATGACTCACTAGACCAGATGGAATTAATTGACATCTTCAGAACATTTCACCCCAAAGCCACAGTATATACATTCTTCTCAAGTGCACATGGGTCATTTTCAAAGATAGACCATATGTTGGGACATAGGCAAAGTCTCTTCAAATTCAAGAAGATAGAAATCATATCAAGCATCTTCTCAGATCACAGTGGCATAAAACTGGAAAGCAACTACAATAAAAACAATCCAAAAACATCAAACACATGGAGACTAAACAGCATGCTATTAAACAATGACTGGGTTACCAGAGACATCAAGGAAGAAATAAAAAACATCATGGCAACAAACGACAATGAAAACACAACAATAAAAAATATATGGGACACAGCGAAAGCAGTCTTGAGAGGGAAGTTCATAGCTCTACAAGCCTACTGCAAAAAACAAGAAACAATGATAATAAATTACCTAACCTTAAAACTCAAAGAGTTAGAAAGAGAGCAACAAGAAAAGCCCAGGGTAAGCAGAAGGAAGGAAATAATAAAGATCAGAGCAGAGATAAGTGACATAGAGACCAAAAAAAAAAAAAAAACCCAATAAACAAAAACAAAAGATCAACAAAACCAAGAGCTGGTTCTTTGAAAGGATAAACAAGATTGATGAACCTCTAGCCAGGCTCACCAAGAAGCAAAGAGAGAGGACCCAAATAAACAAAATCAGAAATGAAAGAGGAGAAATAACAACAGACCCCACTGAAATACAAAAGATTGTTAAAAAATACTATGAACAACTCTATTCCAACAAACTGGACAACCTGGAGGAAATGGACATATTCCTAGAAAAATGCAACCTTCCAAAACTCAATCAGGAAGAATCTAAACATCTCAATAGGCCAATAACTATGGAAGAAATTGAAGCAGTCATAAAAAAGCTTCCAGCAGAAAGAAACTCAGTACAGACTGATTCATTTGCCTGTCAGCATAACCATTATTGCTTGTCCCCTTTTCGGTTCTTATAAGTGTATTTCTAGTATCACATGATCTCACTCATCTAGGGGAAATAATGAACAACATAAACTGATGAACAAAAACAGACCCAGAGACAGAGAAGCATCGATCAGACTGTCAAACTTCAGGGAAGGTAGGGGAGGGTGGGGGTAAGGAGGAGAAATCAACCAAAGGACTTGTATGCATGCATATAAGCCTAACCAGTGGTCACGGACAACAGGGGGGTGGGGGCATGCGTGGAGAAGGTTTCAGGAGGAGAATGGGGGGATGAGCACAAATATGTGATACCTTAATCAATAAAGAAATTAAAAAAAAAAAAAAAAAGCTTCTAGCAAACAAAAGCCCGGGGCCAGATGGCTTCACAGGGGAATTTTACCAAACATTCAAGGAAGAACTAAAACCTATCCTCCTCAGACTATTTCAAAAAATTCAAGAGGAAGGAACACTTCCATGCTCATTCTATGAAGCCAGCATCACCCTAATACCAAAACCAGATAAAGACAACACAATGAAAGAAAACTACAGGCCAATATCCCTCATGAACATAGATGCCAAAATCCTCAACAAAATTCTAGCAAATCGGATCCATCATTACATCAGAAAGATCATATACCATGACCAAGTAGGATTTATCCCGGGGATGCAAGGATGGTACAATATCCACAAATCAATAAACGTGATACATCACATAAACAAATTGAGAGATAAAAATTACATAGTCATATCAATTGATGCAGAAAAAGCATTTGACAAAATCCAACACCCTTTCTTGATTAAAAACTCTCAACAAGGTGGGAATAGAAGGATCATACCTCAATATAATAAAAGCCATATATGAAAAACCCACAGCCAACATCATACTCAATGAGCAAAAACTAAAACCATTTCCCCAAAGAACAGGAACAAGACAGGGATGCCCCCTCTCACCACTCCTGTTCGACATAGTACTGGAAGTGTTAGCCATTGCAATTAGACAAGAAAAAGAAATAAAAGGCATCCAAATTGGAAAAGAAGAAGTAAAGCTGTTCTTATTTGCAGATGACATGATATTGTACATACAAAACCCAAAAGACTCCATTAAAAAACTAATAGACTTAATAAATGAATTCAGCAATGTAGCAGGATACAAAATTAATGCTAAGAAATCTATGGCATTTCTATACACCAATAGTGAACTTACAGAAAGAGGGACTAAAAAAGCAATCCCATTTACCATCACACCAAAAAAAATTAAGATACCTAGGAATAAACTTAACGAAGGTGGTAAAAGACCTATATGCAGAAAACTACAGGACACTGAAAAAAGAGATAGAGGAAGACGTAAACAGATGGAAGAACATACCATGTTCATGGATTGGTAGAATCAACATCATTAAAATGTCCATACTACCCAAAGCAATCTATAGATTCAATGCACTCCCCATTAAAATACCAACAGCATATTTCACAGACCTAGAAAGAACTCTCCAAAAATTCATCTGGAATACAAAAAGACCCCGAATAGCCACAGCAATCCTGAGAAAGAAGAACAAAGTAGGTGGGATCTCAATACTAGATTTCAAGCTGTATTACAAAGCCACTGTTCTCAAAACAACCTGGTACTGGCACAAGAACAGACATATAGACCAATGGAATAGAATAGAAAATCCAGATATCGACCCAAACCACTATGCTCAATTAATATTAATTAATCCTTTCTGGGCTGATACATATCAAACAGGGTTTTTATTAGACCCGTTACATTTGAAATTTGAACTTTCTCCTGTCCACAAGGATGTCAGTTGTGTATATGCTTTCTTGGAGACCTTAAAAAAGTGATGATCCCTGGCCAGTGTGGCTAAGTTGTTGGGCATCTTCCCAGGCACTGGAGGCTTATTGATTCGATTCCTGATCAGAGCACATGCCTGGGTTTTGGAATTGATCCTTGGTAGGGGTGTGCAGGAGGCAGCCGATCAATATCTCATCCTTACATCAATGTTTTTCTCTCTCTTTCTCCCTCTCTCTTCCTCTCTCTTTCTCTCTAAAAATCAATTTTAAAAATATTTTTTTAGAAGTGTTGAGACCTCTATTTGCCTGGGTTGTATTGTAAGGGGATTTAAACATTGGGACTTCTTATAGACCTGGTGAAGAAAAGACTATCAACTTGACTAAGAACTTTGCTAAACTGGAGAATAAGTGTAATATTCTGAGTTGAAAAGGGCAAAGAAAAGAAAACTGTTTCCCTTGGGCTGCCCATTCTTCCTTTACAAAAGAAGAATTAATGTCTGTACTGAACTGAATATTATGCCCCCAAAATTTATGTCCACCCAGAACTTGTGAATGTGGCTTTATTTGGAAATAAGATCTTTGTCGATGTAATCGTTAAGATAAGATACTTATTAATTAGACTGGACCCGAAATCTAATGATTGGTGTCCTTATAAAAAGAAGAAAATTTGGACAAAAATTCACAGACACATAAGGGAGAAGGCCATATGAAGACAGAGGCAGAGATTGGAGTGATATGTCTATAAGCTAAGAAACACCAAAGAAGCTAGAAGAGACAAAGAAGGATCCTCAGCTAGCTCCTTTAGACAGCTAGCTGTCAGTACCTAGATTTCAGACATATACCTTCCAGAACTGTGATAGAATAAATATCTGTGTTTTAAGCCACCTAGTTTGAGGTGTTTTTTTATAGCTTTATTAGAAAACTAATGCAAGGTCCATAGAGGGGCATTAAGACTTGCCTGGCCTTCATCTGTGGACAGCCTCTAAGTCAAGGCCTTGAGGTTTACCAAGCCATCATTCTGCACTGGGTGATCCCTTACCGCCTCTTCCCACTGTTTTGCCTTTCATTAAACATGCACTAGTGGGGGGTTGACTAATTGTGTGTCTGTTGCCTTTGAGTGCTATGTTTTATTTCTGCTTTACATAAATATAGAAGCCCACTTGGAGAGAAGCCAGCCTTGGCAAGGAAGTCGTTTGCAGTTCTGCCAGGTTTGCATAGCTCTCAAATGAATTATGAGTGGATGGGGACTGGCGACTAGGCCTCAGCCACTGCTCCTCTGAGCCCTATGGTCCTCTCAAGAAAGTGACCCAGCAATTCCCCCAAACTGCCTTTCTTTTCCAGAAACAAAACAGCTGCTTAGGAAGAGCATGGGGAGAAAGAGAAGGGTATCATGCACATCCCCTTATGCTCCCTACTGCTCACAAAACACGTCTTAAACAGTGGTGGAACAGTTTCAAGCTGCTGTGTTTTGTTCATAAGCATATTGTTAGGAAAATCTCCTGGCACAGCCTGGTTTAGGACTACTGGTCCATGACTTGAGAAGAGGCACGTGCCAGACACATGCTGGGAAATTTTACCAGGAGGCTGTACAGACTACAGGTGAGAGCAAGGAAGACCCCCAGGCAGACTCCTGAGCCAGCAGAGTAGATGTGGCCAATTGAGACAGGATATGGCCTTGAGTTTTTAATGGAGTACCTATTCCCCCTACATGGCCACTATACTTTCACTCTCCCAAGCACCCAAAACATTACTTCTTCTATGTGATATACACAGGGCTGGGAAAGACTAATACTGCTTCTTCACTAAAGAAACAAACTTCTAGAAGAGTAAGGCTAAAAAGAACCTGGAGGTCTCTGGAGGCCAGTGGTCCCCAATCTGGGGTGTGAACACTTTAGAAATTAAGAAAGAAAACACATTAGGATCTTAGAAGGAAATAGAGAACCTTCCAGCTTTGTGTATTTTGTGTTTAAAAAATAAAAAAGAACTTTATTAATAGTTAACACAAGGATTGACAATAATGAAGGTATGCAAGTTATCAATGTGCATATATTAATTATAAGACTTTTTAAATATTTTTATTGATTTTAGAGAGAGATAGAAGAAGGAAGAGAGAGATATTTATGCAATCATTGATTGTTTTTTATTTGTACCCTAACCAGGGATCAAACTTCTAACCTTGGCATATTAGCACAACGCTCTAACCAACTTAGCTAGCTGGCCAGGTCTAAATGTAAATCTCTTGAAATTAATTAATGCATGTTGACCAGCAAAAGATATAGAATCCACCATTCCAGTCCAGAGATTTTCAAAATATGTGCTTGAGCATTGGGGAGGGAGAGGGTACCTTGAGTAAATGAGGGTCTACTAAATCCCCTATGGGCCTCACTAGAAAATTCAGCTCTGTTTCTATATGCTCTGCATTCTTTTCTTTTTTAAAAATATAGTTTCATTGATTTCAGAGAGAGGAAGAGAGAGGGTGAGAAAAATAGAAACATCAATGATGAGAAAGAATCATTGATCAGCTGCCTCCTGCACATACCACACTGGGGATCGAGCCTGCAACCATGCCCTGACTGGGAATCGAACTATGACCCACTGGTTCATAGATGGACACTCAAACCACTGAGTTATGTTGGCTGGGCTGCTCCTCATTCTGAACTTCTGTTATAATTTGTTTAATTAAAAAGTTGTACAAAAAAAAAAAAAGGCTGAACAAAATGACTGAACTATTTTAGCTCCCTTATTTTTTTAGATGGGAAAACTGAGGCCCAGAGCATAGATGATTGCCCCAAGTCACACAAGTCACTAGGGCCAAGGCCAAGGCTAGAACTCTATTCCCTGACTTTTAATTCACTATGTTCTCTGAGTGAGCCATGCATTCTCCAGACCATGTACCTGTATGGGTAACCCTACATAACCAAGCCAAGCCGGAAGGAGAGGGGGCTGGCAAAGTGGGTCTTTCTTCCAGCAATGATCTGGAATTCCAGAATAGAATTTTTGCCACTATGGCTTTTCAGATTTAACTTCACTGCCTGTCCAGTACACCTCCAACAAGTTGATGTAGCCTGGGCATCCTCTCTCCTGACTGGGCGCTCAACTAACAGGCTATCTCACTTGACAACTGAGACTTGGGCAATGACTTTCTCCATTGCTTCTCAGAAAAAAAAAAGTCCTCTTGTTCCTGGAACTATGGAATGTGGTTAGGACCCACAGATTGGGAGCTCCTCAGAGGCCTGCCTTCCTCATTGATATGTTGATTTTAAACAAGAAAAGCATTGATCTCTCTCAGATTTTAGGCCCCAGTTGTCATACTAAGTAATTTGTTTCCTTTTAAGATCATCAAATTGCATATGTTAATCTCTCTGCCCATTCTCTAGACTCACTCATTTGTCACCACCAGCCCACTGCTCTTGGGTACTCCCAACTACTTTATGTTTCTAGGGAGTTTAATATGGGTAAGGCTTTTTGCAAGAGAAAAAGAATTGCAAGACAGGTTGTCTTCCTTTAAAGAATATTTTACAGATTTTAAAAAAAAAGAAACAACACATACACACACACAGTAAGAAGACACAAAAGATGGAATTAGCAATGCAGACCAATATGATACTACTACTAAGTGGATATTATAAGAATTAGAATTTTTTTCTTTCTTTCCACATTCAAACTCCTTGAAAGTAAGGAATGTCTTAAATCTATTTACCTGATGTCTGGAAAATAACGGATGCTTAATACATATATTGAGCAAGTAAATATTAATTCAGCAAATAAACAAATGAATTCTTAAACAAATGAACATAAAAATGATAAGAAAGGGGAGCTTGTTTTCAGTGATCCAGAAAATTGTGCAGGAAGACTTTGAAGAATGTCTAGAATTAGAAAAAAAAGAGAGATCATGTTTCAGGTGGTGAAAAGTTACTGAAGTAGATGGTTATGGAACTAGAAAACCACTCTGCTGGTATTGGGTGCTAGTAGATTTGACATTTAAATAGTAGGGACAGCTTGATAGGCTAAAATATAAAAGTAAGGAGCATGTTTGCTCCTGAAAACATCAATTACTAGAAGCCATTAGGCAAGAGAAAGGTGTAATGAAAGCAATGTTTTAGAAAGTTGAGTCAAGGGTGGTGTGAAAAGTGGATTAGAGAAGGGAAAAAATGATGATGCATCCTTTCATTGAAGCATTTCTCCCTGATCTTCAGCCTGCCTCTAGCCTGAGATCCAAGGCAAGCTAAGAAGAGCAGTGCTTAAGATAATGTCCTCATTTCTCTACCACCTGTCCAAGGGCCATCTTCCTTTTCTCTATACTCTACTAAAACCAATCAGTTCAACTTTTAAAGCAACCAAATTATGCACCTTTATGTTCATAGCAGCACAATTTACAATAGCTAAGATTTGAAAACAACCTAAGTGCCAATCAGCAGATGAGTGGATTAAAAATCTGTGGTACATCTACACAATGGAATACTACACTGCTGTAAAAAAGAAAGAACTCTTACCATTCACAACAGCATGGATGGACCTGGAGAGCATTATGCTAAGCGAAATAAGCCAGTCAGAGAAAGATAAATATCACATGATCTCACTCACTTATGGAATATAATGAACATTATAAACTGATGAACAAAAATAGATACAGAGACAAAGAAGCATCAAACAGACTATCAAACTTCAGTGGGAAGGCGGGGGAGGGGTGAAGGGTGGGAGTAAGAGATCAACCAAAGGACTTGTATGCATGCATATAAGCATAACCAATGGACACAGACACTAGGGGGATTGAGGGAATGTGCCCAAAGGTGGGGGTGGCCGGGGCGGTGGGGGGGGAGGTCAATGGGGGAAAAAGGAGACATATGCAATACTACTGTATATGTAAAACTTTAAACAATAAAATGAAACTTAAAAAAATAATAAATAAAAATAAATAAATAAAGGAACCAAATTAGCCAAAAAATGCTACCTTTTCAACTGACTTGCCTTCCAATCAATTCAACTCTTGACCTTGGCTCATCCAACCTTGGATAAATCACCTGGACCCCCTTTTTTATTTCCTCTACCTCCAGGGTCATTGTCCAGCTCTGTTTCCATCTTAGATTGGTTCTCTCTGTCACTGTCTACATCCCTGTTTCTTCTTTTTTGCTCTAAAATGTGCCTTCTCTTTAGAAAAGGGCTGTAATATGCACATTGAGCAATAGTAAGGCAGCATTCCTTAAACCGGCAGTCTCATATCCCCACTGGGAGTCCTTTTGGATCTGTCAAAAAAAATCTCAGTCCAGAAACATGAATTATAACCACTATTTTTTCAAGGCCTCTGAGCAACTTCAACTGAACCCAAGAATCTTGAATATATCCTATTTCTTCCAAATTCTATGAAGGCACATATACCCACCAGTAGAAATTTCTCCAGAGAAATCTATTTAACTTGGCCACTTTGCCGCATCCATATCTTTCATCTGTTTTTGTTAATAATAATAAATATTTTTTCCTTTTCTTTGCATGATACCATGCTAATTCAGGAGACTTGTGTCAACAACATCGTTATAACTTTGCAGTATTAAGTGTTTGTGTTTTTTTTTCTATGTACGGTTTGGATATCAACTATAATATTTTGTGCTAAGAGGGATGTATATACAAGCAACTACTTTTTTGGATTTGGGAAATCATCTAATTCATGGACTACCAGACTTTGAGTATATAGAAGGCAGGGGCCATGTCATATTTATCTTTGTGGTATGAGTGCTTGACATTAGCTATGGGCTCAATAAATGTCTATTGTCTATTATGTAAATAGATTAACTAATGAATTATTCTAAGATGTAGCTCACTTAACTCCAGTTCTATTAACTACTTCAGGCCTTTCCAATTTTAATCTAGACCACTCTAGGTCAGTTCTTTTGTCCATAGCTTTATTCAAGTGAACCCTTTGTATTTTTGGGGGGAGGAGGAGCTCTATGCAATCATCTCTATAACTCCGTAGTACATCACTGACGCCCTTCCACTGCATGATGGATTAAGGAGAGTCACTAATTCTTTATAACTCTTCCCATTAAAAGGTGGGATCTATTTTCTCTCCCTTGAATCTAGGATGGGCAGTGACTGTTTTGACCTACAAACTATAGCTGATGTGACACTATACCAGTTTAGGCCTGACCTTTAATAGAGCTGATAGCTTCTGCCTTGGTCTCTAGGAGCCCTGAACTGACATTTTGACCATACTGGGAAGAGCAGAAGCATAGAGGAGCCCAGCCTTGTAACTGTCTCCCTCAAGGAATGTGAGTAAAGCCAACTTAGGCCTTCTAAACAATATAACCACTGTGCTGTGAAAAACCCCCACAACGTGAACCACATGAATACAGTCTATTTGATAACCCCAGCTGAGCTCCCAGACAATAGCATTAATTTGTAGCCATGTGAGGATGCCATATTGGAACTGCAGGCCCAGCCAACATCTAACTGCACCTTCATGAGAGTACCCAAGGAAGAACTGCCCAGCTCTGAGTCCAGTCCACACACATAACTGTGGACTACCATGATAAATTATTGTTTTAAGCTACTAAGTTTTGAGGTAGTTTGTTGTACAGCAGTAGATAACCAGAATACTGTTATGCAAATAAAAGTTGAACTGAAGGACCCTGGCCAGTATGGCTAAGTTGGATGAAGCGTCATCCCATACACGAAATTGCAGGTTTAATCCCCAGTCGGAGTGTGTATAGGAGGCAACCAATCTATGTTTCTCTCTCACTCACATCAATTTTTCTCTCTCTCTGTCTCTCCCCCTTCCCTCTCTAGAAAGATCAATGAACATGAATGTGTCCTCAGGTAAAGATTAAAAAGTTGAACTAAAGAGCAGAGATTGTACATTGGCATTTTTCCCTGAAGTTCCTACAGTGCCTGATAGAGGGCTTTGCCCTCTGCTGCGAGAGTATGGAGTGTCTCACTTTACAGACAGAAGAACCCAAAATAAATAGGACCTTCTCTTTATAGGGGCTATGTCAGCATGGATGGCATGCATCTGCCACCTGCTTTCATGGGAGAGATTGAGGACAGCCCCCAATCCATCCCCCTGCCTCCCGAAATAAATCCTGCCAGACAACATTGCTATGTGTGTTTTCTTCTTTTTTTTAATCCCAAGAAAAGGAGATCTTGCAGCTACCTTTGGCAATGCATTCGAGCAGCTCATAAATCTTAATTAGAGCATTCTAACAGATGTTTCACCTCGATTCTTTCAAATGCAGTTTCATCCCTTTCTTTTTGCTTCTTCATCTTGTCCTTTGCCTTCATTTTTCTAAATTTTGAGAAGCACTGAAGAAAATATGACTCACAAACTCCTCTTTGTTTTTCTTTCATAGATGTGAAGGGATGTATCACTTCATTCTTCTAATAGAAGCTGGAATGTTGTCATTCAGTGACACCCCAGATTTCTGATCTGAAAAAAATGCAAGATAAAAACCTATTGCCTTGCTTACTTGAATGAATTGATGAAAAGATCTAAATGAAAGTAACTACAGGACAGCATTTCACAGACTATAAAGCATACAATAAATTCACAGTAGCCTGGGTCAAGTGGCTATTGCTTTAAGAAATCTCACAGTCAAAGAAAATCAGTTATTGCCTTGCCTAGGGTACGGTGTTGGGATATTGGGGAGTAATGGCTAAGGGGTACAAGGTTTCTTTTTGGGATAATAAAAATGTCCTATATAACTCTGTGAATATACTAAAAGCCACAGAATTATGCACTCAAAATGGGATAATCATATGCTATATGTAGTCTATCTTAATAAGATTATTTAAAAAGAAAGAAATCTCAAGAGAACAACCAAAGAACTTGTATGCATATATGCATAACCCATGAACACAGACAATAGGGTGGTGAAGGCCTGGGGCAGGGGGTGGGGGCAAGCTAGAGGGGTCAATGGGGGAGAAAAGGGGACATATGTAATACTTTCAACAGTAAAGATTTAAAAAATAAATAAATAAATAAAATTTTAAAAAAGAAAGAAATATCAAATACTATATCTCTTTTCTGTATTTACATTAGTCTTTTTTCTTGGGGCCTTCTGTCATTTGTCATTCCCTGAATCCCATCAGCCATGGACCTTGTCAACTATCTCCTACACTTGGACCATTTTAGAGAAGGGTTCTGTCCATGAAGAAAGCTTGTCCTCTGCCCACAGCAGAGAACAAAAAAGAAATAGACTAATGTCAAGTGAACAACAAACATAGATAAGACAAAATGAGGTGTGTATGTTTTGAAATGGATTATAGTCTGTAAAATAGCAATTTTAACCCACACTGGTGTGTTGGAAGAATTCTTAAAACATGCAATTCTTGACTACTTAGTGGAATTGACCTCTTTTCCCTTAGATTGTCAAATAAAACAATGACAATAGCCAACACAACAATAGCCATCCAGTGTGAATGCTCGATCTTGAACCATAAATATATAGGTCATACAATAGAGTTGCATCTTATTGGTCACATCCATAATAAGGTTGCATCTGATTGGTTAATCTTGGTACTAAGTGATTGGTTAATTCTTGGTACCAAAAATCCTCATATACAAGTATAGGTGCCTGATATTTTTAAAGTCACTTTGGAGCAAAAAGAGTATTTAAATACTATTACTATTTTTGTAAATCAATCAAAATTATATGCTTTTTCTGTCAGATTGCTAAAAAAATATATATAGTTTCATGTGCTGCAGAATTTTAGTAATTAGTTTATGTGTGCCGTGTAATTCAAAAGGTTGAAAAATCACTGCTCTAAAAGACTGACAATGGGACCTAAAAAGATATTTAATTGATGAAGTCTTGCAGATCTTACAACTGGGTTACAGGGCTCAGAGATGAAAGGCCATAAGTTTATTTTTGTCTCTACTTTCCTCACTCTGCCTCTTTTTCATCTCCAGGCAATGCTGGAGAAGGAAGATAAAAAGGTTTGAGGATGCAGCTCATAGCTTGCCTCAGTTTTCTCTGCCAGCTTCCCCAGGTCTATTTATTTTATTGAGAACCTTCTTGGAGGCTGCCATGAGAAATGGATGAGAGGGAGGAAGCCAAGAGGGGAGTAAGGCCTCTGGGAATCACCAAAGTTCTTAGGTCACTAACAAACTCTGACCAAAAAGCTGCCCCTCCCACAGCCTCTGCTAGCATTTTCCAAGGCCCTGACAAAGATAAAGGGCTCCTCAGGGAGGCCTTTCAGAAGGACTCCATGTCCACAGGACCCAAGCTGACTCGCTCTTTCAGGGAACATCAGCCTTTCTCAGAACACAATCTGGGCTAGCATCAGCACTTCACAAACTGTAAATACAAATGAACCCCACTCCTGTGGAGCACGTGGGGTAGTGCTATCATTCATACTGGCTTGTAACAGCCAACACCCTGTCCCTCAGCCCCTCCTGAGCACCCTTTCCTCCCAAAATTGCCACTCTCAGCTCCCATCCAGACTCTCCTCCTGCCAGCACAAAATCAACAGAACAGGTTTTGGACAGCTGGAATAATCATCATCTTTCACTCCATGTCTCCGATCCCTGCGGGGCCTACCCTGTGCCCTCTCCCTCCCACCCTCCCATGGCCTCTCACTCAATTCATTCTTCTTCTGGCACCAACAGCTATTTTCCACCACCCTGCTGGCCTATGTCCAATGCACCTCCCCAAGGGGTTTTCACTCCTCACTTCATCTGTCTCCTTCATGCTCCTCCTGGTGGAACTGGATCTTCCAGTTCTATTTCTGGATTCTTTCCACTGCCCTCTCTTAGATGAGGTGGCTTGCTTCTTCAACCTGACTTGCATCTCTCTGGCCTCTAATCAGCACCTCTAAAATCCTCCAATGGCAGGTGTAGAGCTACAGTATGCAACTGGTTTCTTTTTTCCCAATGAATCCCCATTTCTCTTCCTCCTCTGTCCAGTCACAGAAACATACAGCTTTGGTGAGTAAGGGCTTTGTTACTATATCATGTGCTTTGAAGAGGCCACCATCACTAGAAAGAAGAGAGGAATATTTCCTCTTTTAACTGGGTAGAACCCTGTTTCTACAGCCTTCTCATTTGCTCTTTGACCAATTTTCCATTCCCATCTTCTTCCTTGGCTCATATACAGATAGGACAAGCACCTTCTACTACTCGTTAACATTCGTCCATACTATTTGGCACTACAGCTTCTCATAGGTATTAGCCACTTCTGGCTACTGACCTGTTTTCTCTTTGGGTGACTCTAGCCTCAGGCAGAGCTCTTTTTTTTTTTCAAACCTGGGATGTCAGGTCTTCTATCGTGAGCCCTCTGTTCTCAGTGGGACTCTCTTCTCCTGCCATATTCTTTTTGAGAAAACTGTGCTCCATTCTGCCCATCCTAGACCTTCAATTTACCAAAGTCCCACTTCTAAGAATCATGAAAATCATTTATCAACATCCCCTATGGAAATCTAAAACATTTTTGCTTTCTAAAAATGACTTCTGTTGTCTCTCCCCACACTTGTGAAAATAGTTAGCCAACATTAACAACTGCATATATATATTTGAGATATATATCTTAAAATATGTGTGTGCATGTATAATCTTGCATCTCCCTTCTCCCCTACCAACTCCTCATACCACAGTAGTCAGTCCTATATATGCCTCCAGGATTTTTTTTCTGTGCAATTAAATATACCTAACTAGCCCTAGCCGGTTTGGCTCAGTGGATAGAGCATTGGCCTGCAGACTGAAGGGTCCCAGGTTTGGTTCTGGTCAAGGGATATGCCTGGGTTGTGGGCTCGATCCCCAGTAGGGGGCATCCGATCAATGATGCTCTCTCATCATTGATGTTTTTATCATCCCTCTCTCCCTGTCGCTTCCTCTCTGAAATCAATAAAAATATTTTTAAATAAATAAATATACCTAACTACCTAGGACATTTAATTTGAAGTATATTGTCACTTTACTTTGTAATCTTATTTTGTCATATAACAATGTCTTGTAAACAGTCTTTATCCCATGGTATCCACCAGGAACCCGGCAGGAAACAGATGGCATGCTTCAAATAAGATGAGTCCAGCAGGGTTTATTCACAACATAATGTTAACAAAAGTGTGGGTGTGGTGTAGATAGGTGACCATGCATCCAGGTTTGCCTGGGATAATTCATCTGTTGTCTCCATATCATATCTAGTGTGATATTTCCCAGACTCTCCACTTTTTTTTTTTATAAAATCTGATTATGAATTGTTGCACTAAAATCAGATGGATGGTTAGAAAAATATATTTTCTACTTCAGTATCTGCCATGGTGTCATCTAGTAATCTGTGAGATGCATGTACATTGAACATGTGGTTGGATCTGGAAGACTAACTGTAATAATAGTATCTCTTTTCACTACCATTTCTAGATCCAATGCTATCAATGTCTCCTCTCCAAGAAAAGTATTCCATGCACCCACTAATATATTTTTAAATGTACCTGGCACCAGCAGCTAGGGACCTTTAGTATAGCAGTAAACACTTTTTCTTGTTTTGCTGTCATCAATTGGATTTTAAAAATGTTTGAAACTATGAAGAACCACATTGTAAAGTGACATAAGTGTCCTAAAGTTATAGTGAACATTTTCATAAATAAGCTCTCTAAATATTAATTGTATTTTGTTCAGAATCAGTTGAAATATTCAATCAAAATATTCAGAAACAAAGTGCCCAAAATTCAACTTTTGGAGCATTTAACAAATTGCAATTATAAAAAATAAAGCTTGAGAACAAGAAGTCTTTAGCTTTTTTAAAGAAAGGAAAACTGGGTAACTTAGATGAAAGATTTAATTTTGAAAATCTATCATTAAGCTTTGGAACATCTTAACTTGTGGAAAGATGGTAGTCAGCATTACAAATTACAGCATCTAAGTTGACATAAACATTCAGTTAGAGTCCTCTTATTTGACAAGTTTTCTTTTTTTATATATAAAACCATTTGTTGAAAACAAGACATCTGATTAGGGGTTAAAAGATAGTAACTTGGAAAATATTTGGTTTGCAATATTTATACATTTCACTAGGAAAACAATTACAGTTGGGAATGTCCTACATTAGCATAACTTAACCAGGTACTTTAGAGAGTATTTTCTCAATTAAAACTATTATGTCTATATTGAAGGTATCAACTTCCAATGTCTTAATCATAAAACACAACATTGAAGAAAGTTGTAAGATGTAATTTTAAAATAATAAAACAACAATGTAAAAGAGAAAAAGTCTTTCAAAAAATACCAGCAACACCATAGTGGAGAAAATAAATACATGATTATAAATTGAGAACAATTATTATTCTGCTTATTTAATCTTTAATAATCAAAGAATCAATTTAAACAAGTTTTTACAATTTTGATTTAATAACCACACATACATATTCTATTTTAGTTTTTTCAAAAGGACTTTACTTTTGCAAGAAGTT
The DNA here is from genome assembly GCF_963455305.1 of Plecotus auritus. Taxonomy (NCBI): domain Eukaryota; kingdom Metazoa; phylum Chordata; class Mammalia; order Chiroptera; family Vespertilionidae; genus Plecotus; species Plecotus auritus. The sequence continues at coordinate 22,045,131 of NC_137776.1, read as the reverse complement.
TTTGATTGGAATTATTTTATAAGTTCATCAATATTATAAAACTTTTTGTAATCCTCTTTGACTCTTAAGAGTGATAATAAATTATATGGTGATAAAGTGTAGAGAACAAGAGAATGTAGTAACCTGAGCTGTTGCTACCTCTAAGAGTGGGGAGAAGTGGCTACAGAAACTTGAAGGAAGAATTATGTAAAGTTGATCTCTCAAAAGGAGGTTTAGTTTGAAGGGCATCAACTCCTAGTGATTTCACTGGAGGAGGAGACAGAAGACGCTCCCCTTCCATCTCTCTCTAGTATTCTGCTGGGGATTCCCACTGGCTGAACCCAACCGGAAAGAGAAGATGAGGAATCAGTTGATGTGGTCCAAATAGTCCATCTGCTCAGGGAAGAAAGCAAAGGAGAGAAGGTGGGAAAATGGCAATCAGAAGAAATCTGGCAACTCAATTTTTTTTTTCCAAGAGACGTTTTTAAACTATTTTTTAAATAACTCTTTGGTTATTCATATTAAATCTTACATGGAAGCCTAGTATGGAAAAAAAGAAAAGTGTCCATTGGGATGGGAGGCCTAGAACCCCAAATCCCACCCCAGATGACTATCCTGAGAACTTCTTAGAAACCATTCTCATATAGCATGAGTTTAACTGTCTACTGAGTCTAATGATTAATGAGTCATATTTCATTAAAACAATGGGACATAACTTTTAAAGTTTTTTTTATTAAAAACAGTATTGTGAACACCCTCAGAGCTAAATGGTGGAATGAAACATTAATTATTTTCTTAGAAAGATTACTAGAAGTAGAATAACAGGCCCAAAGGGTAGGAACATTTTTGTTTCTTGATTTGTGTTGCCTCATTACCCTTCCATAATACAATACCTTTTAACACTGCAATTTACAGCGCTTGTAAGTCCCAGCTTCTCTACATTCATGCCAACTCTTAGCGCAACCTTTTTAAAAAGTATTTTTGACACTTTTTTAGCCAACAGAAAAATTATTCCACACAGAAAATAAATCTGGTGGTTATATTAATTTAAATTTCTTTTGTTACCACTCTGGTTGACCTTTTGTCTATGTATATTTTATCAGTCATGTCAATTTCTTCATTAGTTGCATGTGTTTTTCTTTGTAATTGAGTTGTAAGAATTCTTTATATAAAGGCTATATGTAACAAAAATTTGTGTGTGTGTGTTGTGTTTATGGTATTTTGGAACATACAAAAGTTTTCAATGTTTAAGGAATCACCTCTATTAATAATATCTTCCTTGTGGGTTTCTTCCCTTGATGTCATGCTGAGAAAGTCTTTCTATACCCCAAGAAAGGCTTTTGTTAAATGAACCACTCTGATTGTTGTTCTCCTTTACTGATAAGTAGATTTGAGAAGCAGAAAGTAAATAGAAAAGCTCTCTCAGAACAAAAGGAGTGGGGGAGAGAACATTCAATGCAGAAGTGGGTGAAGTTTAGACAGAACTCACTGTCAGTATAAGAGCCAGGGGAACTTGTAACCTAAAAGACTAAAATATTCTCTCCCTATTGTCCTATCTGAATTGATTTAGAGCGAGCCTGGGGTGATGGCATGGGACATTATGATATGACTTCCAAGGGGTATAACTCCCCAAGGCAGCAGTGCTCTGGTTTGCCACCCCAGAAGAGCCTTCAGCCTCTTTCAGACATGGGTGGACCCCCTTGTAAAAAGCAAGTGTCCCAGTTAGATTAATATCCTGGCTAAAGGACCGCCTGCATGAAAAAGTAACAGTTTGATGGAAAGGTGCGGGGGGGGGGGGGGGGGGGGGGGGAAGCCCAGGATAAAAGTTGGGTGAGGCAGGGGTCCCTGTGAGGGAAGAGAGGAGAGTTCTCCCTCCCCCAACACACACCTGGCAAGCCTCTGCCCTCAAGGGACCACTCCTTCCCTGGCCAGCTGGTGTTTTCCCTTCCGCCCCAGGCCTGGCCCCTGGCCACAGACTGCTCAGAGTGATGCCTGTCTTGGAAGCATCTCTGCAGATGCTATTCTGATAACACTTTAATCCTTTCCCCGCCCCTTCTCCCCCTTAACCTCTCCACCTCTAGCCAAGGCTTTTGTGTTTGTGTGCCTGTGTATTGGGGGAAGGAGGGTGGAATGAAGGACAGAGAAGCTTAATAACCAGCAAACATAGGATCCAGTTTCCTGGGGTGGATTACTACAGTGAAATGGCTGCTTGGTCCCAGCTATTGAAGTCAGGTTGCAGCTGAAGAGAGAGGTTTCCTTGTCTGGCCTCTGGGAACATAACAGGAGAAGGGGGTTTGGGTGGAATAGTGTTGTTAATACATCAAAATTTTTTCTCTAGGTATAAATAGAGACTTTATTTTTCTTCCCTTTTTTTTTTTCCACACCCCATATAGATATGCCAGATAAAATACAGCATTCAGAGTTAAAATTTGTATTGCAGATAGATAATAATGCATGGAACATACTCATACCATATATATAATAAACTAGGAAGGAAGTTGTGTGATTTGGTGTGATGTTGAATTGGAGGCAAGTGCAAGGACGAAGCAAGAGGCCATTGGAACAGGTTGCAGGATAAACCATAAGATGTCTATTGTCAGCCTTTGAGACTACTTTTGCTGCCCAATAACTTGGGGGAGTCCTTCCTGAGTGCTCAACCCTACATACCTGACCTCCAACTCTTCCTGTCTTGCACTCAAGCCCCCACAGTCATCATGAGTGCCACAAAATGACTTATCATGCCAGACAAAGAGATTTACAGGGAAGCAAACTATACCCATGTCACAGCCACAGGCACACAAGAATGTTCCAGCATAAGAGACGAGTCTCTTCAGAAAGCACTCTGCATGGAAATCCCCTCTACCTAGTCCCCACATTCTAACCCTTTCTAAGTTTGTGCCTGGACAGTCAAGAAATCTGTGTCATTGCCTGCTTCCTTCTGCTTTTACCTTTAGTTCAAAGCAAATGATTCTCAGCTCCTCTGACCATTTCAATCCTGCAGATTCCTTTTGGTCACTTCCCTTCTCTCAAATCCCCAGTACGCATTTCACCCTGAAAAACAATGGAACTCCAGGCCTATGTCCCTGAGACAGGGACACTCCTGGTGCAAGGCTTCTGTACCACAGAGTGAACCCTCCTCTTCATCAACTTGCCTTCCTTTTAGCTAGCACATTCCTACTGTCCCTCTTACTGTCCTTCAGTGCCCAAGACCCAGCATGAGATGCCTAGAATAAGGTGCAGGGTGTCTTTTTCAGGGGATAGGTGATGGAGATAGTGGAGATGGGGTCAGAAGGGCAGAAATAAAGGAGTACAAGTGGGGCAACAGTAGGAGGGGGAGAAAAAATTGATGGAAGGCAACAAGAGGGTGCCTTTGAAAGAAATTTCCCCCATCAGCCCTCATTCCTTGGAGACTTTCCATTTAGTCAAAACAGAAATTTGGTTTCAAGGGAGTGCAGGAAACTTGTGGTTGTTAAAGAAGAAGAAAAAAATAGAACTTTCCCATTGCTCTCTCTCCTCTTTCTCCCTCTCCCACCACTGCCGGATAAAATTTCATTCCAAGTGCTTCTCAGAATGAACCAAGCTGATGACCCTGATGAATATCTGCTGCTTCCAAAGGAAACTCTCTGCCTGTGTGAATCCATTAACATAAAAAATCAAGGTCACTCTGCTTGCACCCACGGGAGGCTTTGGGGCTTTTCACACACCTGGCTGAGAGCACAGCTTTGCAGGCTGTCACTATGGTCCTGAGTGTCCTGCTATGGGTTGTTCATTACACCCGGTGGAGAGCACACATGGGAACCTGCAGCAGGAAGGTTCTAGGTTGGACAAGAGGACACAGCTCAAGCCAGAAGGGTTACAAGACCATGGAGCCTTTTTGCTGGGAGAGAGGCAGAGTAAGAGGACAAGTATACACCTTGGAGTCTTTCACATCTGTAGTCAGGTCTTGGCTCAACAAGTGGTGTTCTCCCTCTATGTTCTCAGTTTCTTTAACTATAAAATGGGGATAAGCAAGCAACATCCAAGGAATGTTGATAGCAGTAATTCCGGTGAAATACAGCATAGTGAATGCATGCTGTATTTATCCTCAAAACCTCATTAAAATGAGAAAAAAAATAGAAGAAGCAACCACAGAAGTTAACCACATGTTCGTAGTTGGAACACCAATGGAGGATGAAAATCTAGCTCAGCGAAAGGGAAATGTTGTGGGGGAAGGATGATGACATGAAAATCCATGTAGCCCCCAGGAAATCAGAATGGCTCTGAAATGGGAGTACCAGGTACTGTGGAAGGCAAAGGAAAGCAGGGAGCGGAAAACTCAACAATTGCTTGAAATTCCCTAAGAAGCAAACAAAGCCCAGGTTCCCTCCTCTACCCCACACACAGCAAGGCAACTATCTCTCCAATGAGGGTGAAGCTGAGGTATAGAGATTGAGTAGAATTTTCTCATGCCCTACCCTCCAGCTCCCACCAACACCAATCCCTTTTCCCATACAGCTCTGGATTGCTGGAAGCTAGGCATTCACCTCCCAGAAAAGAAGTTGGAGAACTTTCTGAAAAACTGAATGGATCCAGAAAAGAAGCCTGCAGATGTTGGCATTTGGGGAACCCCCAGTTAAAACTCCAGCTCATGGCCTAATCAACCCAGACTCTAGGACCCAGTGAAGTCAAGCCCAACAATCAAAAAACCCTGAGCAAAACACAAATTCCAAACTGTTTTTCTTACATTGTCAAGTATAATGTACATGAAAAGAGCATATATAATGTCCATATATGGTTAAAATAATCATATTAAAAACACCTTGTACATCCCATTCGCCTTGGGAAACAGGACCTCACCAGTAACTTTGAGCCCCATATGTGTTCCTGCCCTAGTGTATCCTTCTCCATCTCTGATTAACCACTATGCTGAATTTTGTTTTGATCATTTTATTTGCTTTTCTTTGCAATTTTACCCACACATGTGCATATCTCTAAACAATCTATTGTTTAGTTTTGCCTGCTTTTGAACTTTACATAAATGGTATCATACTGCATTTATTCTATGACTAGCTTTGTTTGCCCAATGTTATAATTTTGAGGTTCATCCACATTGAATTGTGTGTGAAAATAAATCTTTTCATTGATATATAGAATTATAGTATAAGAAAATCCTGCAATTTATGTATCTTTTCTCTTTTGGGTGGCTTTCTGGTTATTTCTAGGCTTTCTGGTTAATGTGAACAGCCACACCCTGGCCAATTTTCTACAAGTTGCATCTGTGTTGTAGACTCTTTAGAGAATATATGTAAAAACAGGTTGGTTGGGACATCATTGTTGCTCATTCTCAACTTGCAAAATGTCAAATAATTCCCATGGTGGATTTAACCAATTTACATTCCACCAGTATGAGAATCTCCTGACCTCCCTATTTTCAACAACACCTGGTATTGCTACTTTGTTGCCAGTCTGGAGGATGTGAAATATGTTATTTTGGTTTTCATTTACATATCTCTAATCACTTATGAGGTTGCATATTATTTTAAATATTTATAGACCATATATACATCCTGGGTTGTTGTTGTTGTTTTCATTTTATTTGCCCATTTTAAAAAGTGCATTGTTAGTCATTTTCTTATAGATCTTTATATATTCTATGCCCGCCCTAGCCAGTTTTGCTCAGTGAATAGAGCATCAGCCTGGTCAAGGGCACATACCTCAGTTGCAGGCTTGATCACATGTGGAGGCAACCAATCTATGTGTGTCTCTAACATTGATGTTTCTCTCTCTCTCTCCTCTCTCTCTGTGTGTGTGTGTGTGTGTGTCTTCCCCTCCCTTCCACTCTCTCTAAAAATCAATGGAAAAATATCCTTGAGTGAAGGTTAACAAAAAAAAAGAAAAGAAAGATTGAAAGTTAAGAACAGTAAGGAAATTCTCTAGAAACTACACCCAAATAAATAAATAAATATAGAGAGAGGAAAAAGAAAATGACAGGAAGATAGGGTTGAGCTTATGAGATAATCAATCTAAGAAGTTCATTATCATTCGCTAGTAGAGATGAGTCATTATGAATAATAATTAAAAAAAAAAAAAAACAGAGGAAAAAATCATCAAAGAAGTAATAGAAGAAAGTTTTCCAAGCTTGGTGGAAATGAGTTTTCAGAATGAAAGGGCCCATCAAGTGCTCAGCATGATGAACCAGTCCATTGGTGTGAAGTTACAGAATATTAGGAAGAGGGCATTAAACATTCTGTGGATATAAACTCATATATCAAGGCTGAGAATAAGAATGGCCTCACTAGTCTCAACAACACTTGGAGCTAGAAGACAATGGATCAACACTTCAAATTTCTGAATAAAAATTTTTTCCTACCTAGAATTATATACATAGCTGGACATTTTCAGATAAACAATGTCTTAATAATTTGGCCTTCATTCTTCTATCCTCTCTTAAGATGTTACTGAATATGATTAAACATAGGAGGTAAACTAGGAAAGAGAAGGACACTTAAGCCAGGGGGAACACATCACAGGAGAGTAGTGAAGAGAAACAGCTCCAAGAAAATGGGGGAAAGATGTCCCAAAGTGACAGCTCTATAGGAGGCCCTGCTGAGCCTGGGGCAGGACCTAGGACTTCAGGATAAAAATGCAATTGACTGTCATCTGATGCATTTGGTCACATAGAAGGGGGTATTGAGAGATGTTTTAGAGAGGGAAGAAATAATAGTAACTACATAAAAACCTAAGAAATAGAAAACAGACATGAGAAATGGTATATACTCCAGGAAACAAAAAGATATACAAGAAAGGAGCCTATTTGGGTCCTCAATGAATAATATTTATATAGTCATAATAATGTAAATACTAATCATAATTTAATAACAATATAATTAAAGCAGTGGGATGGGTGGTGTAGGGAGTATAAAAGAACTAAAACATCATCCAGCATAATAGGTATTTAATAAATAAAGCTTGACATTGGCCAATTGATGGTACTTAGAACAATGGAGAGACACTGCTAAGAATTAAGTTTACTTGCCTCTGGGAAGTGGGATAGTCGTGGTCCAAAGGATAATAGGGGATTATTATTTCATTATGTCATTTTGTGCTATATGACTTTTTAAACTATATATATGTGTCACTTTAATAGGAATTAAAATTAATTTTTATTTTTTAAAAAGGATATAGAACCTAAATATCAATGGTGTTCAAAAAAAATATTAGCTGTCTATTCTTAAAAAGCTACCATAAATCTGAAATGTGTTGATCATTTAGCTTTGGATTCCCCAAAATGCAGGGCCTAAGAGAAGGACTTTCATGCAAGTTATTTACTTGGGGAAAATGACCCCCAAAGTTGAGAAGAGAAGGATCTGAAAAAATGAAACAGGAAAAGAAGAAAAGCTGAATAAAGGATGTGTAATTGAGCTGTTTGTGGTTCTGTGGGCAATTGCAACTCAGTTGTGCTGAAGTTCCTGTGAGCAAGAATGTGCCTCAGAATGTGCAACCACAAGAGAAGAGTGTTTATACCCTAGCTCAGGTCCCCCATTTTCCCAGAGAGCATCAATTCCCTAGCACTTCAGACTAGCTGAGCAGGCCCATTCTGGCTTCCTGCACTACAACAGGGAAGCCTGGGGCAGAAGGCAGGAGATTAGTGCAGCCAAGTGAAGCATCATCAGGCCACACCTGCACACAGCTGTTTGTTGAAGCAATGTCCAAAGCAGGAATATAGGCTCAGAGGATATGAGCTGGAGAATAAAAGATAACCAACATATATGGCAAAATAAATATATACATGTATATTCTAAGCCACCTCTTGTTTACCCTCCAAACAGGTACCATAGTCTCACTTTCCTCTATACTCCCCAAATCCCAAAAGACCTAAATACTGTCCTATTCTACCTTGGGTAGTTAAGCCCTGTTCTTCCGTCCCCACCCATCTCCAATGCTGTCTGCTTCGAGGGCTGCACTGCAGGTGATAGGAGCCACATCTGACTTTGTCCTCTGGTCTAGCACCCACCTTGACTCTGTGGGAAGAAATTAATCAACAAAGCTTTGTTCTGGGAACATGGAGGAGGTGATGGTGACCCAGACTGGGGCACACTAACCTACAGGCACAGTTTTATCCATTCTGATGTGTATATATAAACAAGTTTCTCTCTGCATCATCATATTCTACCAGTCAGACTTGAAAATGTGCTTGGAGGAGGAGAGACTTACCACCATCTGTTGATTTCCATTTTCCAGACTCTCCCTGTCCCTAGGACTACAAAAAGTAGATTTGGCTGTACACAGTGCCTTATAGGAATCAGAGCCCTGGCAGAATGCAAAGGTTCTCAGGAAGCACTGAAGGGAAGACTGTGGTAGCCTACTTCTTGGTCTTGTGGTCATGTATACACAGATGATGCCAAATAAATATTTGATTAGAAAGAGAAAAAAATAAAGTCATCAATTCCCTTCACTCTCACAGGAAAAATGCTAATCATATTATAAACTCTTTAAAGGCAAGAATGACTAATAGCACTTTAGGGGTGAAGAATTTGAGAGAGTGTCTAATCTGGTGGTTCTCAAAGTGTAGTGTTTGGACCAGCAGCATCAGCATCAAGTGGAAATATTTAGAAATGCAGACTCTTGGCCCCACCCAAATTTACTGAATCAGAAATTGTGGGTAGAACCCAGTAATCTGGGTTTTAACAAGCCCTCCGAGTGGTCCTAATACATACTAATGTTAGAGAAGCGCTGGTCTAAAGTTATCCAGCCCCCTCTTTTTGTAGATTAGAAAAATCAGGGCAGACAACAGAAACAACACAGTCAAGCCAGGAAACAGTGGATCTCAGAAGTCAAGCACAAGTGTATGACTCCCACATCAGTCATCTGTCTACTGATACTTGCCAACACACTTTCACCTTCCACCATGCTCCCAGAACAAGCAGCTTGTATGTAACTGGTTAGGTCAGTTTGTTAGTGCAGGTAGCTAACAAATCAAGGTCATGGATTTGATCTTCAATTGGAGCCACTTTCCTTTTTCATTGCATGACCACAAACTGTACCCCTCCTGTAAGCCATCCACAAATGCATTCCCTTGGTTGATAGGAAGAATAAGTATAAAAGTACATAAGTCGTAGTGAAAATTCCATCACTTTCAACAGGAAAATAGTACAAAACACATCCTCTGTATTGGTCCAATGATACCATCTTTGCACAAAAAGAGCCACATTTTACATTTCCTGCAGGTAGAATAGTATGTGTGTTGAGCCGGGGGGAACATCACATCAGTAGCCCAGTTCTAGTGCCCTCCACTGCAAATGCTTCATCCATTGTCAATTTACCTTCTACTCATAATTTAAGCTAGACATTTCTAAACTCAGATTTCATAGATCAATAACCTTCCCAAAATTTTTGAGAACTGATATGTGATTGACCCCTTTTATTTTATCAAATAAAGACATAGACACAAAAATAACAACTATTGCCATGACTGTCATTACCACCTAATGTTATTATATGTCACCAAAAAGTTACAGAACCTCAGAATAAAACCAATATTTTCCATAAAATGTGAATTCATGCACTCACATGATGGAATTTTCACTACATTGTCCACATTTTTCTCATTTCTCCTTTTCTTGTGAAAATTAGCATGGCATGGCACAGATCTGCAGGCAGGGTTTGGGAACCACTTTCCATTTGAGCCCAATGGCCTTCTGCACAGCCTAGCTTAGGTCCCCTCTGGACTCCACAGGACCCTGTGACTATTTCAATGGTTGAATTTCTCATATTCATTTATAGTTATCTGCTTATGAGTATGTTTCCCCCACTCTAGCATATGATCTAGAAAACAAGAATTGAGACTATTTCTTTTATTTTTTCTTTAGCACCTTTCTGGTACATGAGAGCCAGGCCATAAAATATCTGTGAAAGGAGAAAAGAGGAAGGAAGGAAAGAAGGAAGGAAGGAAGGAAGGAAGGAAGGAAGGAAGGAAGGAAGGAAGGAAGGAAGGAAGGGAGGGAGGGAGGGAGACAGAACTGGATTTTGCCACAGACAAAATCTTTCTAACATCTAAAGATCAATTAAAGTATTTCTGGCTTTAATTCTTAGAACTTAAAGAGACCCTTAGAGTGGGCAACCTGACCCAAGCAACCCTATTCCGGTCAAGAAAGTAGTATCTGAAGCCACATCAAGTCAAGCCCACACTGATTTGCCCTCTTACCATATATCAGGCATGACTTCCCCTGGCTGCTCCCCTCAGCAATTGCCTCATGTCTGAACTGTGGCTTCCGGGAGGAAAACGGGGATAGTAGAATGCTGGGGAAAGGGAGGCAGCTAGGAAGGAACTTATGGGATGAGGTCTGAAGGAAACTTGCAATTCGTTAGTTGTGCTCTGGGGAGCTACCAGGCAGGCCATGGGTAGTTTGGACATTGAGCCTACGGGGCTGTGAGTTGATGGAATTCCTTGTTCATACTGCACCTTAAAGGGCACATTGGCACTATGTAGTTGTGAGTCTGTCTCTGGAACAGGAACCTCTGGAGAATTTAAAAAGCTGCCACAGTCCCTAAGTTCCTGGCATGAACAAACTGTTGGTTAGCGCACCATGATGCAATGGAGTTTAATATTTCAGAAAGAGCTAAAGACAAGACAAAAACCACTCCTGTACCAGGATGGGATATGGGAGGAAGGGGTGGAGGATCATATGATAAACCTGGAAGGCAAAGCTGTATTTAGGCCACAGCTAAGATGGCAGGAAGGAGTGCCCCCACCACCACCACCACCATCCCTCCAGAGGGGGCCAGTGACACTGTCTCCTCTTACCCACCCACTTCCTTGCCCCAGTGCCTAGGGAGTATGTCATGGAAGGCAGACCAATGCCTTCATGTCTGCAGCCCTGGGACTTTCCTAAAGAGAGAGAAAATCTCTGTTTGGGGGAATTTTAAAGTCTTTGTGTTGGATGTCTTTCCTAGGCCTAGCTTCCAAGTTGGAGCAGAGGTAGACTAGGTGACAGAACTTGCTGAAAAAAGGGGAGTGGATTCAATGACCTCTAAAGAATCCCATCAACAGAGAGACTCAGCAAAGGGAAAGAAACAGAGACAGAAGAAGCCAAAGTACAGGAGGCAGTGAGTGCCAGAAGCCAGGTTTGGCATGTAGAGCTGATCTGAAAGTTCATGCAGGAACATTTCAAAGAAGTGAGAAGTGATTATCTGACCCCAACCATTCATTCACTCAGTTGTTCTTTAAGCAAATATTTATGGAAATCCTACTGCCTACCAGGCATTATGCTGAACCCCTGCCCTTAAGAAGTTTACAGTTAATTGAGGGAGAGAAATAAGTAAGAAGATACCTGCAGTAGTGATTCTATCTCATGTTCACCTAGGATCTGTTGGTACCAGGCAGGCCTCTATGCAATGTGCATTTAATCCTCCAACATCCTAGGAGGTAGGTCCTATTATTATAAAATGTCACCTGCATTTTACAAACAAGAAAACTGAGGCATGGAGAGCTTAAGGAACATTCTCTATATCACCCAGGTATGAGTAGCAGAGCTGGAGATGAAAGCCAGTATTCTTATACTATTGTACTGAGTGGAAGTCTTACTGCATGGCCAAGTTCACAAAGAAAAGTAATGACAGGGCAATAAGATTTCAGAGGAGAAGGCTCAGAAGCCCTTTCCTTAAATCAAAGCTGAGTTCTGATAGATAGTGGACAACTAATAAGAGAAGACTGTTAAAGCTTGAGCTGACTTAGGGAAAGAAAGAAAGAATCAAGAAATTTAAACTAAGAAGTATAAAAATGGAGCAGGAGTTAAGATTTGGTATTTTTTTTTTTATGTGCCTCAGGCATGAAAGAGCTCTGGCCACCAACACAGGCATCAAGCTAGGATGAACTAAGGACTGTACATCTGCTTTGCCCCTGATTGATATAACAGCAACACCACCAATCAGGTGTATCCTTGCCCATTGCCAGGGGGTAAGATTTGGTATTTTAAAACCAGGAAGACACAAAAATTCAGCTTGAGGAGCTAGCAATGTATTGGCTTTGCCTGTCTTTCCAAGGCTCCCTCCCCACCAACACCAGCAGCCCCACTTTCCCAACCCCTGCCCCAAACAGAAAAGGCTGCCTGCAACATATCTCTTCAGATCCCACCTCAAGCCCAGCCCTGGTTTGGACACAAGCAAAGAGGAGGATTGAAAAAGCATAAAACAGGAGTTGGTCAAAAGAAATGGGAAATTAAGGCTACAAAAAAAAAGCATTCTTAATGTCAAGCCTTTGAAAATTTAGCTGGTAGGAACAAAAAAGGCAAAGAAGACAAAAAAAATAAAGTGGACATTTGTTTAGGTTAGTGTTGTTCAATAGAATTTTCTAAAATAGTTAAAATGATCTATATCTGTGCTATCCAATACATGTGATATTAGTCACATGTGGCTATATAAATTTAATTTTTTATTCAAATAACATTTAAATTCAATTATTCAGTTACACTAGCTACATTTCACATGTTCAGTAGTCACATGGGAATGTTAGCTAACATATTAGATATCAACGTTCTAGATTATAAAATTTTGTTGAGGCTCAATATAATTAAAATACATAGAAAATTTGAAGGTACAGAATTAGGATGTAGATGGGTTTCCTTTAAGAGAGATAAAAATTTTTCTTACAAAAAAGTAAGCCATGGGGGAAATGAGAAAATCATTTGGATAACTCGTTAATTGATAGGTGTACATTAGATATTTCTTGTTTGATAGGGAGACTCTGCACCATGAGTTAGGATACCAAACTTCTAGTTTCCCATCCTCAGCATGATTGACACTTGTTGTGTGAGTTCATACAAGTAAGTTCTCCTCTCTGATCCTCTCCCTCTTCTCTAATGGAAATTGGTCCCGATCGTGGATGACAACAGGGAAGCACATATACCACAACCACCACCCAACCCACCCCATGCCTGTTTCCACTGCAGACATGGGTCATTACACATGATACTTTTCTACTAAGCTGAGGTCAGCCTTGAGCTTCTTTAAAATTTACAGCACCAAGCAGCCACCAACAATTGATTAGAATTGTCACAGAAAATGAGACCTCTTTGATATCTCATTTGGGCTAATCATTAAGTCAACTTGTGATTGATGACCAAAAAAAAAAAAAAATCAGACAAAACAATAACACTGAAAAGGCCATTATCTTGACAATTGTCTGTATGACCACTGGTCATAGCCACTCTGACAAATCAATTTGAGATGGTAAGTCTGCTGTGCTGCTTAATTTTATGGGTCAGCTTGTCTACACTATGGTTCTCAGTTGCTTAGTCAAATACCAGTCTAGATGTTGCTGTTAAGATGTGATGTGATTAACATTTACATCAGCAAATTCTGAGTGAAATAAATTACCCTTTATATGTGGGTGAGCCTCATCTAATCAGTTGAAGACCCTAAGAAAAAAGACTGAGATCCTCAGAAGGAGTAGGAATTCTGTTTTCAGTCTGCCTTCCCAGGGTCTCTAGCCTGCTGGCCTTTCCAGAAGATTTCAGACATGCCAGCCCCAACACTTGCATGAGCCAATTCCTTAAAACTCTCTTTCTCCATATAGACGTTCTTATATATGTGTATGTGTATTTGTATGTATGAATATGTATATGTATACACACATATATATACATCCTATTGGTTCTGTTTCTTTGGAGAACACTGATACACCTGCCAAGAACAACACAATACACCTATGTACCTACAATCTTATAGGGGCACTGAATGAACAATTAGTACTACAAAGATATACATTTCACATTAAGTAAATGCAAGTGTATGTATGTGAAGTGGAGGGTTGGAGGAGTCCTAAGCCCTGTTCTCAACTTTGCCTTGGTCCAGACATTTCAGGCTTTATGATCTCAGGAAAACATTTACAGTACCCTTTTCTGCTCCTGGGTGTAAAGGAGAGGCCAGAGGAATCCACTCCATTGAAAACCCCAGAGGAGCATTGCACATGTCCATCACTCCTGTGTTGACTTGGTCTGCGTGACTAATGTTCCAAGGGTATAATTATCTGGTTAATTGCTTGGGAACAAACAAGGCCTGGGCCCATATTGAAGACTGAAAAGCAGTGTAATAACCAGAGTGTGCACAAATCAGGAACAGCAACTTCCAGGAACCAGCTCATCTCCTTCCTTCCCTTCTTCAACCACTCAGTAAGCATGTCTTCAGGAATTCATCAGTGCAAAAGAAAACAGGAATGATTTTATCCACAGATAAATTGTATTTCGTCAGTGTGCCATTTCTAAAAATTGGAAATTTCAAATTAAAATCCAGATTCCAGTTTCTCTTTGAAAAAAAGAACATTGAGCACATTCAGCCCACATTTTTGCATGGTGGTAACAAGTTGCTGCTAAGTGAGTAAGGGCAAGACCCTAATTCAGCTAATTCCCACTGTTCTCTATTGTCTTCCACTGGGCCACTTGGGTCACCTACTGTATGTCTAGGCATTTGCGTTTGGGCACCTTATCTACATGGTCCTGGGCCATAGACTTCTCAAAGGAAGACTTTACTTATTCATTTGAAGGTACCCCCACAGGGCTATGCACAATGCCTGGCTCACGCGAAGCTCTCAAGGATCTCTCATTCTGCGTGGTAAAGTGCAGACTCCAATTCACAGCATCTAGCTGAAGTCACAATTTGACTTCTATAGTGTTAGGCAGTGTCAGCATCTGCCAGTGAGAAAGGGGTGGAGGGAGCTCCAAGGGAATAATAGAGCCTGGGGTGGGGGTATCAAGGCCAAGAATGCTGTCTGGGTAATTTTAGATGACAGCTTGGACACGCCTGGAGTCAGGGCAGGGTGGATGCTCCATGCCCTAGGACATGTTTAAAGTCACAGAGACTAAGCAGAACACGCCTAATGTGCTGTCAGCCCCTAGGGATTAACCCCCTGCCCCCTGGCTGGTGGAAGGGGAGGAACTGGAAATATTTGAGCCAGCTCAGAAGAGAGAAAACAGTAAGTACTTGGCAGAAGCAAAACAAATAGTAGACATTTCCCATCCTAGCATTTTGTTATTTGGGAGTTTTCGCCTATCTCCTTGCTCTTGGGGGTACATTGCTTATGAGGGTGGCAGACAAAGTTTCAGAAGACTCACCTTTACACCAAGTGCCTGTCCCCTTTCTCAAATGGGCTCTCCTCCTGCTTTTGCCTGATATCTTGCCTCTGTGGCCTCTGCTGTCTCCCCATCTCTGACTGCCCATATCTTACCCTCTCCTAAAGACGCATTTCAAAAGGCCACCTATCACTGGAACCTTCCCCAATGCCCCCAGCTGAAAGCAACCCGTCTTTTCATTGCACTGTCTTCACAAAAGGTCATGGTGTTCCAAACTATGGAATGTTTTTCTCAGAGTCTAAACAGACAGCCCTGAGGCCCAATGTGGGTTGAACTAAGTAGAACCATGGACTCTCAGAGCTGAGGAGGACCCCCCCTGGATTTTTACCCCCCTCCCTTTCCTAGAGAGGTCAAATGAAGCCAAAAAAGGACAAATGATTTGGCCAAGGTCACAGAGACTGCAGCCTGCTTCTGTGGGGTGTGGGTTCTAGGATAGGCAATGCCAGGAGAGGCTGAATTCACAGTTAGAGGAAGGACCTGAGACAAACCTTAGCACTGCCATTGTATTGGCCAGTCTCCCAAAGACCCAGGGCTCCTAAGGGGGAGACAGAGAAACACTCTAGGCCTCAGGCTCAGCCAAGCCAGGGTCTTGACAGAAAAAGTTTACAGAAAAAGGAGATGATGGGGAGGGGTGGTCACATCTCCTTCCAAAGGATAGGAGGGATCGAGTGTGCAGGGTAAGGGGCCCTCTGGAATCTGGAATAAAGCCCTGGAGCTCTGGAGCTTTCTCCTTGGCCTTCTCAGGCAGATTACCTATCTGAGGGCGTGCTGGCCTTGACCCCACTACTCCTGATGGCATTGTTCTCAGCACACCAGTAGGTGTTCAGTGTGGTTTTCACCAGGAGCTAAGCACCTCCATCAACAGGTGACTCTCTGGCCAGGAAGATGGGATACCAAGAAACTGATGCCCTGGTCTTCCTCCTTAACACTGTGGTTATATGAAGGGTCTTACCTCTGACTTTTATCCCTAAAAAGGCTGAGAGAATAAATAGGAAAAAGAAGAGGTCATAAATTTTTTTTTTAAAAGGAGGGAAATGGGGAGGGTAGAGAAGAGGAAACTGGGAAGCGGATGGAAAGCATAAAGTGCCTGAAGCTAAATGAATAATGAAGACATGGAGGGAGGAGAGGAAGAGAGCCCAGCCAGGAGAATCTGGGAACAGAACGTCCCAAATTCACAGTCACTGCTAAGTTTGTGCTGCTGGCTGACATGATCCCCTCCAGGCCTCACACCATCTGCTGGGCCGACTCGCCCCTGATGGCAGCTGGTCAGTGGGACCCAGCATTGACAAGGCAAGAATTCTGGGGGAGAGATGGAGGGGAGGGGTGGAAGAGAATAGCCTTTTCCCCTCTTCAGCCCCTAAAATGCCCATCTTTAGACCTTCCTGTCAGAACCAGAGCCTCTAAGATGCTGTGGTCTTTAGCGGGCAGAGCCAGTGCTGTATAGACCACACTTCTACTCAGCCAGCTCCTCACTGATCGGGGCTCCTCATAGACCCACTCTCTAGGAGACTCTGACTCAGCATCCAGCAAGAGGAGGGGGATGCTAACAGGAGTTGGGAAGTCCAGTAAATGTTCTCTAAGACCCCAGCTCTTTAGTGGAGCATTTAGGATGAAAGGATGGCTTTGGGTCCCTATATTTGAGTTTATTCAACCTATTCCATGCTGCTCAAGTTTATTAATATGTTAACAGTATTTCCAAGGCAAAGAGTTCCATCTATTTTGGTCACTTCCCCATGGTCTAAAGCCATCTTTGCTTCTGAGATATTTCTGTATCTCCACAAGAAATCAGGTCATATACAGGAATATTACTTCTCCAACCTCTTCCAGCTGTAGAATTCAGTTCGGATCTTTTACAAATAAACTGAGACACAGAAAAGGAAGATAACCAGGTAAGGGTTGCTTGCCTGGAGGTATCATGTCAAGATTGGGGCTCTGGACCCCTAGTTTAGCTCTTCCTCCTCTGCTCCTCCTGGCCTTCACCAAATGGAGAATAAATTGGTAAACTGTCAGTCCCACACTCCACAGCATAACCCAACACCACAGAGTGTAGGACCATTGTCATTGCTTCTTGGAGTCCTTTATTTTTCCATTAGTGCTGGGCATTCCTCTTTTTCACAAAATGACCCAAATCTGGTCTTGCAAACTGATTTGCATAAACATTTGGGGTCTCTGCTTCCCAGAGCTACTATGAAGCTAAGGAGAGTTTGGTGTGAAGGGTTCCAGGTAAAGGTTCCACAAGTTATCGACACTGAGAGGTATAGTCCTCTGAGTACAGGTGGCCTGGGAGTGTCAGTGGCTCTCATTCATCCACCACCCAGCCAAGACCTGCTGATGAGAATCATTAGAAGGGCCCTCACAAATTCCTGGAAGGGCAGAGGCTTTAGGCATGCTTAATGGGAAGACACCATTTACAATTTCCAAATAAACATATTCACAGCTCAATTGTGCTGCCTGGATGGTTCCAATTCCTCCTGCTGAGTCTGATTTCTCTCCGACTTTTTTTTTTTAAATTATTAAAAATACAGACCATCTGCCATCCCCATAGGAGAAAAGAAACAGGCTGGAGGGCTATAAACAGATTCTACGGGAAGCCAGGACTGTAGTGCTCACCTCGGCCAAGCAGCCTCAACCACCCAATCCTAGAAAATGCCTGGAAGATTCCAACTATTCTTCCCTGGAGGCTTTATGTTTCTGCTCAGAAGAAAATTGGTTTAGAAGGGCAGCTACAAAGTGCACACAGACAGGAGCAAGGAGTCAGGATGTAGGATTAGGAGAGATGTGAGGCCTTGATGGGACTCCCACAGCAGCTTTTACTTGAGGAAAGTCTGGGTTTTGTGGGGTTTCTAGTCCCTGCTGACTCAGAGAAGAAAACAGACCTTGGATTTGCACAATAAGGTGCTTAGCCCTGTCTCACGCACCCACTGGATCCTCAATAACATTATTCATTTGACTTGACATCAACTGAGGTTTGCAATAGCATAGTTATGAAACCCAGACTTATTTGGCTTAATTTGCATATGAGCCCTAGGGCACAATGGTATCACCCTAACTTAAAGAGGTAGCTGAAGATAAGAATTATTTGTTAGACCAGTCTTATAAGTTCACAGATACCTTTGGTTTTCTACAAAAGCAAATAAATTTGGTAATGCTGATGATAAACTTGTGAACCACCATGTAGGTGACTGTAAGCCATAAGGTTCATGGTGTTACAAAAGCAGTTATTAGTTTTATCATCTTGATAGAGTCCCATGACCACTGGAGCCAGGCTGCCTGAGTCTGTGTACTAATTCCTCACTTTCCAGAAGTATGAGCCCAGGCAAGTTACTTAACCTCTTTGTGCCTCAGTTTTCTGTTTTATAAAATGGGAATAATTACAGTATTTCTATCATCAGGTTGTTAAAAATATTTAGCAAATTAATACATGTAAACCTTTCAGTTATCATATTGACTCCTGACTTTTGATAGCTACTATTTCCAGGAGTGGGTCCCTCCTTTCTTATTACTCCCCATGTAGGATCCTCTTGTTCTGCCCTGTGTGGAACACATATTTCACTCTCCAGACAGAAACTGCAACACCAGGACCTAAATGACTAGGATAGCTGGCAGTGGGGGTGGCAGTAAAAGCTCACATCCAGTAGCCTCTCATAGAGAAGGAAAGGCTCCCAAAGTCAAAGACCCACGTGAAAAAGTTATATGGCTAGAAAGGATGTCTGACTGATTAATGCTGGCCACATTTGAGAAGGAAGGCCTCAATTCTCTCATGTTGAATCTGGACTGGCCTGATGGCTTGCTTGACAATAAAATATGGCAGAATTGACACTCTAAAGCTTCAGAGGCTAGGTCTTGAGAAAAGCCTTGCAGCTTGTTCCTAGGTTTCTTGGAACACTCTCTTTCAGAGTGTAGAGCCATCATGGAAAAAGTATGATGATTTCATTGCAGAGACCACATGGTGAGGCCTGATACTACAAACCTGAGAGGTAGAGGGCCCCAGCTGAGCCCAGCCTACCATCCATCCCTACCAAGGCTGATATCTGCAAAGCACACCACATCACACAGGACTTGGCACAGAGGACATCCTCAAGGGATGACTCTGGGCTTTATTAGCTGTTCTGAAGAAGACAGACACTGTAAGTCAACACAATGGCAAATTTTGGCCCTCAGTCCCCATGTCTCTTATTCTGCTTCCTTTTCTTTCTCTCTCTGATGCATTTAGAATTGCATGATCTCCCCCACCCCCATTCAGTTTCTAGCTGTCTATCTATCTCTTCCCTCTTGTCCTTATTCCCAAACATTTTGGTTAATCTGTCTGTTGGTCTATGTCATCATCAAACAAGGCCTTGGTGAGGACATCCTCTGCATCACCCCATCTCCAGAAAACAACCTGCTCCATTGGTGCACAACATAATTTATTATAGACCCGGCAGACTGCATTTAATGGACAAACTCCCCCTCCTCCTGCTTCCTTAATTTGAAGTGGAGACATCTGGAAACCAGTTTAACAAGGTGGCTGACAGACAGCTGGTTTCTGGGGCTTCTCAGGGGGACTCCAGGGAGCCATTCCAATTGGGTTGATGGACTGCTGGTCTCAGAGAAAATCCAGTCAGCTGCTCCAGAGAGTGAAAGGGCTACTTCCCACCTGCAACCACAGGAAGGATCCACATCTGTCCAAAGAGGAAGGGATAAAGGAGTGGAAGCAACTACACAGGAAAGTGTCCTGTATTCCCTGCTGGGCCCCCCACAAACTGTGTGCTCTTAAGTAAGACATTAGACCTCTCTGGGACCTACCCATGGATTTTACCAGATGAGTTCTCACATTCCTTCTCACCTTAACATTCTAGCATCCTGGGATAGAGCAAAGCCACCTGGTCAGAGACAGACAGGGAGGAAGAGCAGAAAAAGGCCATCCATCATTTATTGAACTGTCATTTGACAGAGTCCAGGGCTTAGTGTACAGTGGGACACCAAGGTAAATAAAGAACTTACAACTGAGAAGAGATGAAACAAAATCCTCACTATCCCAGATCATAGTGCCTAGCTGCAAGGGCATCTCCCCTAATTCCAGTGAGTTTATAACCAGGTGGGAGAGATAAAATTCCATGCACAGGGTAAGGCGAGACCAGCAAAGGCAGAGTCTAATTAATGTGACTAAATACTAAGTGGTGTATACAGGCCTTAACTCCTATGGAAATTGAGAAGAAAGATTATCTAGAGTGGAAAGGGGAAAGGAGAGCTTCCTGGAGGAGGTAGAACTTGAGTTGAACCTTTAAAAAGTTATTCCCTTAGAAGAAGAGAGTGAGGATTACCTGGGCCAAAATGAAAACGCAAGGCCTTGTGCTCAAAATTTTTATATTTCAAAACAGTGACAGCAGAGCATTAAATCAAGCATGCAGCTGTTCAGGTGTGGGACCCTGTGCAACTGCTGAGATCACTCACTCATGAAACTGGTCCTGACACTAGGGGTGCTGGAAATATATTTAAACTATGGGGATGGGTCAATAATCTAAACATCAGAACTAAAACTATCTGAAGAAAACAGAGGGTAAATATTCATGACCTTGGATTTGGCAATGGATTTTTAGACTTAACAGCAAAAGCATGAACAACAACAACAACAAAAAAAAAGATAAACTGGGTTTCATAAAAATTAAAAACATATGGCACCAAAGGATATTATCAAGAAAGTAAAAAGACAACCTTATAGAATGGGAGGAAATATATGCATATTATATATTTGATGAGCATCGACTATCCAGAATACTTACAACTCAACTACAAGAAGAAAACAACCTCATTTTTTAAAATGGGCAAAAGCCTTGAATAAACATTTTTCCAATGATATGCAAACAGCCAATTAGCACATGGAAAGATGTTCAACATCATTGGCCATTATGGAAAATCAAATCAAAGTCACAGTGAGGTACCTTTTCAAACTCACTAGGATGACGACAATAATGAAAAAAGAAGAAGATAACAAATGTTGGAGAGAATGTGGAGAAATAAGAACCTTCATACATTGATGATGAGAATGTAAAATGGAAAGCAGTTTGAGAGTTCCTGAAAAAGTTAAACATGAAATTATCATATGACCCAGCAATTCTACTCATAGGTCTATACCTGAAAGAATTAAAAACAGGTGCTCAAACAAATACTTATTCACAAATGTCCATAGCAAGACTACTCACAAGGCTGAAAAGGTAGAAACAACCAAATGCCAGTCAACAAATTAATGGATAAACAAATTGTGGAGTATACATACAATAAAGTATTATTGATCCATAAAAAGGAATAAAGTACTGCCTAGCTGGTATGGCTCAGTGGTTGAGTGTCAACCCAAGCACCAAGAAGTCACTGGTTTGATTCCTGGCCAGGGCTCAATCCCCAGCCTGAGGCATGCAGAATGCAGTCAATCAATGTCTCTCTCTCATTGATGTTTCTATCTCTCTCTACATCTCCCTTCCTCTCTCTCTAAAATCAATAAAAACATTTTTTTTTAAAAAGGAATGAAGTACTGATACATGCTACAACTTGGATGAACCTTGAAAACATGCTAAGTAAAAGAAGTTACACATAAAACATCATATATTGTATGATTTTTTTATATGAAATACCTAGAATAGGTAAATCCATAGAGACTGCAAGCAAATTAGTGCTTGCCAGTGGATCGAGGAAGGTGGGTATGGGAAGTGATTACCAAATGGGTACCGATGTTCTCCTGGAATGATGAAGAAATATTGAAGCTAAAGAGAGGTAGTGGCTGCACAACATTGTGAATGCACTAAATCCACTGCATTGTACACTTTAAAATTAATTAAAGTTAATTGTATGTTATATGAATTTCACTTCAATAAAAAAATAATTTTTTTAAAGCTATAGAGAAAGAATAGTGAATATGTCTGTACTACTGGGATATCCCAACAGTGCTATCCCAGAGAGAAATGTAACATCACAGCTGTATATATTAGCAGCATGGACTCTATTGCTGACCACCTAGGTTAGGATGCTGACTCTGCCTCTTGCTGGCTGAATAACCTTAGCCAATTTACTTAGGCTCCTATGCCTCTGACTACTCATCTGCAAATGGGGATAATATTATTATTATATGATGATTGAAGATCAAATCAGTTAATACATGTGAAGTGTTTAGAGCAGGCCTGGTTTTTGGTAAGCACACAGTAGAACTGAGCCTTTCTTGTTCCCAAAGATGTAGAGATTTCAGATGGACCTGGTCACCTTCTGCCACCCCTACCTCCTCACTGCTCTGCCTTATTTATGTTTAAGCTCAGGGTATATTTATGACCTAGGTAAATATGGCCATGACTAACCCTAGCCCTGGAGGTAATTAAACCCCATGGAAGGATAGCTTACCCAAGAAAGAGCATTTTACAACGGCCTTTAGTTCTGGGACCAGAGTTGGAATTGAAAGAATATAGGAAAAGTAACAGCAGGAGAAGCACAATCAGAACTCTGGCCTTCCAGACACTCAGGAATATCTAAGTGTGAGCCTCCTACAATATTTTGCCACATTAAATTAAAGGAGTTTCTCCCTTCCAGCTTCCCTCACCCCCACAGCTGTGGCCACAGATGATGCAAGGAAAATTAGCACTGAGTTCTTTCGAACTTTAGGAATTTTCGTATGGTTTCTGTAAAGCTATTTAGTTTTATTTCAATAGACTTCCTTTTTTACTGCAATAAATTTATTTTATAGGAAATTTTATATTAGTACTCTAAGTCAGGGACAGCCATCTGTTTTCTTCAAATAAAGTGTTATTGTAATGCAGCCACACCCACATGTTTACTTATTGCCTATGGTTGCTTTCGCACTCTGAAGCAGAGTTAAGCAGTTGCAATAAAGACCTTACATGGCCTGCAAAGGAAAAAATATTTACCAACTCACTTTTTGCAGAAAAAGTTTGTCTATTTCTGCTCTAAGTGAAAACCAGGATCACTTAACTCAAATGAAATAGCAAAAATTAATGCATTGGAAACAAAATATTATCAAATTCCAGCAAGATTCTGTTATTTTCACTCAATAAATATTTGTCCATTCCATTCATTCATTCATTATCTGTCTAGTACTGACTCTAAACACCCTACAAGGTCTTGGGAACACAGAGGCAAATGAGATAGAAAGGTCCCTAGTTTTCTAAGGTTTATGTTCTAGTGGGGCTTGACAGGAACTGAAAAATAAGTATTCAAAGTTATCAAAAAAAAATAGGTATCCAAGTTATTTTTTATTTCCATGGTAATAGAAAATAATAAACAGCACAGTACATGATAGAAAGACTTAGAGGTGGGCAGAGGGTTCTTTCAAGTTGGGGGTCAAAGAAGAGCTCTCTGAGAAGGTGACATTGGGGCAAAAACTCCAGAACTGCTAGCAGAGAAAATAGGAAGTGCAAAGGGCCTAAGGCAGGAATGGGCTTGATGTGTTTGTTGTGGGCACTGGATGTTCAAAGACAGGCAGCCATCTCTGATATCATCCCACCAATCAGCACACACTGGCAGCTACTGATTTGATTTGTCAAGATGTATTTGGGAGGGCTGCACACCCACCTTATTGACCTTTGGTGCATTAAGCTACATGAAGGCTGGGATTAAGCCTTAGCCAAGCTGGTGGGCAGGTCTGAGTGAACGCTGCTACTCAGCCTAGACCTTGGTCAAGCAGAACCATCCAGGCCTGTGTGCCTCATCTTGTGCTGTCATGAGGTGGGCTGCCTAACAAGGGTGTGACCTTGAGTGAAGTGGTTGTCCACCACTGAGGCTGACCCTGAAGGGGCCAATAGCTGGACACCATCTGCTGACTGTACCCCTGCAGCTGAGCAGCAAGTCCTTCCCAGAGGGGCATCTGGGTGACCATCTCTAGGCTGTCCATAAAGGGGAAATGCCTTTGCTGTAGAGTGTGTTCCTTCCTCTTACCATTCTTCTGCCCCAAATTCCCGGCCCACCACATGTTGCCCATTCTTCCCCAGAACCTTGTTGCCAGCTGCCTGGAAGGGTGAGAAAAGTACAGTCCAGCTAAGGCGGCAGATGGAACAGCTTACAGCATAAAGGTTTTTCTTTGAGGACTCAAAGATGGAAGCCATCAGGCCCCAGTAAATAAATCAATGTGTTCATTAACTCATCTACTAAGAAATTATGAGTCATTTTACTGCGCATAGCAGTGAAAAACTCAGAGCATCTCACACAACATGCACATTTGGGGGTTGTATTTTCTTGTGTTCTTGGAAACACTCTAAATAGACACCCACCTTCTAAGCCCACTTGAAAGCCTGGCTAACCCTAAACTCCCCTCCCATATCTCTGGCCTTTGAATCACCAATGGCTGCCTGTGGTCAGAATGACTGACCCACCATGGTCAGTGGGGGAAGAGCCATGTGCAGTTACTCACTGAAAACCCTGGACCAGGTCAAAGGTCCTTCTTAGCTCAGGAAAGAGAGAAAGAGGGAGAGTGATTCCCCCAGAACACCTGAAAGTAGGAGAGCATGTACCTGTGTTGAAATCCCACTCCTCCTGTCAGGTTCTCCAGGGGATGCTATACAGCAGAAACCTCTCTTCACAGAAATACTTTGTGAACCCCTGATTTCAGCCAATACGCTTGCTTTAAAGATGTACTGATCTGGGCAGCTGATGCTTATGATATTGACCCCCCTGCTCCCCAGTCTGGAAGAAAGATAACTTGTGGGAGACACACAGCCAGCTCTGCAGGGCTGGGAGAAGAACCCAAGATCAGGTCCCTTTCTTGCCCTGTCTTATCACTGTCTACTACAGTGTCCTGTCATTCCTATGGCTGGTCCTCCCAGCTGTTTGGTGCCCTCCATCCTGAGCCTTGCTGACCTTCAGAGGACTGGTGATGCTGTTCCTCATCACATTGTCAGAATCACCTCACCACACCTTCATCCAACTACTTCCCTGCACATGTCTCAGAACTGGTCTCCCTCAACAGCAGAAGTTTTTCCAGGCCCCACCGCTGCCCTGGGGAGCCCCTGGGATCGTCACAGGGAAAACTCTGAAGGTGAACAAGAGATGGCACCACATAGCACCCAGGAAGAGTAGTGGGTGTGTGTTAATTGGAAGTTCTGGTGAACTCTGGGAAGGCAGGAGGTGGTGGAACAGGGATGAAGTTCCACAAGGAGGGAGCAGCTGTCAGGGTCCCCAGACCATCTCCAGCTGGTCTGGAGGAGGGTGTGTATGACTCTCATTGTCTTCTGTGCCTGAGTGAGGCTTCCTCAGCCATGTTGGGGGGTGAACATGCTTCCCATTCACCCCCACCCACAGTGAGAACTCTGAATTCTTCCTCAAGAAAACTCCAGAGGCTGCTGTTTGAGGAGCCAACTACTTCTTTGCTATCAGCCCCTAAGCCTGAGTCCCAAACCAAGCCCTTTGAAAATAGAAAATGGAATCAGAAATGTAAAAGCAGAGAGCTCAGTGCTTTTTGATGGGATCCAGGAAAAAGGTGATGTAGGATTGAGTGAATGATGGTCAAGCAAAGGGTCAAGAGTCAGACCCTCTTGGTGGTTTTTTTTGTTTTTTTTTAAATAAGACCTCCCCCTGCATCAGAATGCTCTGGAATGTGTGTTTTAAATCTAGATTTCTCAGACCCATGGATCAGAGTTCATGAGAAAGTCCCAGGAACCAGCTCTTCCAGTCATCCGGTCACTCTTAGCACTGTTAGGTGTGAGCACCTCTGATGAGATAGAGCCTAGTCCTGAGTCCACCACAGCTTCACCTGTTTTCTGTAATTTGTGGTTGACAACGTACTTCTCATTTGGTTCTCAAGACTACCCTAAGATGCAGAAAGGGACTGTTACTATCAGAGGAGCAGGGCATGCTGAGGAGAGAGCCTGGGAAGGGTGGACATGGAGTGGCAGGCAAAGGATGTGGGCACTGGAGGGTTGAAGAAGCCCCTGAAAGCACGCATCCCCTTAACGAAATCATCACAATGAGAGGAAGGAGTGAGGAGGTTGAGAGACCCTCTGACAGGAGGTGAAGAAGCATCCACTGAGAGTTGACTGGACAATTACAGCCAACTGTAATTGGAGAGTCAATGGGACTTAAGGAACTGCAGGAGGCAAGGGGACTTTCCCAGGGGAAGGAGGGGCAGCCATTGTGGGGGTGGATGATGACAGGTGAGAGGCAGGAGCTGAAAAGAAAGAAACCCAGTGTTGGAGTGGCTGGAAGTTCACTTCTTTCCATGAGCCTGGAAGGAAGGGAGTGGCAGTCCTGGGATGGATATGAAGAGGTCGCAGTTCCTGAAGGAGACATCTGTCAGTCTGCAGCTGTTATGAGCCAAGCTGTGCAGGAAAGGGTCTGGGATGGCCGTGAGCCCAGAGATCCAATGGGAAGTGATGACGGCATGAATCATCTTGGAAGGAGAGAGAAGAGGGCCAAGGCATGATTCCTTCTTCTTCCATCCCACGCTTAGTTATCTCCTTTTTACTTCCTTTTTCTACTCTGTCCCAATGGCCCAGAGCCAAAAAGCTGCTCCTCACCCTCATGGAAATCCTCTTTAAGATTCACTGCCAATCTGCCTACCCAGCTCAATCACATTCAAGAAGAGGGTGAGACTGCCTTTTGCCTCTGAAAGCTATTATTTTTTAATAAGGCTAAGGAGCATGATACAGTAGTGAAGGAGTAAAGAGTAGGCCAATGTGACAGCCTTAAAGCAGGACTTCAATGTTGCATGATTGAGAAACTATACTTGTAGGACAAGAAGGCCCTTCAGAAAGAAGCCCTCAAATCTAAATAGGGTCCTCTTCAAAGATAATCTTTCAACCTCCCAGCTTCCACCCTGGCTATCCCACCTTTTCCCTTACTTGTCTTCTCCAAACATGAAGAATGTCTATTACAGCCTTTGTCATAGTGCTATCAACCCCATCAGAGAGAGGAGGGTCATGGTTTTATTGTATTCTTCCTTTCCCCTGGAACTCTTAGAGTCTTGGGTCTGGAATTGACCAGTGTTCCTAGGAAGAGTGAGAGGGAAAATAAAAAGACCTCAACCCAAAGTTTTAGATGATTGTTTCAGACTTGACATGCTGAAAGCAAGGGCAGGTGGGAGAGCTCAGCCCCTGCTGTTTTGCAATGGATCCTTGGGGCTTGTGAGCTGGCCACCTTGGGCAGACAGCAACAGCCTGGCATAAATGCAAGCACACATGAACACCTTCAACTTTCTGATACCCACAAACAAATGCATGTGAGCAACTGCTTTATTTTGTTTCCTTTTCCCACTTATATCCATAGTACTTGTAGGAAACCAACTGTACTCCAACAGCTTCCCATGTCAGCCACCATCATCTCTATGCCCTCTTTTCTCTGGCTTCAGAAACATGATTTTCTCAGCCCTGGATCAGGATGACAGTACTGGAGACTCGCTGCTCTAGGAGCAACCATTCTGGGCTAGCAGTTGGTGGATAAAAACCCTGGCTTCCTCAGAAGGTGAGCACCTCCCAGAGGGTCCCTGACAGGACTGAGCCCAGTTGCCTACATCAGCAATCTGCTCATTAACATACATCATTTATTGACTTTCTTCCCTTCCCTGGCCCACTTTTTCTTTTCCTTACCTTGCTTCCTAGAATCACTCATAAATCAACACTTGCACTCAAATTTTTGATTCAAGGTATGCTTTGGGAAAACATAAACTAAGATAGTATGGGACTTAAATATAAAGTACAGGGGTTATTTACACCCTCAGAATAAAGTCTGTTACTATACACACCTATTGGCTATGCCAGAACAACAGCCAACTGCCAGAGATATGGAGAGCTTCTTAAAAGGGAAAGGGAACTGGACCATGCTCAGTTCTAGTACTGTTCACCAGGAAGCTCTGTCAGGCTACAGAACTCCCAGGTACATGAGGGATTGTTTAATCTACTCTGAGCCACCTTTACCTGGCACAGGAAGGCAAGGTGATTTTGTGTAAGGCAAGGAAAAGATGCTCTGAGAAGCCGAGTCATCCCAAGGCATAATTTCTGTTCATAAGTGCCTCATTTTGGTGAGTTCAGCATTGCCTGTCCAGACCCTGCAAAGACCTAGGAGAAAGCTCCATAAAACCCTGGCAACCTGGAAATTACAAAAGAGTGAGCATGGGTCAAGATAATTTTATTTTGCTTAGAAAGAAAAGAAACATCTTGGACTGCTTTCTAAAGAGCCCCAGATTTGAAGTCAGCCTATATCCAAGAATGCTGCCCTTCCCTGCACAATGCACATGGCCTGTCTTCTAAGCACTTGGGTTGCCTGCTCCCCACAATCGAAGTTTTATGTATATGGGCTCATTCGTCTCTCTCATCAGCTGACATCTCCTCTCTCAGCCCATCCCAGCCACTTGGCCACTAAACCACAGGAGATGAAGAGGACTTCCAGGGGAGAAGCTGGGAACATCCTGGGTGGCCAGTGGGTAAGCAATCCCACCAGGGAACCCAAAGAAGGGAGGGGAGTTCCCAACATCCAGGCCCAGAGATAAAAGAGGTGGCTAGGCTGAGGGTGAGGGTGACTTTCCTTGATTCTAAAATCCTTGTGTATTTTCAAGGAAATTGTATCCATATGTTTCTGATTCATTTACTCATAAACTCATCAAAATGTTATTTGGTAAGAGCTATTTGAAGTCCAAGAAACCTTATAACAGTCTGTTTAATAAACCTAAAGAGGTTGTTGTTTTTTTTTCCACCCTCTCCTTTACTTTTTAGAAAAGAGATGTGATTTTCCCCCCTCTCTTTTCTTTGGAAAAGCAAGTGGTTATATACCTATATAGTGATTCAGGCCCATGAAACTCAAATCATCAGAAAGACTATGAAACAGAAACACAAAAGTCCAGGTACTGAGCTCTAATCTGCCCTAACCTGGGTGATCTTCTCTAGATGGCTCACCTTCACAGAGCTTATGTAATCATCTAAACTCCTCAGAGAAAGATGCTTAAAATCAAAGGACCCTCGCAGCACTCAAGTTCCTGTAATTCCTGACTTCTTTATTTATCATCCCCACCATCTATATCTTGCCCAGATATCAGTAAGGTAAATTCTAATTTTAGTAAAAATCTTTAGGGTGAACAGAAATCTGAAGGAATGTGAGTGTAGCAGAGGCCAAAAGCAATCATTTAATGGGTATTAAGGCTTCAGTCTCCAGAATCAACTGAACCTCGGACAGAATAAGACATGGACTGAAAGCAAGGAATCACTGGATGAAAATAAAGGCAGGAAGACTGACTGTTGGGGACATGAAGTACCTTGTTTCCTGCACATCCTAAATAAAAGTCAAACTCACCTTCTCATTTGCCTCTCTGACCTATTAAGTTGATAATTAGCTGCCTTCCTGGAGGCAGGAGAATGGACAGGTTGACCTTTAGAGGACCCTTCCTCACCCCACGGCTTTTACAACCCTCCCCCCGCCACCCCAGCCCAGCTTAGTTCAGCCAGTCCACTAAGAACAGAGGGCCATTATGTCATTCTTCCCCTTAAGATGGACTCCTGGGGATGAAAAGGTCAGATGCCTCAGGGCAGCCCACAGTACTGGTTCTTTGTCATTCAGGGTAAGCACAAAGCCAAAAAACTAATCATGACTCTCCCAGTTGGTGAGCCTAGCCCCCAGTCTTTCTTCCTCATTCAGTCCTGGCAGAGACTGGGCTGCTTTGATTATTCTGGCTACTGAGCAAATAGTTGAGATACCATGCATGAGGAGAGCAGCTTAGATGTTGGATGACTTTACATACTTACAGTGGGGATGGGGAAACTGAAGTCATCTGTATGCAAGTGAATGTTGCTGTCCGTAGACTTCCAGATCCAGAGAATATCATTCCTTACTGAGCATCTAAGTCTAGCCACATCCACTGCAGAGATGGGTTCTAGTCCTGCATCATTTTTACTCGACCATATCAGAGTTCCAGTTTATAGATGGAACCATTTCTGTGTCAATCAACACAACTTTACTGAATGCCTAGAGAGAGAACAAAGAAGAGAAAGAGAGATAGAAGGTGCCCAAAACAGAAGCCTCAGTCTTTTTGCAACCTAATTTTAGAAGCAGGGTCCCATTGCTTCTGCTATATTTTATTCACTTAAAACAAATTGATAAGTCCATGTTCAAGGCAAGGGGTTTACCCAAAGGTATAAATGCTAGGAGGCAGGGACCATTGGGGGCCACCTTGGATGCTGCCTTCCACATACCACTAGGCTGGAAGTCACAGGATGTGCCTCTGCCATTTTCTGGGCATGAGGCCTCTGGGACCTCTGTTCTATCTGCAAAGTCAATGGGTTAAGATGGTTTCACAGTTGATAAGAGCCATGACCTGGTGCTTTTAAAGAATGGGTGACAGACTCTTCAGTTAGCCAAGGGCCTTGGAAAGTCACCCATCCCCACCTCCTTATGGAAAACCTTTTTCTCAGCCCATATACATGAAACTCCGACTGTGATAGTCCTCCTGAAAAGGAGGCCACTTCTTCTGATCACATCCATGCCCATATTTCACTATCTACCCCTGTCAGGAAAGCTTTCTGGATTCTAACCTTCATCTGTTCCACTGAAACTTTGTCCCTTTTTACCTCTGCCTGGTTTCATTGATACCAGAGAACAACTTTCCTAGGCTTATCTCTCTAATAACCTTTATGTAATTTACATGTAGAGAATCTGGTCCCTTAGGTGCCTGGATGACATGACTTCCCTTTAATGAGGTAGATCACCAGTGCCTACTAGAAACATGAGAAGGTCATGCTCGGCTGCCCCTCCTACATGGCTCACTCTCTTATTGGCTTGCCCTGTGGTCTTTTTTTGACCATGGACTATGATTTGATGGAGACAGAAAACTACAAGGAATTAAGGAAAGAGAGGAGGAGGAGGTTATCTGAAATTGAATTTGACACTGAGCTTAGCACCTAACACATTATCTCATTGGCTTTTCCCAGCCGACCTTTGTGAAAGTCATTATTCTCATTGCGCAGCAGACAGAACTCAGGTTCACTGTCCACAGCTGGCCTGTGTCAGAGTCAAAATCAAGCCCAGGTCTGTTTTACATTAAGCTTTGAATCACTCTTGAGCCTTGCCTCCCAGTACCGTGGGGTATTTGGAGGTAAAGTTAACAAAGGAAAGAAAGCATTGTCAGAATCCCATAAGGGTAGAATGGACAAGGGCCACCAGAGGTGACTTCCTTTATACCCCAACCTATGAACAATTATTCTCCCAATGTCCTCTGTGGATTGATGTTCTTTTTAGGGAGCCCGACTTCATTAAGATTTGTGAATGCATAAGGGAAAGATCAAAGGTGAGAACATTTAGATTCCTGAGGTACCTGGTACTCAAAATATCATTGAGGTGAGTTGTTTCATTCTGACGCTAGTACTCTATTCCCATGACTGTGTCCTGAGAAGAATGTAGTCAGGCCCCTCAAGCTTGGTACAAGTGCCAAGACAATAGACCATCAGCCTTAGCTGCCATTTCTCTGCTAGCCTTCCTCTCTGAGTTCCCTAAGTCAAGAGAAGAAGTAGTCCATGCTTGTGCCAAATTCTTTCTGGACCATGCACAGCCTGGCTAAATGTGTGAGAATGGAAGCAAAGTTTGTAAATGACCAACAAAATTTACTTACTGCCATAAACACATCATAATAATAAGAACTTGATAGTCACTCACAGCCTCCCCCAGTCTCTCTCCTTTGACATTGAGAGGGGAGCCTAGGAACCACCCACCAGGGCCAACTTTGCCTGAGGACCTCCTGGAGCCTACTAATGATGACTCATTGATGAAAGTAGCATTCCCAAAGCCAACTGCAGACTTCTTTTCCCTCGTGCCACACTGACTTAGTGCCCAAGCCCTGACTGCTCAAGTGCATAGAAAAGGTTTATGCCTCATCTACTAAACCATGGGCCCCTTTCAGTGGATCACAGAACTTCAAGAACCAAAAGTCCAATGTGTTCACTATGATTACAAAGTATCTATCACTGTGGGCACTCTATTCTGCTTGTGGTGGGGATTATCTCACTTAATCTTCACAATAGTCCTCTGAAGAAAGCTGTTTTTATACCCTCCACTCCTTGCAAATGAGAAAATTTAAAACCAAGGAGATGAAGAAAGAAATTTGCTGAAAGTAACACAGCTAGGATAGGGACCCAGGCAGGCTGACTCTCATAACTGCCACTCAGTGAGGCCCTCATATTCCACAGGTCTCAGTAAGCACAGCTGAAGGCAGCTTCTCCCTGTTTGCAAAGACAGAACCATGCCTTACACATCAGATAGCTTTAAGAACAAGCTCTCTCTAAAAAACACTATTCTCCCAAGATTAGGCATCAAATCAGTCCAGGGGCCTAAAAGATGAAGAACCCCTTCGGCACCCCTCTTTTTCAGGTAGCACCATCTAGAGAGCAGCTTCTACAGGGAAGTCAACAGCTTCCCCCTATAGCCATGTCTCTCCTTCCAGGGAGCCCCAAATTTTTCTTGCAAGCACGGTAACAAAAGGGACAAAGGACAAGATGTTCCCCACCTGGAAATGGAAGTCTAGCCTCTCCATGTGTCCTTGGACTCTCTTCAAATCCAGTGCAATTGGGAACCAGAAGGAAGATGGGGAAGGAGGGTACAGGCATCTGTACTCCTGGCTATAAAGCTTCTGTCTCTCAAAAGGGGCATCTGGGTACAAGCTCTGAGGTGCCTTCAGATGTGCACCTAATGACATCAATGCAGAAGCTAGTGAAAAGGAGCAAATATGGAGAGAAGAAAGATGCCCACTGAAATTAACTTACAGATGCAGATTTCCAAGCTGTCAGGAGCCTTAGGGATCACCCAGTACAGTTCCTTCATTTTACAGATGAGGAAAACAAATTCTAGAGAATTGCTTTGAACCCCTTTGTTGGGCTGACTCCAGTCTCAATTGTCTCAGTTAACATAATTCGTGCATGTGTCCTCTAGGTCTTCTGTTACCTACAACCAGAAACACAGCAGAGTCTTCCATGAAGCTGGGAGCTGGCAGTCCCAGTGGCAACTTTTTTTCTCCAGGAATACGTATGTTTGAAGAAGACACATTTTAGAAAGATGAGAAAATTCTAGGAAAAGACAGTATTATTCCTTGTCTAAACTGGTACATTTTTGAGAAATAAGAAAAAGGACAAACAAGAGAAGCAGAGACATATGGTCACCCTAGCCACATGTCTTTCTTGGTGGAAAAGGAAGCCTCATGTAAGCATATACCTGGGAGGCAGAAGGCCTGGCTGGCTTATTCATTCAATCAACAGGCACTGCCTGGACAACAATACTATAACCACAGAGCCTAGATTTTTCTAGTCCAGCTGCTATTATGAACTAGATGTGCCTTTCACAGGCCACTGCCTCTCTCTCTGGGCCTCATTTTCATCCTCAGAAAATGAAAAAATTGAACCATGTCACCTCTCAGACCCCTCCCTTCAAGCTGTAGCGTCTAGGAGTCTGTGGGACCTCTGGCTGAGAAAGGGGGTCCCAGCACAGCAGCTTCCCACCTTGCCAGCCCAATGCACTAACCAGAAGAACACATGGCTGGCCCCTCCCAGGGCCCCAGCCCTGCCCTGCCCCAACCCCACCCAACACATGTGGTTCCTCTTCCTGTTCGATGTATTGGGAACATATAATGTGTGGGAGATCCTGGGGAGAGACCTACAACACACACACACACACACACACACACACACACACATACACACACACACTCATACATCATAATTAAAGCAAATATGAAGAGGCACAAACATTCAAACAAGTGCAAAAGACATGCCAAGAGTCCTCTGGCACTGCCTTCCGTGAAACACCTGGTCATGTTTAACCCAAGCTGAAAATATGATTTCTGTGCAAGACTCCTGGCAGGGATGGTAGGAGGCAGACTGGATGCCCTCAGCAGGGGCCAGGCTAGCCTGAGTCACCCCATCTTCTCCTAGGGGACAGGTTCCGCCCCTGTCAGCCAGCATGTGACAAAGAGGGAGAGTGCAAGCACTCCAGCTCTCGGCCACGTCCTCACTCCAGATGCACTCTTAACCTAAGCCCTGCCACCACCTCCCCAGGAGCCAGCAGATGGGGAAACAGAAGGGAGATGGCTGGTAGGGCCCATTGGCTTCCCATGGATGACCTCAGCCTAATAGAAGTTGTCATGTGTCAGCTTAGGGCATGAGCAGAGCCCTCCTGGGCAGCAGCTGCTCTGGCGGCCCTCAGCCAACTTGGTGCCAACATGAGGGGTTGTGCTCTGGAAAGCAGGCCTGACCAGAGGCTAGATGGAGGGTGGGGCTCAGGACCTGTGGCATGAAAAAGAGTCAAGCAGCAGAGGAAGGTGAAAGGAACTCTCAGGTAAAATCCACCTCTCCGTTAGCCAGTCCAGATCCTGGTGTTTAATGATGCCCCCTCTCCAATGTGGTAAGAGAGAAGCAAGAAGGGCCAGGGGACATGGAACCCATTGTTAAGCTTTGTTCAACTTTCTCCCCAAATCCCAGATCTTGGAGTCTTATGGATTCAAGGGATCATGGTGCCTAACTCTCTCTCATTCTGCAGATAAATAACTCTCTCTCTGGGCCTCATTTTCATCCTCAGAAAATGAAAAAGTTGAACCATGTCACCTCTCAGACCCCTCCCTTCAAGCTGTAGCGTCTAGGAGTCTGTGGGACCTCTGGCTGAGAAAGGGGGTCCCAGCACAGCAGCTTCCCACCAAAGGAACCATCCCATGTGGTTCAGCTGGTGGGGTCCAAATCATAAGACTAGATTTTTTCTTTGCACTGTTCTCTTTCCTACTTCTTACCAATAATATATATAAGCATCATTATAAGATCAACTGTGAACTTAATCATTTAATCTCTATTCAAAGTATCACCCTTTCTTGTTTTTAATCTTTACAAATCTCAAAGTATCATATTTTTGCAAGTAACAGGACTAGATTTTGTAATGTGGTGTATTCTAACAATTCTCCTTAAAATAGTTATAGGGGTGTAGAAGTTTATAGAAAAGTTTAAATCATAGGAAGTTATAACAATTTACCAAATGCTGAATTTTTTTATAATTGACCAAAATTAATTATCTCTAAACCTCTAGTTCCCCTAATGCAGCATTTGAATATGCAGTATATGGATCTTTTTGTGATGTATGCTTTCCTCAGTCATGAGGTCCTCAGTTCCAATGGTCATGAATTGTGAGTTTCTCTCTCGTGGAAAAACAGAAAAAGTGGTTAGTTTTTGTGAAAAATAAAGGAGGTAAAATTGCTACAGGAACATTAGAATGATGTGATGAAATCATAATAGAGAGAACATAGGCTGAGAACAAAGTATATTTTATTTTGTTCTTTACATTTTATTTCTTTGTGGTAAGAACAGTTAACCTGAGATCTACCATATTAACAATTTTTTAAGAGTACAGTATAGTATTATGAACCACAGCTATAACGTTGTAGAGCAGAACTTTACAATTAGTTTACCTTGCTTAACAGAAACTTTATGCCCATTGAGGGCCATTTGAAATCTCCTAGTGTCCTCCTGTGTGAGCATTAGGAGGAAGGAAGCTGATAGGTGGAGGATGGAGGGTAAGACTTCAACAGAGCTAAGCCTTTGAAATCCAATGTGTCCAGAAGACTTGTGAAAGACCCACTGAACTCTCCTAAGCAAGTTCCATACAAATTAACTGAAGCACACAAACATTTCATCTTAGCAGGCTGCCCTGGGCCCACTATGCTTCCAGAGGCTGCAGTTAACATCCCCAGTTGCAAAACCACATTGGCTATTTGTGTGGAGAGCAGATGCAGAAAACCCCCCTTTTAGCATGCTCATTACCAGCAGCAAAGCAAAATGACTGTCAAGCCTGTCATTAAAACAGCAGGGGAGTGAAATCCTGAAAAGTTCTCACAAACAAGGGAAAGAAATGGAAATTAAATGGATATGTTGTACCATGAAGACTTGTGAATTGTCTTTCACAAAGGCAGCACTAAAAAAAAAAAAAAGCACCATGTTTTATTTCAGTGATTATATTTATTCCCTACTTATGTCTTTGTGGATTTCTGATGACCTCAGACCCCACACCCTATTTCTCTCATTCTAGTTCTTAAGCTCCTTAATAGTAAATTAGTAAATTTTCTTACTCTGTTTTTGTGTGTTCATTTTTTTTCATAAAATTTGCCTTTTTTAAGGGAAATAAGGACACTATGCACACACAATAACTCAGACACACACACACACACACACACACACACACACACACACACATATCCACAATGAAGAAAAAGCAGTATGGTTGATCAATAACAAGCCTGTATAATTAAGGAAGGCAAAGGTTTTGTGCTGATGGCTCACATATGCTTGAAGTGAGATGTAATCCAGACAACATGGTGACCAGGTGGCTAGTTTGATGGACTGGTAATAGTTTTTAACTAGCTCTTTAGTTTAAAAGACATGAGAGTGATGCTGGTGTTAAACCCCTCAGAGGCGTAGAACCAAATGGGCTGGTTATCTCAGGGAGAAATGGAAGAAAATTAGTTCATAAAATTAGAAAGCCAGGCAGCATAGGGCAGTGGAAAACATAGCATATGGAATTGTAGACCTGAAAGCCATCTAAAATGTTTGGAAGCTACTAATATAAAGCAGAAGCACTTTTAAAACTTCAATGTGGATAGGAATTATCTAAAGAACTTATTATAATGCAGATTCTGAAATTAATGAGTATAGGAGGGGCTGAGATTCTGCATTTCAGTAAAGCCCTCCAAGGGTATTGATGCTGGCATTCCTCAGACATCATTTTGAGTAGCAAGAGTATGGAGGACTTACCCCAAACCCCAATATCTGTGGTTTACATCTAGGAAAGGAATCAAAGATCTGTATCACTGATGGTGTTTCTACCCTGCAATGATAATCTTTTTACATATTACTGATGTACATATTTTTTAAAGATTTTTTTAGAGCTAATGGAAGTGAAAAAAAATGTATCTAAATGGTAAGAAAAAAGTGAAGGAGAGAAGGAAATAGAAAGGAAAAGAAGTGTGGAAGGAGGAATAGAATTAGGAATGAAGAGAGGAGGATAAAGGAGCTAGAGAATACATTTGTGTCTTTGGGATTATGAATCAAAGTCATCCAGAAATTGAAGAAACTTATGAAGATAAAAGATCAAGGTCCCACTTTGATGAGACCTTGTTCAGACCACGTTAAAGCTTATGATTACACTATGAGGAAAAATATGGGTCGAGAGAGAAGTCTTCAACACTTTCAGCTTTTATGGCTTCTGAAGGATTATCTTGTGATAACACCTATACAAAGGAGATATGGTAGAGGGAAAGTCATATCCGGTATCCTTAATTCTTGGGAGAGTATTTTGGAGAATAAAACTTGGTCTAATAACCTGAAGCCAGACCAAACAGGTAGAGGTTCAAGACCAACCTGTAGGGAGGGGGTGGGAAATGATTCAAGCCTAGATGTTGTGGCATCCTCTTGACAAAAGCAAATGCTAAAGACCCTCAAAGAGCTGGATTTTAAGGAGAGGTAAATTTTTGTGAGAACAGAGGATAAAGTTACAGATTTAGAAAAGATCACAGAGGTTACTTGAATCTGATCATACTTTTGTATCCTCATCAACCTGGTTTCTGCTCTCCTGAACCCCTTCATCCCACTTCTACTGAAAGTTCTAAGTTTGCCTGCGACCTCTGAATTTCCAGACCCAAAAAATGTGTCTCAGTACTTCCAACAGGCTCTTTAGGAGAATCTGACTTTGGGTCACTAAAGCAATCAAGCAATAAAAATAAATAGGCTTTGAATAGGAAGGAGTGGTCTACAAACCCTGGGTCTCCTCCCACATGCCTGATAACATTTCAGTCTCCTGCTTTAACTCCACTTTCAACCAACTTTATAAATGTCTAAATGTGTCTCTCTTAAAATGCGGTGACCAGAAGTAAATCAGATATTCAAAGTGAGGTCTGACCAGGGTCAGGTACAGCAGGTCCTCAAATAATGTCATTTTCAACTTCGTTTCATTGTAACATTGATTAGAAAATAAAAATTAATTCCTGGCCAGTTCCACTGCCTGTGTGGAGTTTGCACATTCTCCCCATGTCTGCGTGGTTTTTCTCCCACATCCCGCGTTCTATCAGCCTGGTCACATTTCTGCTTCTCTGCCCAACTCGTCCCATCACCTTTATAATCACCTTTGTCTACTCGGTCCCACCTTTGAGATCATTTTCACCCTCCTACCACATTCCCCTTATCACTGAATCCAGCTCTTCCATTTCATCTTGGCACCAGTCAAAGGCTTGCACATAAGCCCTCCCCAACTCCCAGCCCCCACAATGAACCAGTCTGCAAGGACAGAAAAACTGCATCAGCAAACCCTAACTGGGGTTTGCCCCATGAAAGTACGTGTAAAACACAGATCTGTAAATGAAGATGAGATTAGTTCCTGCTTTGCTGGCTTCCATTGGATTCTTTGGAACAGTGATAAACGCAGTTATGAGAATGATCCCTGAGGACAGTAACCTGTCACCAGGCCTCTCTTGGGGGCACAGTGGGAGCTCCACCTCCACTTTAAAAATAGACTCAGCTCTATGTGTGGATTCCCCTTTCTTCTAAGCTGCCTGGGCAACTTCAGCTTAGCTCCCTCATCCTTCCAGCTGCCTCAGAAAGTGGAGAAACTGGTTTTTCCTGTGGTTCTTTGGGGCACCCTTCACTTTGCTCTTCATTCACTCCCCCATCAGAAACCCTTTTAGAGGAGAGGCCAGAATTCTTTTACTTCCCACTTAAGCTCTCTGTTTCAGGTTTCTTTTTTACTAAATAAGGACCTGCAGGTCACAGTGTAAGTATTGGTATGAAGAGGGATGTGGGTCTTCAGTCCCTAAGAGTTGGTATTGCCTTGTCTTGCTGAACCTCCCAGCCACATACAAGCAGAGACTCGCGAGACTAATCCCCGCCACTATCAAGTGCAATCCATTGGGAGGACACTCCAATCCTCCTATTAAACTCTTTGGAAAGGTTTTCACCACCCCCTTCATTCACCCATTTCTGCCCTCAATACAGAAAATTCCTATCTGTCAGGATTTACCCAAGTAACCCTTTTCTGAGAATAAACAGAATTTAAAGAGAACCACTTCATGGGGGTTGGGGGAGTGGGAGATAAATGGGCTCCTTTATTTCCAAGCTGATACGAAGAAAGCCAAAGGTGAAGGTCAACTGTTTATCCAAAATTTTATCCCATTTATTCAGATCTTTCTGGCATTTAGATTAGCATGGAAATCTATCGTCTGAAAAGTTCAAGAACTATCTGCTTTGAGATAAACCCTTCCTGCTTTCAGAAAATGATGATGTTGTGGCTTTAAGAAGGGCAGTCCCACCCTCCCTCTCACAATAAATCACCCTCCCACAGGTCAGAGACCTAAAGCCGCTGAGCTGTTGCAGATAAGTTGCTGGGGGTTCTGTGCAGCAGGTACCTCCAAGACCTGCCAGGACAAGAGGGTGAAGGTGAAGGACAGCATTGTGCTAACATGCTTGCCCACACTACATTTGCTATTTGGTGTGATGGTTGCACACAGGGGTTCTTAACTAGGGGTGATTTTGTTTCCCCCTCCTCCCCTCCCCGCCCCCCCCACACACGCAATGTCTGGATACATTTTTAGTTATCACAAGTGGTAGGGATGGTGCTATTAGTATCTGGTGGTTGAAACTAGGGATGCTATTAAACACCATTCAATGCACAAGGCAGCCTCCTCACCAAAGAATTATCCAACCCAAGAAATCAGTCAGAAATCCTGCCTTTAGCATAAACAATTTGGTGCTAAAGAGGGATAGTCCATGTGGTCAAAACAGGAGGCAAGGCCAGACGGGTCAGACCTGGCGTGCTTCGGAAACTGTGTTAGAAATTTTGTCACCTTCCTGGAAGCAAGGGAGCACTGAAGCCTGCTAACCGGGAAGTTGGGGGCCTTGTAAAGGTCACTGGCTGCTGTGTAACCTGGAGAGAATGGAGGCAGGGGCCAGAGTAGGGGCAGTAGACTATTGA
The DNA here is from genome assembly GCF_963455305.1 of Plecotus auritus. Classification (NCBI taxonomy): domain Eukaryota; kingdom Metazoa; phylum Chordata; class Mammalia; order Chiroptera; family Vespertilionidae; genus Plecotus; species Plecotus auritus. Next base: position 22,005,118 of record NC_137776.1, on the reverse strand, counting down.
GAGGAGGAGCTGTTGCAGGAGACCAGATGGGAAGTGATGGAAGTTTGGGACATAAAACAAAAAGAAAAAGGAAGATAGAGATTCAAGAGACATTTTGGAGATGAAATCAACAGGACTTGAGGTTATGTGAGTGGGAAATGGAGAAAGAAGGAGAAGGCGTCAGGGAGGCTCCTCGGCTTTTGCCTGGGTTCAATGGCAGCGCCATTCACAGAAAATGGGAACAACTGAAGGGAAGTACATATGGGGTGAAATTCAGCTTTGAACACATGGAATTTAAACTGTCCAGGAGAAAACGTTACCTAGGCATTAGATTTGTGAATCTAGGAAAAGTCTTGTTTGTAGTTGGTAAACTGACAGCTTGGTGCCTCCAACTCAATGTCCTGCTGGCCTCTCAAAACCAATATATCTCAGTCCAAGCCCATTATCTACCCCCAAACCAACTCCAGCACCTATGTCCTTTCCCTATTAAGCACACTATGCAGGGTCAGAGACCTTATCTGATTTATCTTGCCAGGCTCTACAAGGCTTAGCAACATGCAGGCCCTTGCAAGAGGTTAATAAATGTGGTAGAACAAATAACTGAATGAAGTAATCAATTTCTTCTACCTCTCCACCCCCAACTACCTCCACCACACTCCTTTGTCCTGTTACTTTTGGACAAAAAGTCAGGTCTGTTTAGCTTAGAAAGATCTGAGGTCAAATTCTGTTGTGACCCTCACACCTGTAGACACAAGACCTTTGACCTGCAAGTTGCAAAGGAACCTGCCTCCTCTGGCAGCTCAGCCAGGCACTCAGAGAGAGACTTCACAGAACTGACAGCCAACACTGGATTTTATTATTTGTTTGGGTGTCTAAACTCAGTTATTTCCTGTAACAGATATGCTTCACAAAGCATTGCCACAAATGGATTAGTTTAAATATGAAATTGTGGTTTTCTCAATCCAATAAGTATATTCCTGTGTATATTTCTTTTATGAATTTGTGTTCTTTTTTTTTTTAAGGTTTCCAGGAAATAAACACTCATCTACCACGCAGAGCTGGTGTTCAGAATAACTGGAGGAGAGAGAGGAATAGCAGGTCACAAAGGAATGTCCCACTGTGTCAGAGCCTCCCCGAGCTTAAACCGTAATTAATCAATCAGTCAGAAAAGCATTTGTTAAGCCCTCTCTGTAAAAAAAGAATTACACAGACACAGTCCTCTAAAAGCCACAGACATGGTCCTCTGAAAGCTCACAGCCTGAGACTATTCCACCTTCTGTTTTTGCATAACACTTGTTAGATTGTTAAACAAGAAAATGGACAAAAACAGAGCAGAATGTTAAAAGGAGTTCTGGTATCCTCTTTAGGTCAAATATTAGTTCACTGTATAGCAGCAAAACTGTATCCAACAAATTTTCCTTTACTCCATTCATTAAATAAACTTATTGCCCATTATTTGCCAGACAGGGGAACTACAGCAGGGAATGGGGGGCAGGAAACCTGCTACAGATCCTTGGAGAACTCACATTCTAGAAGGAACAGACAGCCCATGAGCAAATAAGCCAATAAATAAACAAGAAAATATTGGATCTGGATGACTGCAATAGGACTATGTGAAATGATGAAGGGGATGCGCTAGGTTAAACTTTTAGAAAAGGCCTGCCATAGTAGTTGACATTTAAGCTAAAAGTTGAATGGCCAAAGTAAAAATAAAGTTTTTAAAAAAAACCACCTGTTACTGCGAAGATCTGTGGAAAGGATTCCAGGTATTACTTGACTAATAGCTCCCTACATTTATGTTACCTCAATAAATGTAGGCACTCAATAAATATGGACAAAGCACATCTGCCATCATCCCACAAACTGTTTGTAGTCTTTACAATATGGACAATTATCTCCAGGACCTACCTAGTATCTTCTTGCTTTGCAAGGCTCCCTGACCCAGCGCTGTGACCATGGTGGGGCCATGTGCTTCCAGCATCAAACCAGCAGATACAGCCTTCCCTTGTAGTTGATTCTTTCCTAAGGGTGGAAATCTTCTCACCTTGACCCTCCTTTTAATGTTTTTTATTTCCTGCTTACCTTATTGGTCTTAAGGCTTTACCCAGTTTTCATGTGGGATTTCTCTTAGGAAAAACAGCATGAAAACCCATCCCTTTGCTTCTAAACCACAGTAGATGAGATGCTTGGGCTGGAAAAGACTCAACCCATCTGGAGCCTCGCCTCCCTCACCACAGGGCTTCACAGAAGCTGTGTTTGGAAATCAAATTCCTTCAATCTTCTCTCCCAGGACTTCACATCATCCACCATAGTAATTTCTTTCTTATGGCCAGCCCCTCATCCATTTCTAAAGAGTTGATAGAGCTGCTGAAAGCCAGTGGCAGACTCATCCATAGACTCGACACAGTCGAGGAAAGAATCAGTGAACTTGAAGATAGGTCGATGGATATTAAACAAACTGAAACACAAGGGCAGAAAAGATCGGAAAACACAAAAAAATGAAACAAAAACAGAACAAAGTGACCAAGAGCCATCAAACAATAAAAGCCAATGGCTAGATATGCGGTGGTTATATAAACTGGACCGGGTCCCTTGACTTTTAGTTCTACCCATCTCCACCAAGCCCCTATTTAGTTCCACAGAATTAACTTCAAATCCACCCAGAATGTAGGCTCTAAATGTTTCCTAGGATAGCTTCATGGCTAACAAATTACAATATTTCAATATAGAGCCAATCTTAGTAATAATGAAAATGATATTCTCATAATTTAGCAATAATTAAAATCAGGTTGCCAGATAAAATACAGAATGCCTAGTTCAATTTGAATTTCAGATTTTTAGTATAAGGTATGTCTTATACTAAATATGTGCTCTATTTGGGACTTACTTGGACCAAAATTTTTTTATTTATCTGAAATTCACATGGAACCAGGCATCCATATTTTTATTTGCTGAATCTGGAAATTCTCTATTAAAGGTCACCATTTTGTAACCCACTCAGAAATATCTTTCCAACTCTTCACATTGCCTATATATAATAAAGCCTTGTCATCAATTCATTTATCAGCTCTACCAGGCATTAACCTAAGCAGTGGGTGCTTGATGAAGCATGGGACACAAGACGGAGGGGTGGGAGAAGGAGACCTGCTGCAGAGGAGATAGTTCCAGATTAGGAATCAGAATACCATGTTCTGGAACTTACTCTGTCTCTTACAAACTGGGCCATCATTGAACCTCTGTGTCTCAGCTTCCTAGCATGTAAATGGCAATGGCAATACCACCCAGTCCCCTTCCACACTCTCAGATGATCCTCAGCACAGCTCTGTGGAACATTTATTTGAAAACATATAGGAATATATGCCCATCAAGTGGGATTTGTTGTTACTTCTGGGAAGAGATAAGAGGAAGCAGTCTTGTGGGGAATGCTTGACAAGGGAAGAAAAGGCCTTGATGGCCTTTACAGAGTTCTTGCCCCTTGCTATCATTAGCAATAACTGCTGCCATCAGACCTGTCCATTTTCCACCCCCACAAATTGCATTTCAAATCTTTATCGGTCAACAGTCTTTATTCCTGGACTTCGCCAGTGCAGGCACACCAGGCGCAATCAGGTCTCGTTATGTAAGTACGGCAGAGCTTGACCTGGTCTGTCCTCCAAGAGGTAACTGCCAAGGGGAGCACGGGCAGCAGTGATATGAGACCCTGTCCTCTGAGTCAGTCCTGATGCCAGCCGGGTGAGGTAAGCCTCCATTGGGGGCACCATTCACCTGCTGGCGTCTGGCCTGTCTCTGGCGGCGATCATCTCCCAGTAGGCTGGCGAGGAAGTGAGTAACAAGACAGGTTTGTTTCATGTGGCTCCTGGCTAGAAAGCAGTGGCCTGGAGTCCACACATCAATAAGAGGACAGACAGTGAGCTGGCTCTGCCCAAGAAAGAGTGCTCCCAACCAGCTCTCCAATTCTGCTCTAGCCATTTCTCTGGACTCCTAGAGCCTGGGCCCCAGGCCCTGCCTTCCAGATCCAAGACTCAGCAGATCCATCTTACAAGCCCATAGACCTGAATGACCCACCTCTCTCCTGCACCACTCCCTCAACAACACAGTGGCAGTCCTCAGATTGAATGGAAATAAGACTTAAGTTTTCCTCTGGATCTGAGAAATAAAAATTACATGAGCAGGAGCAACCAACCTAGACTCATGGTCTTTTCAACCCATCATAAGAAAGCATGTTCTGTGGCCATAGTTAAAGAGATTTGAATCAGACCATATACATAACTTTACACACTGCTCTCATGGTGTGGGACCTGGACTAGAGACACTGGGACACCTCACTAAAAGAGGTCATGAAGAGCCCTTGTATGTCATGATCCAGAAGAAAAGGAAATATGGTGGCCAAGAAGGGAAGCTCTTGAGAAGGAGATATTTGGATTCTTTGTGCCATGAAAGTAAGCCAGTGCGTGTCTGAATGTCTGTTTGGAAAACCGCACATCTTCTTAATGCCCAACTCTGGTGAGAGAAAAATGGTAAGCTTCAAATTCCTCCAGCCAGTCAACAGGTGAGCTATGCCCAGGACTGTCAACCCCATCAACAGTGGCTCACCCTGCCCTGCAGCCCTCCAATGGCTGCCACACTGACTCGAAGGTGCATGTCTAGGAACCTGGGCAAGTACTGGATAGCTGCCTGCCCTCACACACGCAGCCCATCCGAGTCAACAGCTCAAAAGTCCAGGTGAGAATGGAGAGGATGAGAGAGTACCCTGGGGGAAGGTGTAGGAAGACCCTCACTGAGGAGCAGGCTCTCAGGCTCCCCTCAGAGCACTAGCACCCAGGTCTGGCTGGGGACCTGCCCCTCCTAGTGCTCTCAGACATTGTTTTTCTCCATCCATCCAGACCAGATCTGGTTTCACTAGACTTGAAACTCTCCAAGTCCTTTCCTGCTGTGAACTGATTTATTAGGATACATCTGTCAGAGCGTGACTGAAGGGTGTCTGAGTGGCTGGGAGCCCAGCTGTGGCAGATGTTGCCTCAGAATGCCCTCCGAGTGAGGCTCATGTGGATGTTGTCAATTCCTCCCCCTCCTTCCTCCCTGCCTCCTCCTGGGAAGGGCCTGGAGAGAGAAGCTGAGAATATCTACAGAGCCTATTAGAACCAGGAAGAAGAAGAGGGTACCACAGGGGCCAGGAGATTATGAAGGCGGCCAGTGTGCCAGTGTGACATGTGCTGGGGAATGGGGTTCTAAAACTTATTTTGCCACCGGCAAAGTCTGTGATTGTGAGCAAGTCCACGGGTCTCCTCACGCCTGTCCTCTAAGTTCATTTCTAGCTCTGAGACTCAGTTCACCAACTCTGAGAGTTTTCTGACCCCACAGGGGCCAAGAAAATGTCTCTTCCCCTTGATCACATAGTACTTGGCTCTCCTCTAATAAAGCACTTAAACTTGGGACAGTCCCACTGCAGGGTTCTGGCCAACGGGTTGCTGCACAGGTTTAACAACTGGCTCTCCGGGGTGGGGGTGGTGGGGGCGAGGAAGGATACATAAAATAGTTTGCTGATACAAAGCAAACAATTTACAAATAAATAATAAAATATAAAATAGTCTTTATTGTAAATTCCATATAGCCAATTGATTCTTAAAGAATGCTTTGTAGATTGCTGCCAACTCTTGGATCTGTAGCAAGTGTATGGTTGCACTTCAACCATGATTTAGCAGAGGGCTGTGTTTGACAACGAGCTTGAAAAATCCCTAAAAATTTAGCAATGGGCTCGTGGGGCTGATTGGAGCTGACCCCTGATGGACAGCAGGCCCCAGAGAGCAGAGCCTGTGATTATCTCTCTCTTTTTTCAGCACTCTGGTAACAGGCTGACCCAGTTACTTACCAGAGTTCAGGCTGCTCCCTGAATTGAACCTACTCTCCTTAATTTAACCAAAGAAGAAAGCCAAGTTAGCAGGGGTGATAAAGTAGAACAGGTGTCCAAAGGGAGTGTAGCCAAGGACACATGGTGACAAGTGGTAGGTAGCCAAGAAGACTCCATAGAGATTGTCAGAGAAGCAATAGGCATGGAATGGGGAGAGAAGAAAACAAGGAGGACGTTCCTGGCAGGAGGAACAGCACAAGTAAAGGCATGGAACAGACAGCTGCCTTCTCTAGCACCCAGAACACTCATTAAAAATCTCATTTGACAAATGTTGATTGTCCACTGTGTGCTCATCACTGCTCTCAATTAAATCAAGTTCCTGCTCTTGAGAGTAAGTCCTATTAAGAGAGAGACCCAAAGAATAGCAAAGAAGGACCCCAGTGGTAAAGGATGCTTATGAGTAAACAGACTTGACTTAATAGATGGAAGAACTTGACTCAGAACCTAATATCTACGGATATTAACTAGCACTTCTTTTAGAAGAAAAGTTAGTATGCAAACAGAAACAAGCTTCTTTCATGCAGGACTTCTCAGGGCCCTGGATATGCTGTGGGTGCTGCGAGTTACCAGTAGAGGGAAATAGGCTTTGGTGTTTGTCAAACTTGCTTTGTGGGTGGAAGGGAAAAGAAGTAGGTAGGAGTACTAAAGTGAAGATCCAAAGGGTGTGATCTTCTGTCAAGCAGCTGTGGGAATACCACTTCAAAGTCTGGGTTATTAAGAGCCAAGTAGGAAAAAACAGAGGAGGGCAAAGGCTGATCCAGAAAAGTAGCTGATCTTCTTCGCTTAGATCTTACTTCTTTCATTGTCAACCCCTCCAGCCTCTAAGGGAAATGGCTCCCCCAGTCACTGGTGGTGGCTGCCGTGGGTAGGAGCTCTCACCTTGGTCCAGACTGACCCCTAGACAGTGGAACAGCAGGCCTGGCTCTACAGATAAACAGGCCTCTCAACCACTTGTTCTTGGCCAGACTTTAGAGGGAGCAATTGGAGTCATCCAAGAACTCATACACCCATTTGCTTAATAACTTGCAAATTAATTAGAGGTTTCTAAACTGGGTTCCATGGAACCCCTGGATTCCTCCAAGATGCCTCAGAAGTCACTGAGGTGATGTAGAAGCTGAAGGGATAGAACTCCAGGCCTCTCAACTATGGAAGATTCCTTTGCTCCCAAGGAGGCGCTGCACAAGAAAATTCATCTGATACCTAAAAAGAAAAAGACATTTCCAACACACTCTAGGCTCCCAGTTTGCCCCTACTCCTTCCAGACATCTAGACAACCACATCATGAACTCATTTCCCACAGTAATACTCCTCTGCCTTTGCCATGAGTTTGACAGTTTATCAGGTTCCTCCTCACACACTCAGGTCTACCTTCCTTTCGGTTATGGAGTAAGGAGTTTTTAGAGAAAACTCAGACCCAGAGAGGAGAAAGAACCATGGTGGGCCACAGAGCAAGTACACCCCCAGACAAGCACTCCATCAGTCTCTACACAATCTGACAGTCCTGGTCTGCCCTCATTTCTGGCACAGCCCCACAGCTCCCCAAGGCTGCTGCCCAGGATTTCATGGAAACCCCTCTTTGTTTTTTGGCTCTACTTCTTGGTTTCACTCACAGCAGACTTTGCCAATTTTTGAGCCAGCCATGAATGACAACCATTTTTCCCAGGATTAAAAATCCCTTCAGTTGAGCTCTCGTGCCACACAGGCTGAGCCTGGGAGGAACATCTGGGAGGTACATCTGGTCCATTAGCAGAACTCCCTCACAGATGGGGCCTTCATGGGCATTAGTCCTGGTTCCCACCACAACACCAGGAATGGGGTTTGGGGTCCCTGCTCCAGCCAAGGACTCACTTGGGGCCTGGGGAAAGTCAACAAATGTCTCTGAGCCTGTTTCCACCTCTTTGCATGGTGGGGAGACCCTGCCCTATTGATTTACTTCACCAGGCATTATAATAATAAGCAAAGCACTGGTTTCAAAAATGGTCCAAAGCCTTAAAAAAGGCAGGGTATTAGCAATAATTTAAGTGTCAGTTTTCTTGCAATACTGTTGAAAGATACAAAGACGTATTGTTTAGTTTTGTGGCAGGCTGGGAGAGTTTCAGTCTAATTCCTCTTGCTCCCCCCGAAGCTACCCATAAGACAGCCTGACCTTGACAGAGAGGCTTTGCCACTGTAATTTTCACAGAAGCCCTAGTCACCCCTTATCTCTCTCAGGAATAAAGTCGCTAAGGACTGATTGGGAAGGAGGGAGAGCCAATCCAGGACTGCTGTTTTCTGGGGGAGAGACCTAGTGGTGAGGGGCCCACGGAGTGGAGTGCGAGGGGTCAACCATGTGAGCTGCTCCATTTCTGGTGGTGGCACCAAGAGCAGACCTCCCTGGAGCCAGCCAGGCGAGGCGGACTGATTAGGCCAATTCACTCTTTATCTGGGACCAGCAGATAAGGCTGCAGGCCCAGAGGGGTGACTATGGGATGTTCCCAGTGGAAAGGAGACCTAAGGGACACTGTAGCTGGTGGGGAAGACAGGGGAGAACAGAGAGAATTCTCTAAAAGCCACATTTGTGGCTTTGCTGTGTGTCTCAACTGGTTTCTAATCAAAGTTGAGGACAGGGGACCTCCCTTCATGCCCCTCCTGGATACCCTAGGCCAGACTCTCCATCTCTAGAGAATATCAGGGTCACCTGAAGGGCAAGTTAAAACACAGGTGGCTGGGCCCTGCCCCCAGAGGTTTGGATTCACTAGGCCAGGGGGGACTGGGAACTTTCATGTCTAACAGTTTTCAGGTGATATTAATGGTGCTGGTTCGAGGACCACACTTTGAGAACACTACTATAGGCCCTGGAGGAAATCTACCACATCCTCAGATCCCTCTCTCTCACTATTTTAGGGAACAAGTATTATGGGAGACCCTACACCCAAGAAAGGTCCTCAGAGGCAGAGGGATGATCTCTCGCCCCACAATCCTGGCAGCCTATAGGCACTGAGGTTTTATTAATTAGCTGTGGAACCTCCCTGGGCCTCACCTTACTTATCTGTAATGTGAGGAGGTTGGACCAAGGAATGTTTAGGCAGCCCCCATCCTGCACAAGAGTTTCCCAATTCCCTGAAAGGGAAAGGAATGCCCAGCTTCACCTGCATGTTTGCCTGAGGCCTGTTCTGTTCTCTCCATTAACCTTGACATTGATTGGATTAAACAGATGAGGACTTTATTTTTAACACCCAGCTTCACACCATCAGTCCACTCACATCCACATCCCTTTACTCCTTGTCAGATTTCCATCCACTTTCTACCTCTCTGTCTCTTTCTCTTTGCCATCTTCCCTGGACTTCAATTTGAGCAGGATATTCATTCTGATGATGATATTGGATCCATGTTTTTAATATCTCAGCTCAGCACCTTTCCCCGGGGGCCCTCTCAGGATAAAACTTTGTCCACAGCCACCTGCCCCATAGGGCTGGCAGATTCTGCCCTAGCCACTATTAGTTACCCAGGCTGTATCAGAAGCCATCTGCTGCCTCTGTCCTAATGTCAACTTGAATCATTGACAGAAACCCTGGCAACCCAATTCCTCCCCTCTGGATTTGTAGTGGGAGCTATGGTTTTCATACCAAGAACTTGCAAAACTCCAAAATTCCCTGAGCAATAATTGCCCTGCATCAAACCATATTTTCTCTCTCTTTCAGCTTCCTTTGTACCTTCCCCATGAAATGTGGAAGGGAACTCAGAGAACATGAGTTATAATTCTGAGCTTTAGTTCCCATAGGGGAGAGGTGGGCAGTGATCATAGACCCCTACTGGGCTAGACTCTGTGGGTCTTCAGCTCTCCACACAAAGCTGCTTGGTGATAATCCCTTCTGTTCCACAGGTGTCCTACCAGACACACGTGCTTTCTCTCACTTGATTGTCACCAGCATGTCATGACGCTAGCCCATGCACATTTTCCTAGCGCTGCAGGTGAGAGAAGCTGGGATCCCTCGAGGAAAAGAGACTTGTCCAACCTGCCCAGCTAACTCTTAGTGGACCTGAGAACAGAGCTCACAGCAAGTTGGCCCTTAGAGTGGTAGCCTGACACTGATCCAACTCCATGTACCCACATGGTGGTCCTGCATCTGGTGAGGACCTCTTCATGTTTCATGGAGGATAATGATTGAGTTCTCCAAAACCCCTGGCTGGGGAATAGCAAACACCCATATTTATTCAACTCGGACCTGGGGTTATACTCCAGGCTCTTGGGAATTTCCCATCTCTTACAATGTCCCAAACACCTTCTGGCAGGATCCCTTGCTTCCCCTTCTCCCTGCCCAGAGGAGCTTACTTAATAAACAAGTCTGTCCTCCTAACATTTGAGTTACTTGCTACTGGGAACAAGATGCAAACTCCAGATGAAAATAGGTTCTTCAGTCAAAAGCAGAGATGGGAGAAGATTCATATATAAAAGTGTTTCTCCAAGAGAATTTCACAGAACACCAATGTTTCTTCTTAAAGACAGAGTTTTATGGACAAACATTGGAAACTCCTGGTTGGGTAGGCCCCTGGTTCCCATTTATAAGGACTGTTTCCCAAACTGATTGGATTCTGGCACATGCTGCTCATTGGAATCAGAGAGCAGCACAGCTCTGCTGATCTAAGCCCAAAAGTGATTTTTGAGTTGTTAAACAGATCAGAGCCCAAGAGTTCACCTGGTCCAGGGCTTGACAAACTATGGCCCAATCCAGATGTGGCCTATCTTTGTCCAGCTTTTGAACTAGGAAATCTTTTTTATAACAGTTTTAAAGAGTTGATGGGCAGGAAGAGAGGGAGGAAAGGCAAAGAATATGTAACAGAAACCACTTGTGGCCCTACAAAGTCTAAAATATTTACTATATTTTCCTTTACAGGAAAACTTTGCCAACCTCTGAGCTCTCATAGAATTAGATGTGGTCAAAGGCATGCCTACAGAGAACAGGAATGGACTAGAAACAGAGACACAGAAAAGAGAGCTGCAGTCCTCAGCCCAGTTAGACACCAAAGATTGCTCTGGAGACAATGGAAATGTGTCCTCTGACCCTTATTTCAGAGTCCACAACCCCTAGAAAAGGGGCAACATGGAGCAAGTGAGCTGAGCCTGGACCCAGGACTGGGACTGAGGGAGGGAATGGCAGGCAGGTGAGGCTCACTGAGAAGTGAGCCTGAGGGTCAAGGCTCAAGGTAGAGCACCCATCATCCTGAGGTGAGTGGGGGATAGAAGGGTAGGTCTGGAGCTTTGAGGCCTGCACCCAAGGTCCCACTCCCTCTGGAAGGCTGGCTGCCAACTGTGGGTGGGGAGAGCTCCATGATCACTGGAGAGTTTCAGGCAGGCCTGGCCTGGTCCCTCTCTCTGTAACCAGACCCAGCTGTGAAGGACACCCGAGGGGAAGAGGAGTGTAAACTGTATACTAAAGCATTGGAGGAGATTTGGTTGCAAAGTTGCACCAGCCATTTCCTGGAATCCAATGGGAGTGAGTTCTGAGAATTAGAAGGGGAGGGGGGTCTAAGAGGGAAAGGAAAAAAAAAAAAAGGCAGACAACTGGCTTGCCAGTGTGCCAATGTGTGAGTGTGCCTAGTGGGAAGGAGAAATCCAATCCGCCTGCTCACAGGGCAAGCAGGGCTGGTAGGTAGTGCTCCGTGAGGAAGGAAGGGGCAGGGAACCCCTCTCCCCACAGCCGGAGTTATTCCTGGGCCCCAGAACTAACACTCCCACCCTCTCTCTCCCTAAGCCTCCTTTCCTGCCCATCCAGGGCTGATCAGTCCCTTCAATGCTGGAGAGAAAAAGACAGAGAGAGAGAGAGAGAGAGAGAGAGAGAGAGAGAGAGAGAGAGAGAGAGAGAGAGAGAGAGAAACAAAGAGAGAGATTTTTAAGATGATATTGTGATATGATGCCATACACAGGAGCAAAGGGAAGGCCTGAGCAAGTTCCTTGGCCTCATGTAGGAGCCCTCCCTAAAGTAGAGTCTGTGCCCCAGATTTGCCTTGACCATTCTTGTCACCAGTTTTCCAGCTTGGGAAGCCCTGTCCACCTCTCCAAGAACTTTCTGATTCTCCTTGACTTGATTAATGCTTTCCTTTCCTGAGATCCAGAACACCAGTTGCCTGAAGTACCCATCTGGCCCCTCAGCCTCTGTGTATTGTAAGTTGACTTTTTCTATGTCCACATAGCAGAAACCATCAGAGCTCTGTGCACACCCTCTTGGATCCCTTACCAGATCCAGCTTTGATGTGCTTTTCTTTGCCAGGGCTCCATATGGGCAATTCACCTTCAGAGGGTTACCTGTGACCTATTGCAGCCATGTCACCTGCACACAACCAGAGAGCCTGACATGCTTGGGGGAGTGTGTGACTTCATGGAATGACCTTCGCTCCTTGTTCTAGGGCATATATCATTCAGGATCTAGCCTCAGGAGACAGAAACCACACCAGCTCAGCTATTTTAACATAGAAAAATTAATTAAAGAATTAACTCAGTATAAGAACAGGAAAGGCCGAAGGGAATATTAAGGTATCAAAGAGGGAACAGTGATAAGAAGCAGCTAACACTGAGTCCAGGGGAGAAAAAGGGAGTATTAGAACTATGAAAGCTTAAAAGCTTGGACAAAGACACCTACCGAGCTGAGATTCAGTGCTCTGAGAAGGGGCTGCACTGATGGAGAAGGAGCCCGCAGAGCTGGACCCAGACCCCTGAGAAGGGGATGCCAGCCAACTGGTGATGGCATTTCTGAGGGGAAACAATGGGCCTGGTTCTGCAAATGTTGGAAAAATTGCAAACAGGAGTATTGGTTGCCACTGGAAGGATCTGCCAGGGTAAAAAGGCATTGTTAAGAGATAGTGATAGGAACATGAAGCAAATAGAAGAACAGAGAGCAGCAAGAAGGAGCATGGCTGAGCCATACTGAGGGCTGCTTTGCAGAGATGGATTAAATTTATTCCCCTACAGAAACATTGGAATCATGTTACCTGCAATGTATATGAATTCCAAAGGCAACTTGAAATTAACAGAGGACAGAGCCAAAACTGAAAAAGAGATATTTTGTTTTAATTCAACATGCACATTCTAGGATGTATGCTCAGGAATAGGACTGATTTTTCTTTAATATTTGTGTTAGTTTATTCTGCGAGACAATAAAGAAAATCCCTACTTAAGGCACTTGAATATGGAAATTATGGAGCATCCCAAATAGAGAGGAGCCCAGTGATTGGTTAGTACAACTTCACCTTTACCTCCCACACTAGAACCCATTAATAACTGAGGAAACAAAATCCCAGAGCGACCAATAGTCAGAGAGTATCATGACTAGTCCTGGGAATGGAGTCCTTTAATCATTTACCAAGAATTTATTGAGCATGTACCATTCTACCTTCAGATCTAGAACCTTGGGAAATATCAATAAATAAACATTCCAGGAATTGGGAAACTTGCAATGTAAGCTATACTGTGGAGGAGATGTTTTTGCCCTCATCTTTTCCCTCCAAGATATTCTCTATTGCTTTAAGTGGTCTTCATTTTTTACTTATTTTATCTGCAGACCTCATCATGAGTCAAAATACAGTAAGTGGTTGGGATTAAAAGGAGATCCACACAAATGCCATAGAAGCTTCATTTTCCCCAATGGGCACTGGACACCACAGTTCTGGAAACTCTAGGGCCCTCGCAATTTCAATAATTCTGCTCTCTTGACTAATATCCTTTCTAATAAAAGGGTAATATGCAAATTGACCATCAATCCAACACACAAGATGGCCGCTCCCATGTGGACACAAGATGGCTGCCACAAGATGGCCAGCAGGGGAGAGCAGTTGTGGGTGGTCAGGCCAGCAAGGGAGGGCAGTTGGGGGGGGGGGACCAGGCCTGCAGGGGAGGGCAGTTAGGAGGGACAAGGCCAGCAGGGGAGGGCAGGTGGGGGGACCAGGCCTGCAGGGGAGGGCAGTTGGGGGCGACCAGGCCAGCAGGGGAGGGCAGTTGGGAGTGAACAGGCCTGCAGGGGAGGGCAGTTGGGGGGCGGGGGGGGGTAAGGGGACCAGGCCTGCAGGAGAGGGCAGTTGAGGGGGGACCAGGCCTGCAGGGGAGGGCAGTTAGGGGCAACCAGGATTGCAAGGGAGGGCAGTTAGGGGTGACCAGGCCAGCAGGAGAGGGCAGGTGGGGGGACCAGGCCTGCAGGGGAAGGCATTTAGGAGGGACCACACCTGCAGGGGAGGGCAGTTGGGAATGACTAGGCCTGCAGGGGAGGGCAGTTGGGGTTGGGGGGAACCAGGCCTGCAGGGGAGGGCAGTTAGGGGCGACCAGGATTGCAAGGGAGGGCAGTTAGGGCTGACCAGGCTGGCAGGGGAGGGCAGTTAGGGACAATTGGGCTGGCAGGGGAGCAGTTAGGCGTCAATCAGGCTGGCAGGGGAGTGGTTAGGGGGTGATCAGGCTGTCAGGCAGAAACAGTTAGGGGCAATCAGGCAGTCAGGCAGGCTTGTGGTTGGGAGCCAGCAGTCCTGGATTGTGAGAGGGATGTCTGACTGCCTGTTTAGGCCTGATCCTACTAAGATCGGGCCTAAATGGGCAGTCAGGCATCCCTCGAGGGGTCCCAGATTGGAGATGGTGCAGGCTGGGCTGAGGGACACCCCCCGTGCACAAATTTCGAGCACTGGGCCTCTAGTATCCTTTATAACGTTTGTTTGGTTATATATATATCTATATCCACTCTCAACATAGATCCCTTTTAACTGCTGGAACTGGGCAGCACAACAGCTTCCCCGGTTGTTTTGGAGGAATAACCTGTCTTAGACACTGATGGGGTGCCAAAAGGGGTAGGAAATTCATTGTCTACCTGAATCTTTCATGAAACTAACAAATTATTTCACTACTGAGAACTTTTTAAAATATCCTAATGGGAAGCCTCAGAGGAAATAAAGAAGTCAGAATTTATTTTGAGAATTCTTAGGTTCTGGTTTCCTTATTTCCAATGACACCCAGGCCCATTTTTGTTGGTGACAGATGAATGCTCCCTGAGCCTATAAGACAAGAGAGGCAAGGAAGTCAAACAGGAAGATGGATAAGGCAGTGAAAAGTATAGATGCAGCTAGTATTCATCCTTTACCTGAGTTCTAATCAAGAAATAGACCATGCTCACTAACCCAAGGATTGAACTGAAATTTGGATTATCTTGATCTTTGTTTTTCCCTCTTTATCTTGATCTCCATTTTATATATTTTTATTACTCATTGAATTATTGGGAAACAGAAGAAAAAAAGGAAAATCAAGTCTCTTCCAATTCTATTATCAATAACTTAAGCCTTTGCTTTGTTGGACTTTCTAAGAGCAGTTGGTAATGAATATTGACATTTCAAGAATCCTAACATTGATCTGGCTTATTCTTTTCCACAGAGTCATGGGAATGTGAACACAAAACACCTGGTAATGCATTTATTACATGAATAAACAGAAAATAAGAGTAAACAAAAGATGATAAATTCAGAACCTTTGACAACTTTATTAAATATCCCCTGACTGGGACCCTCTTCTAAGAATCTGTTCAATGTACAGTATGTTATATGTGCAAACGTGTGCTCATGGGTGGTTTTGTGTTCTTTTCAGTTGATGCTATAAAGAAGCATTTTCAGAATAGGGAAAATGCAGAACCTAGAATGAATGTCATTCATTTTTTTTTTCTTTTCAAATATAATAGCCCCCTAACCTACCCTAATTAAATAGAAGTCTCCATTGTGCTAAAAGTTCTCTATGCAATAAAATTTTACAAGCTCTCTTAGTCACCCACTCCCAGGTTACTGCTGAAGTTTGCCCTGAATGTTCTCTCACACTGCTGATGGAATGATAGTCATAAACTCTCTGAAAAACAATTTGGAGAAAAACATATTAAGAGTCTTAAGGATGTTATCCTCTTTAACTCTATCATTTCACTTTTATAGTTGTATCCTAAGAAAATATAAAAATTGTAATAATACTGCATAAATATATAAATCTTTGTATACACTTTTGAATAAAGGCATATAATTGGAACTGCACTAAATATATGATATTGATTAAATAAGTTATGTAAATCCAAATAATAGACTATTATGTAGATATTATAATGCAGGTGGATTACATACACATAATATTAAATGTTAAAATGATACATTTCCTGTCTCATTTTTTTGTTAAGACCCTAAAAAGCAGAGAAGGAAATAACAGGGAGCAAACATTTCCATATACCTAGATAGCGCAGGGAGGGGGCAGTTAACATTCCCAAGGGAAACCTTCAACTAGTAGGAGATGAACATCAATGGATAAATGTCCCAAATTCCCAGGATCTTGAGGGACAATTCTGGGGTACATTCCATGTAATTCCTCGGAGAATTTCTAGTGGGGTTGAACTCCAATTGCCCACAGCAGTAATCAGATCAGTAACATATTCTTTATTCTCTTCCTTCCCTGTCCCACATACCCAATCCCCTCACTCCTGTTTCCTGGAATACTTCCCAATATAAAACCTGCAGTAGAGTTTTTATTTCAGGCTTTATTGGAGGGTGAGTAAAATTAATTCATCCCCAAAACATAATACCCTCTTGATCAGGTTTTTGGATATAAAAATTCAGGAAGAAAATTATCTTCCAAGGGATTCTATTTATTTGGTCCCCAACACAAAGCAAGGAAACAAAATGAAAATGTTGATCTCTACTTCAAACAAGGGTGGTTGAGATTGCTAAGGATACACACAAACTAATAATTCAGTGAATTGTCCTGTCTCAACATTATCACCATCACTGCCATTATTACCGTCAAACACCAAAGAGACAGAAGTTAAACAGGGCTCCTACAGGTCAGGGATTTATCTCAACCCACAGGCTGAGAACCACTAGCAGGGTCGCGAACCACAGGTTGAGAACCACTAGCAGGGTCACCTAAGACCATCGGAAAACACAGATATTTACATTATGATTCATAACAGTAGCAAAATTACAGTTATGAAGTAGCAACGAAAATAATTTTATGGTTGGGGGTCACCACAACATGAGGAACTGCATTAAAGGGTCACGGCATTAGAAAGGTTGAGAACCACTGCTCTAGATTATTAAGAAGGGGACCACAGTGTAATACCCATCAAAATATGCTGAGTGCTAGGGGTGGGAGGACTATGATTTTTTTCAAGTCTCTTATTCCCATTATGAAATGCAAGTCACATCTAGACAGACAGCTTGCTCTCTTTTATTTTTCCTCATGGATTTCAACTCATACTTTAGGAAAAAAAATATACAGATTCTGAGGCTTGGAATAAAGTGGGCTTTATAATATGAAGTTCCAGAAATCTGAAAAATTGGAATCCAAAAGATTCTTATCCTCAGCTCCCCTGCCTAAAACATTAAACTGGCCTCTGATAAATGTGGATCATAGAGAAGTGGAAGCAATAGTATCAGTAGTGGTAGATCTCAAAGGTTTAGTCAGTCTTTAAGATCCAGTCTGGTTATCTACATGAAACAAGCAGAGATTGCGGAGACAATGTCAAATTGAAGAGTGCATACCCCATCTAAAAGGTACTTCTGAACTGTCAACAGTTGGGATCTAGTGTTGCCAGATAAAATTTTAAGAGCAACCAAGTCAAAAATCTAGATTTTAGATGAATGCTAACTTCAATGGTAACAACTAGTTCAGATGTTTTTGCCCACCTCATGTTGGCCTGCATAGTGTGTCAAAGAAAATACACCTGTGGGCTCCTAGACCATCAACTGGCTATACATTATTGGAATAAATTAATCTACTATAATTGGAGAATGTAATGAAAGCCCAAAGTAAATGACAACTATAAAATTTTGAAAAGTAGAAAGAATGGGGAAAAAAATTTAGGAAATGAATTGTAAAAGGGAAAAGGGGGATTGCACTCAAATTTATAAGCTTATGAAGTTCAATTTTGTGCTAGTTTCAATACCTGCTCTTATAATTTGTGAGGATAATGATGACTGTGGCATTATGACCACATTGCATTTCAGGAGACCCTGACCTTACAAATAGCCAGTTAGTCCACTTTCTTCCTGTCATTGGCTGAACTCCCTGAGAAACATCTGGTTTAGGACTAGTAGATTCTGTACCTTAGTCCCACTTCCCTACTCTAACCTCCTCCTAAATGACTCTTTTATAAGAGTACTAGAGGCCCGGTGCACGAAATTCATGCACAGGGTGTGTGTGTGTGTGTGTGTGTGTGTGTGTGTGTGTGTGTGTGTCCCTCAGCCCAGCCTGCACCCTCTCCAATCTGGGACCCCTCAAGGAATGTCCAACTGCCTGTTTAGGCCTAAATGGGCAGTCGGACATCCCTCTCACAATCCAGGACTGCTGGCTCCCAACCGCTCACCTGACTGCCTGCCTGATTGCCCCTAACCATTCCCCTGCCAGCCTTATTCAGTGGGCTCCCCTGCTGGCCCGATTGCCCCTAACTGCCCTCCTCTGCTGGCCTGGTCATCCTTATCTGTCCTCCCCTGCAGGCCTGGTTGCCCCCAACTGCCCTCCTCTGAAGGCCTGGTCCCCTCCAACTGCCCTCCCCTGCTGGCCTGATTGCCCACAACTGCCCTCCCCTGCTGGCCATCTTGTGGCAGCCATCTTGTGTCCACATAGGGGCAGCCATCTTGTGTGTTGAGTGACAGTCAATTTGCATATTACTCTTTTATTAGATAGGATAATGAATTATAAATTGAAATTCTACTTACTCCTAACTTTTGTTATTCAACCATTTTCTTGATCTTGTTCTCTGATCCCATACATTTAAGAATATTCAATAGATTTGTAATAAACTATAAATAAAAACAGTTGTCATTTATAAAAATCATATAAGATGTTAAAATTAAACAATATTGAGACACTAAATGAAAGACAAGTAGAAGGATAGCCCACTGAATAAAGGCAACCAGAAAGAGAAAAAGACCTGTAAATAAAAGGAACAAACTACCACAAGGGTTAAAGTCTTCCTTCTTCAGAAAAAAAAGATTACAGTAAAGTTGACACTTAGACAAAGCCCAAAGAAGGTGGATCCTAGAACAAGTAGAGCCAGGACAATCTCTCCCCTAAGAGTAGAAAGAGCACTAAAGAAAGAACATGCTATTACCTTTCTTTTCTTTTCTTTTCTTTTCTTTCTTTTTCTTTTTTTTTTTTTTTTTTGTTTTGTTAGTCATTCAGATTGTTTCCATTGTAAAATTGAGACAATTGTTACCTCAGTGGTACAATTAAGATAAATGAAATAGTAGTTCAAGCTCTAGACATTTCTGTAGAGTCCTATTGGGACATGGCCATGGTCATTCACTTATGATGGCTGCTTTTTCCTGCAAAGACTAAAATATGTCCTATCCATCCCTTTACTTTCAAATGGCCCTTTCAAGTAGCCCTCTCACCTGACATCACTCACAAAAGCTGCTGTAAGATGTAACTTGGGTCATGCATTATTAGTTCGTACAAGACTTTTATCAACAAATATATAAAGCCTTCGATTTAAAGTTCTCCACACTTAATTTCATGCTTTGGACACCTAGTAAGCAGGTCTCCCTGCACTGTTACTTTGACTCTAGACTCTAAGCTCTTGGAGGGCCCACATATGTGGGCAGGGCCAAGGTCTATATAAATCTGGCAAAAATAATGAGTGTGATATACATGCTGTACCAGAATGAAGCAGGGAAGGCTACTGACCTCCTTTGCTTTTGCCTTTTTTCAGAGGCTACACCAGTGTATGCCCAACATATTATTACAATATACTATCAAAAGATATAGTATAACATGTTACTACAACAGATTACAAGATATACTTACATCTGTTCAATCCCCAGCCCCAGTAGTGGTGCAAGTGGGAGGCAACCAATTGATGTCTCTCTCTCTGTCCTCCTCCCACCACCCTTCCACTCTCTCCAAAATTCAATGGGAAAAATATCTTTACTCCTTGGGTGAAGATTTTTTTTTTAAAAGATATACTTGTATCTAGAGGTATAACTATAATATATTACTATAATGTACCATTAGATATACTTATATCTAATGACACAACTTTAACATATTAATGCAAGATGCCTCTTCTCCTGGGCCCAGGGACATCAGCCATAGTATCTTCAAATTACCATCTCACCCCAGACCCACACTAAAAAACTGTGACCACCCAAGAGCAAAGTGACCATCAAAAAAACCCATGTTCTATCAAGAACAAAAAGCTCATCAACATCTAAGAAATATTACAAAGCCTGGGGACTAGCTAGGTAGGTTGGCTGAACAATAAAAAGGCAGTCCCTGTCTCTTTTCCAGTTTCTGCATCTTTCACATCCCAAAGTAGATAAGAGAATTGAGTTTTGAGACTCCAGCCATGTAGATTAGCTTTGGTCTTGCTGGCACATGATTTTTAAAGATTAGCAGAACTCTTGAAGTTTAATGGTAATTGGTTAGGAATAGATGACCTGGTACTTCTATGTGAATCATACAGCTTCAGGTTCAATTATATGAGGAATTCCATACAACTATCAGAATTATTTTTACTCCAAAGAGGTCCAACATTACACTGTATCTAGAGTATACTATTGGAGGAAACTTGAGGATGTTGTCCTTCAAAAAATTCCAAATACACATATGCCACTCTAAGCCTATGTTATGTTTTTAACCTTCCTCATGTTTACAATTACTGGGATTTATGTTGACATGATCTAGGCTTAGATCATGTTGCTAGAAAAAAGAGGCAATTTCATTACTAACTAGAGGCCCGGTGCACGAATTCGTGAACCAGTGGGGTCCCTCAGCCTGGCCTGCGGGATCAGGCCAAAACTGGCTCTTCAGCATCCCCCAAAGGGTCCCGGATTGCAAGAGGGTGCAGGCCAGGCCAAGGGTACCCACCAGTGCACAGTCAGGGCCAGGGAGGGACACAGGAGGTTGGCCAGCCAGGGAGGGACCGCGGGAGGGCTCCAGAGCATGTCCAGCCCATCTCACTCAGTCCCGATCTGCCAGACCCCAGCAGCAAGCTAACCTATTGGTTGGAGCATCTGCCCCCGATGGTCAGTGCACATCATAGCGAGTGGTTGAGCGGCCTTAGCATATCATTAGCATATTACGCTTTGATTGTTTGAATGGCCGACCAGGTGACCCAACACTTAGCATATTAGGCTTTTATTATATAGGATTACCAACAAATGAAGCTACAACTGTGTGGTGATGATGATCTGGTAACAGGTTTTCTGGTTGTTGTACCATAGAAGGTCTACCAAACCAAGTAAACTCTTTTCATATCCAGAAATCATCTCAACTTATCCAAAACTAAAGCCTAACCAACCATATATTTCATTAGCAAATCTCCTAAACAGGAGCAAAGAAGAAAACTATATATTTCCCATGCTTCACTTGACTATTCCTCTACCTATCACATCTCACTTATCCCAGTATATGAGGAAAGGCCAGGGTGTCACAAGTCAATCTCCACCTAAATTTAAAAAAACACACACACACCACATAACAACATTTGTCAGTGAAAGGAAAGAAATTTTATTCAGAGACCTGGGGCAGAGATGAAAAATCAATGATGATTATGATGGTCTTGGGCCTGCGCCGAAAGAAGGTTATCTCATCACTGGTTGTGGGAGAGAGCGTGTCAGGGGAAAACATGGATTCAAGAAGCTTCTTCCACCAGAGCATTGACATATGCTGCTGACTAAGGAGACCAGAAATGAGAAAAAGTAAGATTTACACTCAGGAAAAACAAACATTTTTTATACAGGGATCTCCCCAGCTCAGCTTCCCAGAGATTCCATTAGGCATAAGGTTTCAAAGGGTAGGTCCAAGAGTTATGTCAGCCTTTCTACTGAATGGTCAAGTTTAGAAAGAGGCTCTGTAGTGAAAAGAAGACAATGAACACAGAGTCTGGTTTTTGAAGGATTAATAGGAAAGTGGGGGGAAGAGGGAATGCTAGGGAAGAGTGTAGACAGTCTTTGGAAGGCAAGTGGATAGCTATGCTTTGACAAAAGCAAGACATTTTGGAACACCTGCCAAGCTAGAATGACAATTTCTCAGAAAATGTCACCAATACCTTATCCTCCTGTTGTTTTGCTGGCATGACTTTTTTGTTTTTTGTCTCTGTGGTGAATCCTTCAGATGACATGCTGAACACCTACATCCACAGGCTTTCATTCTCTTATGTCCCCCAACTTTGGCCATCAGAGGGACTCTTGTTGAAATAGCAGCCTCTGTCTGCTCCCCCTCCTCATCCCCAAGTCCATTTTCCAAATGAGTCATTCATCACTCCCTTTATATATGGAGACAGGAGGCCATGACATGGACCCTCTTGTTAAAAAGACCTGGTGATTGATGATGATGACTTGTCACAATGGCTGAAAGTCAACATTAGGGCTTGTTTGGATGGCTGGAAAATACTGAGACATTTGGATAAAATCAAGAAAGTATGTACTAGAACTGCTAGAATCAACTGGCTACCCATCAATATAACTCATAAGAACCACCCTAAGTGATCCAAACCAAGTAAAATTCTTTTAGTCTTTCAGAGATAAGTCCAGCATCTTTAACGCTTTTATCTGCTGGCCCATTTACACATTCCTAGTTCCTTTGTCTTATTTCTAGAAAGAGCTCTTTAACAAGGACTTGAACAATATGGAATTTTTAAATGAATTTATTGAGGTATAATTGACATACAATAAACTGCACATACTTTAAATGTACAATTCAATATGTATTAATATAGGTATATACCCAAATCAAGATAATAAGCATAGCCTCTTCACTCCCAAAGTTTTCCTGTCCCTTTTGTAATCTCTCCTTCCTGCCCCTCCTCAGCCCCCACTTCAATCCCCAACAATGTATAATTCAAAGCTGTAGTCCAACTTCTTAGTCTACTACCTGAATCATCCCCCAGAACCTCACAAAGATACAGCTTCATCCCCAGGAAATTTGTATTGAGAATCTGCAGCTATCTCCCTAATTTCACCTCTGGCCCTTTGTGTTTCTGCACTCTTTCCTATGCGGGCATGGGGTCATGGGTCAGTTTGAAGGATGAGCACAAAGGAAGCAATGAGGATCTTTTTATGAGACCCCAAATTATAGCTTAAAAAAATGCCTGAAAACTCAGCAGTCTAGGTACATACAGTATAAACATGGATTTCCCTCATCCATATAACAACCTGAATAAATCCTCACTTAGTGAACATATCCTCATTTTAAAATGTTGTTTTGACAATAAGGATTCACTCAATTGGCAAGGATTTATTGAGAATTTATGTGCTTATCATCGTGCTATGTACTTAAAAAGAAAATGTAAAATGGCAAGAAACAGGTCTTAGATGACCAGGTCCTTTATTTACTAGTTGTGAGACCTTGGGCAAGTTACTTAACCATGCTGATCCTGGAATAGGGCAATAATACTTCCCACCTCATAGTGTTTATGTAACAATTAAATACATGGTTAATATCTTTAGAATACTTGCCATATCCCTGGCACTGTTTCAAGCACATGCTATTATCTTGGCTCTATACTCCCAGAATGTAAGGTGCCTAAAAGAAGGCAGAGAGATGAAATAACAAAGACCAGTCAAGATTGGATTTCCATCCCAAACTTTGGACTTATCAATAGCTGAAAGAGGAGGTTGAGGTCAATAAGGGGTGAAGAACACAGGAGTAAAGTGAAATTGGAAGAACAAAGAGAAGTCCTGTCATATTTTATAGCAGAGCAGTCATGGTTAAATAAAGCCTCCTCATTTGAGAAGCTTGTAAGATTGCTAGAGAGAGGCTTACCTTCCTCTGCTCAAAACCACCTCTATCCTCTACTACCTCACCTCCTCTCTCTCTCCCATACTCACTGCACTTGTGACCGAACCCCCTACTCTGTGTCTGTCTGAGCCTAATTGCCAAATTCTCTATTAGATCAAACAAGGTAAAGACTGAAAAGTGGGATGAGGTTCCTCAAATGTTCTGCATAGTACCTAAGTCCCCCAACAAGCATTACAACTACTGCAAGTTTGACAGCTTTTATCTTTGTTACTGTTACTTTGCAGCCCCCCACTTCCTGAGTTTTCTTCTGCTCTCTGTCTCCTTCAGCTCTTTCCTCTGAAGAAAACCTAAAGGCTGATAAATCCCATAACTTTGTTCCTAGTCCATCTTATCTTTTCCCATAGATTCAACTACACAAAACTCTACTTTGCCAATGCCCAAATCTATATCACCAGCCCCAATTGCTCTTCTGAGCTACAGTTACCTACATCCAATTTGTCCACAGGCATCTAAGTGAACATCCAATCTGTCCAATAGGCATCTCATTCTGTGCAAAACTAAAAAAGGAGTACTGACTGTCCAAATATATTCCTGCCCTTTTATCTACCTAGCAATCATTATCTCAGGACAGAAGTCTAGTTTCAAACTTTCCCTTCATAGCCCTCCATATCTTATCAGTCATTTCAATATTTTATAATGTACCCCTTCTTCTCCATCCCCATTACTGATGTGATTCAGTCTTCTCAGGGCTTTAATATTCAGGTCTTTCGTTCATATATTCTCTTCATGGTTAAACATTAAGTAAAAGATGTCAACCCCTACTTGATTAACCATCTCCACCTACTTCCCTTCCATGTCAGCAAATGCATCAGGAGACACTGTGCGCAAGCACTAAAATAAAGTAGATTCAGATTTAAATCCCACTTCTGCTCTTTAGTATTTTATGTCCTTGAGCAATTTCTTGAAGCCTGTAGGAAGTTATCTCCAACTGAGCATTGAGTTTCCTCATTAGTAAAATAATGAGGTTGCCATTAAGTTTGTGTCTTAATTTTAACTAAAAGATTTTTTAAGACCAGTAAAAATAAAATAATTTGTCCAAGTTTAGTAAGTTAAAAGGCTTGGATCCAGAAAATCAGTCTGACTAAATGTTGAAAGAAATCATCACAGGTTCCACTGTTCAGCCCTTCTGTAGATTGGTTGCTGACCTCATGTGGTCTTTGTGACATCTCAGAATAGAAAAATCTAAGTCAGAGTGGCTTAGTTTCTTTAGAGGTACCCCACACCCATCTAAATGCTCAAAATACCATCTTCAGGTAAATGAATAAAAAGCTCACATCAGCTTCTAATATCTACCATGACTAAGTGCAACCACCTAAGACTCAATGGACTTCCTGCGGGGACATAAAAGAAAGTACCACCAAGAAGGGCATGGGGGAGGAGGAGGGAGAAGGCAGCAAATGGCAAAGCTTTTGAATGTGTGGTCCTGAGGTTATGTAGGAGAAAAAGAGTATTTGGAGGATGTGTGTGAGGAGGAGGGTGGGGAGGTAGTGATAGAGCCATTACTGAAGAAGCTTCATTCCTTCTCAGACACATGGCATGGCTTCAGTGGGAAGCAAGCCATTCACAAGTACCCATCAAGCCCCCGTTATGAATCAGACATTGACCAACTCTCCTGGACTATAAGGATGAACGTGATAGAGATCTTTCAATGTAGTTATCTGGATTTTTACCATAAAAAGTGCCTTAGTCAGGAAGGACAGGGTGGGCTCCATAGACACAGGACCTGTGCAATCACAAATGGCTCTGTGCTCAGGGGACTTACAGGCTTGGTCTATGCTCTGCTGTCACTATCTTGAACATTATTTTTTTAACAAAAGGTTGGCATATTCACCTTGCCCTGGGCCCAGCTAGTTTTGGGGAAACGGGACTTATATGGTGTTAGAACTAAGTTCCAAGTAATCCAGGTCAAACCACAGCTAAAAGGGTAACAAAATCATGAAGGAAATACTGGAAAATGTCAAGTTGGCTTTGTGTGCCTTCTGAGGAGCTTTCTGAGACTTTTCCACCCTAACCATGGACCTCTATAACCTCAATTTTGTCTTGTTTCTTTGCAACAAGAAGAAAGTGGCACTTTTACTGTTGCAGGACAGTAGTCTACTGATAAAACAAATATTTCTGCATGGTGACACAGTCCTCAACAGCACTCCAAAACATTTTGGCAGCATTACCTTCAACATTCTCTGCCAGAACAACAATAAGGCTGTTCAGCATTGGGAATTTCATGATCAATAAAATCTGATAACTGTGAGGCTCCTAGAATCTGGGTCTTTCTTTGGTCCCTACTGAAAATGAAGTCTTAGTTTTAAAGATTTCATTAAGCAAGTCATTCCTGCTGTCCCAGCCTATGTCATGTTAAGGGGAAAGTGTCCCTAAAGCCTTGAACTTTGGACCACAGAATTCAAGGACTATAAAGAGCAGTGAAAGAGTTTCTTCTATTTCTTTTAAATCTACTTTTCCAAATATGAGAATTCTACCCAAGGGAGTAATGGGAAAACCAAGTAGGCAGTGACTGTCAGGCAAATCTTCTTTGTCAATTCCACTTTTAATATACTCAAGAGGCAAAGTGCTTCTAACCTATCTCTTCCTTTTCACCTTCCATTGATCAAAACTAAGAGTAGGAAGTAGAGTTTCATCATGTAAAGTCAAAGAGATACTACTGAATTATGATATTCCCTCTTGACCCAACTTTGATCAGCACAGTTATAACAGGCACTTATGTTTAAAATAATCCCAGAAATATTGAGTATCTCCTCTGGCCAATGTACTCTACCAGCATATTGGTCACAATGCTTTGAAAGCATCAATTATGAAGGGGTTGACCTTCATATGTGGCAACTTCATTGTGTGTCTCTGGTCCTTTTCCCCTTTTGGTGGCAACTCAGCCCCCTTTCATAGGACCAAGTGTCCTCAAATTCAATGACATGGTTGCCACTGGTAGGAGGAATGATTTCAAGAGAACAAGGACCCCTGGTGTGTGGCTCCTAGGACATGAAAGGAGAAGAGAAGAGCAGAGAAAAAAAAAAAGAGACTAGTAATCTCAACAGTAATGCCTATGGCACAATGACAAGAAGCCTGGACTGGGAATTAGGAGATCTGGGCATAAGACTGAACTTGCCTATAATTTGTGTCTTTGGCCAAATTATTCTTCATCCCAAGACCTATTTATTAAGAAATTGTTCTCTAGCAACCTTCAGAACTCAAAGTTCCTTATTCCAATTGGTAGATAAATAGAAACACATTTTAAGATCATATAAGGCCAAATGATTGAATATGTGTGATATTTTCATACCATAACATCCCTTTTCTAATACCCTAGAATGCAGACTTATTTTTGTCTGACTAAAGAGCACTTTATTCCCAGTGTATTTTGGGAAGAGACATATTCTTCTTCACTATATTACAAATGGGGATTAAGGTCAGTGGGGGCAGAGGAGTGATTAATGTGAAAATATCATTTGGAACCTTTTGAAACATAAATTTTAGATTTTCTTTGTGTACTGCTGTACCATCTAGCCTTCTTGTTAGGGGTAACAAAAGAAATGAAAATAGTTAAATAATTTTTCATAAGTCCAAAAACAACAACTAAACTATCAAAAGTTTGAATTCTCTCCAAATAAGTATTTTAAATTTGTCCAGAAGACCTCAAAGTTCAACACTGCCTCTAAGAACTCACTAGCTTTTCCCAGTTCTCCCTCTCTCTTTAATATATTTCTTCACTCTGATCCTAGCAGCACACGTGAGACAGAAAAGATAAGTAGAACAAAGAGTCGAGGCCAGATCTATTTTTAAATCAAGTAGGGAAGGCAGTATGGAGCTGTGGGCAGTATTTGGCGTGGGTATCAGCAATCCTGAGTCTGACCATGGCTTTCGACCTGCCTGGTGCAGCCCTTAGACAAGCCTATTGGCCTTCCAAAAGAGGGTGTCCAGATGGCTCCTGAAGAACTTCCCAGGGTCACAGCTCTTGTGATGAGTCTCCCACCTTTTCGTGCCCTAATCTCTCTATTCCTGGAAAACAGGAATTGCTTATGGAAAGACAGTTTGGGAATACAGTCAGAACCGAAGGGAAAGAAACCTGGAGGGAAATTTGGGAAAGAACGCCAACAAATCTTCAGATAGAACCCAAACCATTCTCAGAATTAAGATGCTCTCTTAATTCCCAGAACTGAATGTGAAGAGGCAAATTGAGATGAGGTCCCGCCTTCCTTCTTCTCTGAAAACCACCCATTGGCCTTGGTCTCTGGTTTATCTTTGTTTCCTACAGGAGACACCGGATGAGTCCTGAGCTCAGAGAGCTCTGCCTCTTGGGAAGACCCATCTCTAGGCCACTTTCTCATCTCCCAGCCTGCCTGTGAACTCCTTTTGTCTATGTGAATAGCAGCAGCATCTAGAGCAAAAAAGAGAGGGTGTACATGTAAACAGAGTAAAAGGTCCCCATTACCCAGCTGAGGTCAACATCTGGAGAGACTTATGATTCAGAGAAGGATTCACACTGAGTCATCAACATGTGTAAGGCCTGTCAGCAACTTTTCTATGTTCACTCTTAATGAGCTACAATGAAGATTCAGCCCTGGGAAGAAGACATCCATCAGACTCCCCAGATAAATTAATGGAGTGAGTTTGAATTGGAGATGGAACTCAACTAGAGATCCAAAATAGTGACACCCAAAGTCGGTTCCTTCCTAATCTAAGAAAGGGGCCAGAGGGAATACCCATCTACAAGCCCTTCCCTGCTGTGCCATTTGACATTCCTTGTAGGAGATAAAGATAT
Source organism: Plecotus auritus (assembly GCF_963455305.1). Taxonomy (NCBI): domain Eukaryota; kingdom Metazoa; phylum Chordata; class Mammalia; order Chiroptera; family Vespertilionidae; genus Plecotus; species Plecotus auritus. The sequence goes on along the minus strand of NC_137776.1, from coordinate 21,976,687 downwards.
CATTCTGTCCATCCACCTGTCTCCAGGCAAGATAAATCTCAGCCCAAGAGAGAAGAAGCTGATGGTTCCTCTTCTAAAGATTCCATTCTCTCTTCCTGTCCCAATAGCTCTCAGAAAATCTCTAAGACCCACCAGAAAGCCAAAATATGGATAAAACAGTTTTATTGGGTGTATCTGCTATTCCTGTGCTCAATTATTAGAATTAGCTCATGTAGCCATCCTGTGCCTTGGTTTCTTCAGCCAAAAAGAAAAATGGACTTCCAATCAAGATGGTGACATAGGTAAACACAGCACTCACATCCTCCCACCACCACATCAAAATTAAACTAAACTACAGGAAAACCATCATTCAGGATTGCCTGAAATCTAGCTGAATAGAAGTCCTACACTAAGGATATAAAGAAGAAGCCACTTTGAGATTGGTAGGAGGGGCAGAGACACAGAATGGGCTGGTTCCATACCCATGTGTAGCACATAAAAATTGGAAGAGACATCTTAGCTTCAGAGGACCCCCCTGAGGAGTGAAGGGTCCCCAGTCCCACACCAGGACCCCAGTCCAGGATTTCAGTGCCAGGAAGAGAAGTCTCCATAGCTTCTGCTGTAAAAACCAACAGGGAGTGTGGCTGAATGAGATGGAGGGCTTTTGGAGTCTCAGGCATTCTTCTTCTTTTTTTTTTTCTTTTTTTTTTTTTTCTTTTTTTAGAGAGAGAGAAAGACAGAGAGAAATATCGATGTGAAACACATCAATTGGTTGTCTCCTGCATGAGCCCTGACCAAGGCCCGGGCCGGGAAGGAGCCTGCAACCAAGGTATGTGCCCTTGACCAGAATTGAACCTGGGACCTTTCAGTTCACAGGCTGACACTCTATCCACTGAGCCAAACCAACTAGGGTCCAGGTATTCTTCTTAAAGGGCCCATGCACAGATTTACTCATACATACTCGCTTGGAGCTCCAGTGTTGGGACAGCAGCTCAAAAGGCACTAGGGACATATGGAAGAAGCTGAATTGTTTGACATCAGGCAGCTTTCTCCCAGATATAAGTGCTGGTAAAAGTCATTATTCCTTTTTTGGGCCCTAACCCCCTCAGAACTGGCAGGCAGGTGCCATATCTGAGTCTCTATCAAACTGGCTATCACTGTTTGCCCTGCCCTGGTTATTTCTTTATACATTGTCACTCTATGTTGTACTGTCTGCCTCTTAACACCAAAATGGTTAGAATGAACCTGTGAGAAATGCAATAGAAATAAAAATGAAGTCCCTAACTATAGGAAGCCTGCCACAGAAGCCATATGATCTCAAAGATTACTTAACCCAACCTACCTATTTACAAAATAAGAGAGCTGAAATCCAGAGAAGTGATTTTTTATGGCACAGTCAGGACCAAAACTGAGACACACTGCCTCCTGTTGAGATCAGATTCATTAATGTGACATGACAATGTGGGCACAAAATAGGGCTTTATATCATTGATGTTGGTTGTCCAGACTTCAAGGACAATGTCATAGGACTGTGGACTTTAAACTAATTTCAAAAGATAGTAAAAATTTGAAAAGTTAAGAAAGTCTTCCTTGTAGAGGTGGGACAAAATAGGGAGGAATAGGATAGTCAGGAACGTAAGATTTTTAATATACAGCAGTAAACACAATTTTTAATATACAGCAGTAAACACAATTTTTTAATTCCTGCTTTCATGAAACGCTGGAGTGGACAGAAAAGTTCCCCCCAGTACAAAGTGGCAAGGCAGCAGCTTTTCATACAGCTCTCTCTTTGGGTGAAAAAAGATTCTAACAGAGGGTCTCTAGAGAGGCCTGCCTGGAAACAGAAAAATAGTGTCACTTGAAAGAAACTGGGTTTCAAAACATGATTTTTCATCTTTTCTATTTAGACATCAAAAACACAGGGAATGGAGCTTGAACTACATTCTCTGTTTTATTCAACCAATTTCTGCTAAGAACCTCTTGCAGTCCAGGTGCTTGGTTCTTAAGAAAGGATAATGGCAGGGAAGAGAGAAGGAGAGAGAGAGAAAAGAATAACTAATTAACCTTGATATTTTTTTTTAAAAAAAGGACTCAATATAAGATATAAAAAAGGAAGAAGAAAAGATTGGATAATGAGTCCATTATCAGAGAAGTTGGGAATGATGATTATCTTCGGCTTAGGCTTCTACTCTGAGCTCTAGACCTACCTACACAACAATCACAAAATGTCTTAAAACTAAAATGCCTTATAACCCAGTGAGTGGCACCAACACCCAGAAAGCTGCATTAGACAAACAAAAGCCACACCTTTGACACCCACTTCTCTTGCCAACCAAATCCAATCCATCACCAAGTCATTGTCTCCTGTCTATATCTCTTCATCCTATCTCCCTGGTCAGGCCTAAGCCATTATCAAATATTTCTCTCTTGAACCTCTACTATTGGCAATAGCTTCTCCCTTTATTCACTTCACTTCCCCATTAATTTATCCCCCACCCAACAGCCTCTAGTTTCTTCATATTATCCTCTTAAATATTTTTCCATAGCTTCGTAATGTACTTGAACCTAGGCTGTTCTCTGCCTCTCTTTTCAACCTCATTCTGCACCCTATTGGGAAGTAATTATGCATTTATTTGTATAGATATCATATTAATGGCTTTCTTCCCCCCCCCCCCCCCCGCCACTAGGTTGAAAGCTCCATGAGTACAGTCTACTTATTTATCCACTGCTATTTTCTTATCACCATTGGGTAAGCCAATAGTTCTCAGCCAGGAGTGATTTTACTCCTCCCCCCCACCCCAAGGGAACATTTGGAAACATTTTTGGTTGTCACAGTGTGGGGGCTTTATTGGCATCTGATGGGTAGAGTCCAGGGATGTTTCCAAACATCCTACAATGCACAGAACAGTTCCACAAAATTACTCAGCTCATACTGAGAAATCCTGATTTAGATGAAAAGGAAGGAATGTTTATGTTTTGACCATATTAAATTGGATTTCCTAGAGTCAAGTCCATAGAGAAACACATTTATTATCTCCCAATGCTATAGAGGGACTGAAACAGGCATGCATACACAGACACTCAACCACCATTAAATTTTCTACAGGCAGGAGATACCTATATTAATGGCTCTTGCACTTCCCAGAAGCCCAGCTTAGGACAGGAATTTAGTTGTTCAATAACACCTGTCTAGAAAGCTTCATTAACATAAAAAGGACCTCAAAATTTGAGCTGCATTAAGACGGGCCACTTTATTTCTCATATATGACCTAAGTGTAACAAAGGTTAGTGACAGTACAATGGAGCCCCACCCACCTACTAAGCCACACCCCTTTACAATCACAATGGCTAAGGCCTTAAATACCCAGTCTCGCCGCCTCCTGGCTCTGCAAAGCTCCTCATTTTTGCAGAAATTACAATGTCGACCAGCCGCAAATTAAAGAGTCATGGCATGAGAAGGAGCAAGAACAGATCTCCTCACAAGGGAGTGAAGAGAGGTGGCAGCAAAAGAAAATACCGGAAGGGCAGCCTGAAGAATAGGAAACGAGGCGATGATGGTGAGTGAGGGATGAGTACAACAGTCGAACATGGGGGAATTTGTTGCCCCAAGGCCCTCCCTCTTGAAGTTAGCTCTCCTAGGATCCTGAAATCTCAGCCTAAGAATTTCATTTCCATTTAAATTCATTTTGGGGCAGGAACAGTATGAATGGGTATGTTCTAACTGGTGTCCCTGTTGCAAACGTGTCCTTCCCCAACAGCCAATCGCAATTACCGCTCCCACGTGTGACCCCACTAGTGGGCTCTGCCCTGGTGGACTTCAAACAACACCAGGCAGCAACAAGAGGACAACAGAAGGGGAACTGCCAAAGAGACCTGAAGTTAGATCAAAGCCAAAGAACCTATCCTATGGGTAAAATACCAATCGTGATTGAAATGAGGAATGTATAATGTTGGCTGTTTCTCCCCAACATCTCAATAAAATGTTGAACACTGAAAAGTATGTTTATTTTGATCTTTGGTTGAAAAGGGGTTTCTGAGCTAGGCAGACTTGGAATAATTGGCTGGTATGAAACCATTAAACATAACTTGGGAAATATCAAAGCAATTTGTCCTGTCCTTTCCATGTGCCCCAACTCTGGCTATGCGCCATTGCCATATTTGGGTCTTAGGGTCTCAAATCTTTTAATGAGTTAAAAGATTTGTAGCTGATTTTGTCAAGGACCTTATAGCATAAGGAGGGACATCAAACCACATGTTCAGCTTAAGGCATGTTCCAGAGGTAGAAAATACTTGAATTAGAAGCACTGTTAGAGCATGCTGTTAGGACCTACACGTCCTATATTGGGCTTGAAATGGACAAAGCTAAAGGTGGGAATATTGCCTGAGAGGTTCAAGCCATATGGTGTGTCTGGAAGTAGGAATTACCTCCATCTGGATGGACCTATATTGATCATCAGCAGGAAAAAACCTTGATCTTGGGTTCTGATATGGTCCAGCCAGGAATCTCGACACCTCTCATCATTCACCCACTCATAGGGGGTAATATTTTTCTTAATGAGTGCTTCCTGTTGCCTAAGAGTCACTACCAGGGTGGCACAAGCTGGAATTGAGACTCTCATTTAACCAAGCTATCCAAGCCATCCACTTGGTTGTTTGCAACCAGGAAGGAATGAGGATAAGGTTAGACATGAAGTTTATATTTCCAACAGTGGGGATTGTGACATGGAACCATTGTATTTTTAATGAAGCATTGGTGAGGCATGCCGGTACTGAATGTTGGGAGATTAATGTCTCTGTGGGTCAGATTCTAGTAGTACAGCAAAAGGATCAGTGATTAAAAAATCAGGGAATGCACAGACTGATCCCTTTGTCAGGTTCAGGTTCAAATCTCCCCTTAGCATTAGGTACGCAGCCACTGAACTGAATTTATACTTCTCTCCTAATATTTACAGCTTCTACTTTGGTTAAAAAAAAAAAAAAAAAAAAAAAAGGAATAGAGAAAATACTCCATAAACCTCAGCCTCCATATCATGCCTGGTTTATCTCCTACTAATGCTTGTTCGTAGTGTGACTGCACAAAGCTCTTTATAGCTCTTTATAAACATTTCTTCATCAGAAATGGCCATCTCACATTCTCTCGTGCCCTCTGGGAGTTCCTCTGTTTCCATGTAAAGAAAGACTAAGGTCCTTGCAACACACAAAATCAGTTAATGTCAAGCCTTTGCTGTTCCAGCTATAAATTCTTTTAAATTTATCTATGAAGCAAAAACTAAGATGGATTTTGGATGCAAGATGTTTATTAGAGACCAATACTCAAGAAGAAAAGGGGGCAGGAGGATTGTGTGGAGGAAGGAGTTGAACAATCCTGCATGGGACCAAAATAGCCCAGCCAGGAAGCTTCGATAAGGGCTGACCTTAGTCAAGGCTTTGCTGTGCTAAGGAAACCCTAAAGTTAGTGTCAGCTGGGGGCTGCTTTGCTGGACTGCACACCCCACAATCTAAGCTGGGTTCCTTCCCACCTTTTCCATTTTTGCCTGCCACGGGCCTTCAAATGCTTTCATGCACAGCTCCCCCCTTCACACTGTGTTCACTGCTTCACCTTGTCTCTGCCATCTTTCAGATTGACAGTATACACAGACAACTCTCCCACAGGGCAAAGGCAAGAGTCAGGAACTAGGAGAACAACAGTGCTGAGTGTGAAATTTACTGCCCTCAAGAAACTGTTCTTTTTTTGTTATTATATGTTTATTTCTAGTCTGCAGAGGCAAGATTTTTTAAAGGAAAGAAATGGGAAAAAAATAGATACAGAGTCAAAGAAGCATTGAACAGACTGTCAAACTACAGCGGGAAAGCAGGGGAGGTTGAGAGCGGGGCTGTAAGAGATCAACCAATGGATATAAGACACTAGAGGGGGGGCAGGTAAAGGCATGTACTGGGGGGTAGGGGAGGCTGGGGGGAGGTCAACGGGGGGGAAAGGAGACATATGTACTACTATTTGTAATACTTCAAACAAAAAAATAATAATTAAAAATAAATAAATAAATAAACAAACAAACAAACAAACTGTTCTGCTCAGGAAGTTTGTCAGGATCCCCCAGGAAAGTAGATCTTGCAGAGAACTCAAATGAAGATTGACTGAAGGGACTATTCATAGAAATGAGTCATCTAGAAACAAACAATGGTGGGTCTGAGGGTCAAATGAACTACATGGAGCCCCAGGAGAGCCAAAACTATATGTTTGGCAGATGGGCCTCTTAGTAAAGACTGTACTGGGGAAGATCATAGCTACTGCTGGAGTCTCAGAAGCAGAACCGAAACACCCTGGCATTCTCCAATGCCCTCCAATCTCCTCCTTGTGCTTGCATTGGTCACACTAAACTGGAAGTCAGCAGGAAGGGATCCCACATGATACTAAATATAAGGGCCAGCCTCCAGAGGCATCAAGGAGCACAGTGTGTTAGAGAATAGCTCTGAAAAACCAAAGATGCTAGCTAACACAACCTTGTAGACAATATTTCTTTTTTCCTTTAGTATCCTGTTTGTCTTCTCTCATTTGTTGTCACAGAACAAAGTCCTTCCAGCAGTAGAGAGGCCCCAAATTGACTTCTCAGGGCTCCTGAGCCCTCAGCTTCAAAAGCATGTTTTCATGTCATTTGCTGGACAAGTATATCCCCAAACTGTTCTAATACAATATTATATTTCAACAATTCTCTAAACACAAAGTAATTAATGACTAGGATGGGTATGTGGTGAATGGAGGCCCATCAGAACAGCCAGGCCCTTGCCTGGTGACTGCAGTCTTTGCCCTCATAGACAGGTTGGAGAAGGAATGGTGACCAACCAGAAAACTTTTGCAGTAAGAAGATTTTCCAGGCTCATGCTGGCAATTTTCCAATGCTTGTGTTGACTTAGTCCCTGCCCTCCAGGAACATTCATTCTCCGTTGATAGCTCCTGAAGGTCCAGCAACCACCAGGCAGGCACACCGATAGATATCACAGGGGTCCTGTCACAGTGGTGGAGCGCAAACACCCCACCCTTGGTGTGCTTTTCCTCCATCACCACAACCAAGAGGACTATGTTCCTCCTTCCAGTTTGCTCTGGAACACTATGTCCTGAAGTCATCACTTACTCGGACATTTTAAAAAGTCAAAAAAATAAAAAATAAAAGTTTTAAGGATCTTGGCCACAGGCCCTTCTGGGTCACCTTGACCTTCTTGTGAGCTCACTTGGATACAAGGCTTCTTCTCCACTAGCCTCAGGGTCTGATGGGAGTGGTCCCAGAGTATGGGTGTGTGGGTGGAGAAAACCCAGAGGAGCTATGAGGAGAACAGAGCTGTCTCCCACCTCTTGCCCTGGGCCTCACAAAATGACCCTGGGTGGGACCAGGCGTGTCTGTGTAGCCACAGGCAAACAGGAAGTTCTGGAGAAGCGTTCAGGGTTGTGTAGAGGGGGTGAAGGCCTAGAAACGGCAGCTGGGATGGGACTCTGTGTGCCCTGAGAGTAGTTAGTGCAAGTCAGACATGGACTGGGACTTGGATGTCGGGTTCACCCAAAGGCTCTGTCCTTTGAGACCAGAGGACAGCAGCAGCCTAGCTCTGTAATCACTACTCACTCACTCACCAGGCCCATTCTTGAGAGAAAACCAAATGGGACAGGGTCTTAATTCCTCATTGCTAGGAGCATGGGGTCTTAGTCGCCAGGCTGAACCACCTCACCGGGTTGATGAGTCAGGAAGCAGTTTGTTTCACTTTGAGAGAGCCTCACCTCACTTCTGAAGCCCCAAACCACCCTCCCTCTCCAGCCTTTCATCAGCCCAAACATGAGGCCTCTCCCTAATCGAGCCCAGTATCCCAGAAGTGGTACAGATGACAATTCTCTCCACACAGCACAGTACTAGGGAAAGGTTCCAGAACTGAAACCCGGGGGTCTGCACTCCATCAGAGCCAACTCCTCCTGCATTGTGACCTTGATCTGTCATCAGTCCTGCTTTACTCCAAGCCTTTGCACACCTCCTGACCTGCAGCTGGGGCCATTTCATCTCTTACTGTGACTCCATCCCACCATCGCTGTAACCAAGCCTGACTCAGGCAGAAGGGAGGGTGGCTCCTCTGGGCATTGGTTCTACTAGCCATTTGATCTCAGGTGAATTTTCCCAACTCCATTAGCCTTATCTTCCTTATGTGTAAAAAATCAGTCATAATATCTACTTCACTAGGAGGCTTGTAAGAATATCAAATGGCTACTACACTTATCAGATGATCACTTCATAAGTTATATGAATGCTAATCACTAAGTTGTATACCTGACACTAATATATTCTATATCAACTATAATTTAAAAAATGTTTTAATATTTTTAAAAAAGAATATTAAATGTTGGTAAATTACAGGCCTTGAGTAAGTTGGCTGCCTTCTCTGTCCCTCTGGACTGGCCTTTTAGATATATATGTGACTGTCTGGCCCTGATTCATGATTCTGTGTGCTGCCTTACCTCAGGATGCCTTACAGCCTGAAGCTGTGGACAGACACTCTCTGTGCTGCCAACCTGCTCTGCAGAGAGCCTCCATTGTGATCTAGAGCCTCTTTATTTCCCCTGACCCTTTTACCTAGGCCAGGTCCTGAGATCAGGAAGCACCTACATGTCCCTGTGGTTTGTTTTGCTCTCTTATAAAATGTAGGACCTGAGGATGATATCATCTCTCCAACTAGATTTCACACCCATAGGGGCAGGAACAAGCCATCCTTGAGTGAGGGGAAAGAGGATCATATCAGGATACACAAACAGCCTTTGACACACAAACAGCCTTTGTTTCTCGGGAAACAAATCAATGAATCCACCTCTTAATATTCTGTAAAAAATAAAATCTGAGAATTGATGTCAGTGAAAAGGACCAAGGATGGATTAATAAACTCACTGATTAGGATCATGTTTATTTTTCCCACTAGCAGCAGGCATGTGTCTCTGTAATTAATTAGCTATGAAGCCCTCAGGTCTAACACACAGGTGGTTTCTAATGAAAAGACATAAAGAACCTGATCACAATTTGCAGGGATCATCCTCTAAAGTCCCTCAAATGGAAGCTCTCAGAAAGGGAGAGCTTCTCAACAGGACTAGAAAGTGGACCTTGATTTATTGACTTACTGTTTCCTTCAGAACAATATAGTGAGAGGTATACAAAAATGGTTCTGCAATTTTCACCTGGGACCAATCTGATAAAATGCAGATTCTGATTCAGATGGGTCCAGGTGGGCCTGAGATTCTGCATTACTAAGGCTCCCCGGTGACACTGATGCTATACGTTCAGGAGGCACACTATGAATGTTGGACTAGAAGCCCAGAGAGCAGACCCCAGCTGGGCTTTGCCCAAACTTCCATGGCAATTCATTAAGAGATTTCATAAAATCTCTTCTGATTCTTAAAAAAGAAGTCTTAATGGATGAGTAAAGAAATATAGCCCAGCAGCAGCCATCTCTCTGACTTCTCTCCTAGAAATAGAAGTCAGAAGAATCACAGGGTATGGATAAAGGGCTTTCTTTGCCACCTCTGAACCATGGACAGGCCACATTACTTCAGAATATGGGGACCGATCATACTTCCCAGGGGTAGCACAAGAAAGAAGTGAGAGCCCCAGCTGGGTGGCTCAGTTGGTTGGAGCATTGTCCTGTACACCACGAGGTTGAAGGTTTGACTCCAGGTCTGTGCAGCCACAGACAAACAGGTCCAATCCCCAGTCAGGGCATGTGTGGGAGGCAACCAATTGATATTTCTCTCTCACATCTATGTCTATATATCTCTTCCTCTTTCTCTAAAGTCATTTAAAAAATAAAATAAAAAACACAGAAAATTAAGAAGAGGAAGGAGGAGGAAGAGGAGAAACAGGAGGAGGAGGAGAATTAGAAGAAGAATTAGAAGGAGAATTGAAGAAGGAGAAGGGGAGGGGGAAAAGGAAGGAGGAGGAGGGGGAGGAGGAAAAGAAGGAGGGGGAGCGGGGTGGGGGGGAAGAAAAGAGGAGATTAGAAAAAGCTCTGCAAACTGTGAGGCCTCTCCCAGCCTTGCCACCATGGGAGGCTAGAAAGGGAATCTCTGGCTTGACCACTTAATCTATCTCCTTTTTCTTTTCTATTTGCTCCCCTCTGGCAGATCAGGAGCCAGCTAACAGCCTACCTGCTACTGCTCAAAGTATGCATTCGTTTGCATTTTGTTGAGAGCAACAGAGACAGATTCCAGTTAGTTTAAAAGAGGGAGATGTGGGATCTATTGGAAGGTATGGAATTGCTTGGGAGACAAGGAAAAGCTAGACAGCTGGGCCACGTGATGGGAGTCAGGCAGGAAACAGACAGGGTGCTCTCCTCACACTGAAATGTCTCCAATTGTTCTCCATTCTTACATCACTCCCCTAAAAATCCAGGGTCTCAGGAGAGAGAAAATAATGGTCAAGCTTGTGTTGTAGTGGGGTGGGGTTGGTCCTGAAGGGAAAATCGAGGGACTACCATCATAGAAAGGAGGGTGTAAGCCAGGCAGCCAAGCACAATGTCCATTACAGAATGAAACTCGCTCCATGGGGAAGAAACAGCATCCTGAGTACAAAACGGCCACATTCTTCCATCCCTGCCTCTGTGAACACCCTTCTAACATGCCGTTTTTCCTGTAAAACTGCCATCTTAGCACAAAGAATTTTCTGAGAACATATAACATACAATTTACTTTCACTGCCAGAACCAGAAGTTGGCTTCATTCTCGACTCCCTTTATTTTCCCCATGGAGAACATTATCACATGGAAAAAGTTAACAGCAAATGGGAAAGCAAGGAGAATAATAGAGCTGCATGCAGGGCTGCTGCTGAAGGCAAGAACAGGCCCATTCACTAGGGACATGTTTTCTACTCATGTTTCTGCGAAAGTAAACATGCCTGGGAGCCAGGGAGCTTCGGGAAGCATCCAAAGGGTGGCTGTGATCTCTGAAAATCAAGAGTCCAGTGATGCAGATTTGCAGTGAGTGGAGGAGGCCCAGGCCTCAGGGGGACTCCATCACCACTGCCTGAGTCTTAAGAAAAAGGAAGCAAGACAGGTTCTGGCTGACTTAGCTCCCATGGGTCTGAGTCTTCACCATCTAGTATGGGAGCCACTGGCCTTGTGTACCTATTGAGCACTCGAAATGGGGCTGAATGTGCTCTCACTGTAACATACAGGGGTGAGAAAAAGTAGTTCTACAGCTGTTCATATGACAAAAGACATATAGGTCATGATTATTTTACAATACTTAACTCAAAAGAGGGTCATAATGAAACTGTAAACCTACGTTTGCCCATCCTGTAATACTACTTTCAGAGATTTAATATGAGCAAAAGAGTGTTACATATCTCATTAATAATTGTTTTACATTGGTTGTATGTTGAAATAATATTTTAGACATATTTTATTAAATAAAATTAATTTTATATGTTTCTTTTTTCCTTTTGACATACGACTACTAGAATACTGGGGATCACAAATGCAACTGGTGTTATATTTTATTGGACAGAGCCAGCCTAGGGTCCCCTGGATTTTCACAGATCAGTAACCTCTCCTCCACCATACTGTCTTCCCTTTTCATTTACAGCAGAGCCAATGAGGGCCTGTTCTAAGTGAGCACTGCAGAGAGATGAATAAAACCCCATTATCTACCTTCAACTTTCCCAACCCTCCATCACACACAACTACACATACCCCCTATGTCTTGATTAACTTAATCTTTTAAATCTAAAGTTTTAGGAAGTGGTTGCTGTGTTCTGTTGTGCTATTCTTGCTGTTCCCATGGTCATCCTTATTGTCCCTGATGTGCCTAAATGATTGTCTTCCCAGATGACAAGGGCCAAAACTGCCCATCACTGTATTGCTATATAATTTCCAAAACATTGGATTCCTAGTGAATGGTTTCAAAGTTGGCTGGTGTATAAACACAATATATAATTGTTTTTAATGCTTGTTCATTTTGTCATATCAGGAAGTTCTATATGTCACACACACACACACACACACACACACACACAGGATGGGGGATAACTTGACATCTAATTATCACTATGATCTACTCACATCTACCTGTTAACTCACATCCACACTCACAAAGGCAAAAAGTAGAGAAAAACTCAAGATGGTGGCACTCAGCTTTAAATTCTATCTTGTTTTCCATACATTTACTTGAAATAGAATTGTAGAAATTTTTGCATCTTGGAATAATAATAGCAATGTATTTATGCTAGATACTCTCCTAAGAGCTTTATACATATTATACTTCTTTCATACTCATCACAACCCCATGAAGTACATAATATTATGAGCTCTGTTTTAGAGATAAGAAACCAAGGAAGAGAAAGATCAAGCAATTTATCCAAGGTCAAATGGCTGGTGAGTGTCAGAGGTGGGATTTAACAAGGCTATCTATAATTCTGCATCTGTGTGCTTAACCATGACACTGTGGCCTTAGTTTTATAGGTGGAGGAATAGAGGCCTAGAGATTGGAAAAGACATGCTTAAGATGCCCAGTTAGTGACAGAGGCAGAACCAGACCTCTAGTCTCTGCTGTCCCTCCTCCCATATTGCCCCGGGCACACTACCCCTAAAACCAGACCATGTCCTTCTCCAAAGTGAAGAGGTATTTTGATAGAAGTAGAATGTTTGGGCGTGGGAGACAGACAGGAACAGGAACAGACAACATTTGTCATCTCTGGTAAAGACAGGATCATGAGTCAAACCCTAAGCAACAAATTATAACAAAAAAATAAAGGCTTTGTCATCAGCCAGTTCTAGAGTCAAATCTTGCCATAACCACTTAACAGTTACAAGACCTTGAACAAGTTACCCAACTTCTCTGAGCCTCTGTCACTTGCTGTGTAAAACCAGGTTAAAAACACCCCCTTCAAGGTCACCATGAGGATCTATAAAGGATCCATACGCAAAACAATGCACGTCATACCTGGTGCATGGTGAGTACTCTATAAATATCAGTTCCTCTGCAGACCACCCCTGCCCTGACTTCAGGAGCCAAACTAGACCCCCTGGAATTTTGGCCAAAAAAAAAAGTCTAACTTGAGTGAAATAATGGTGTAAGTCTGGAGGGGTGGCCCCAGGGGCTGAGGAGTGGAAACCTTCATGCTATTTGTGACATAGCAAGTCAGTTGGGGGTTACCACCATGAGATGCACCCCATGGCCTCACTGTGTTGCTAGAAAGACAGAGGAGGATTGTGAGCTCTAGCTTGAATCACAGAAGCCCTTTGTATCTCCCAAGAGAGGGGAGGGCGGGGTAATCTGGCAGCCTGGATTTCATCTAAGAAATGTTGGCCTGATGCCCAGCCTGGGGTGTTGCAAGGGCCAGGGAGGTGCCCCGTGAGGTGGGGACAGGTGTAGACAAAGAGCAAAGACTCAGAAAAAGACAGATGTCTCTTTCTTATTTCTTTCAGCTTGTAGTTTAATGAATTAAAATTTATTTTAAAAACTATTTGGGCTTAAAGAGGTCCCACATTCCATGTCTCAGTTTCCTCATCTAAAAGAAAGACTCTCCAAATGTCATAGGGCTCTGAGAGGACCCTCCCGGGATCTGCTTCCCCATTCCCCTGCCCATAGCACAGACTGCACTTCCTCACTCCTACTGATGAGATGGAAAATCCAAGCATGAGATCCAAAGACTCTGGAGATGAGCACTTTCTCTTCTAGTTCTACTTATTTTCCATGGTTTCAACTGCAAGGGAATAGAGCCAGAGCCCAAAGGGAGGCTTCGCTCTGGAAAGAGACCTCTTTTGTTTCTCACTATCACCTCTCTAACATTCCTCCCATATTTTTTTTATATTTTTTTCTTAAATTTCTTTATTGATTAAGGTATTACATATGTGTCTTTATTCCCCCATTACCCCCCACCTCCCATTCATGATCCCACCACCCTGTTGTCTGTGTCCATTGATTAGGCTTACATGCATGCATATAAGTCCTTTGGTTGATCTCTCCCCCTTACCCCCACCCTCCCCTACCTTCCCTGAGGTTTGACGTTCTGTTTGATGTTTCTCTGTCTCTGGATCTATTTTTGTTCATCTGTTTATGTTGTTCATTATATTCCACAAATGAGTGAGATCATGTGATATTTATCTTTCTCTGCCTGGCTTATTGCACTTAGCATAATGCTCTGCATCTCCATCCATGTTGTTGCAAATGGTAAGCACTCCTTTTTTTACTGCACCATAGTATTCCATTGTGTAGATGTACCACAGTTCTTTAATCCACTCATCTGCTGATGGACACTTAGGCTGTTTCCAAATCTTAGCTATGGTGAATTGTGCTGCTATGAACATAGGGGTGCATATATCCTTTCTGATTTGTGTTTCTAGTATCTTGGGATATATTCCATCCGTTTACGTCTTCCTCTATCTCTTTTTTCAGTGTCCTGTTGTTTTCCACGTATAGATCTTTTACCTCCTTAGTTAAGTTTATTCCTAGGTATCTTAATTTTTTTGTTGCGATGGTAAATGGGACTGCTTTTTTAGTCTCTCTTTCTGTAAGTTCACTATTGGTATATAGAAATGCCATAGATTTCTTGGCATTAATATTGTATCCTGCTACATTGCCGAATTCATTTATTAAGTCTGTTAGTTTTTTGATGGAGTCTTTCGGGTTTTTTATGTACAATATCATGTCATCTGCAAATAAGGACAGCTTTACTTCTTCTTTTCCAATTTGGATGCCTTTAATTTCTTTTTCTTGTCTAATTGCAATGACTAATACTTCCAGTACTAGGTCAAACAGGAGTGGTGAGAGGGGGCATCCCTGTCTTGTTCCTGTTCTTAGGGAAAATGATTTTAGTTTTTGTCCATTGAGTATTATGTTAGCTGTGGGTTTATCATATATAGCTTTTATTATGTTGAGGTGTGATCCTTCTATTCCCACCTTGTTGAGAGTTTTTAATCAAGAAAGGGTGTTGGATTTTGTCAAATGCTTTTTCTGCATCAATTGATATGACTATGTGATTTTTATCTCTCAATTTGTTTATGTGATGTATCATGTTTATTGATTTGCAGATATTGTACCTTCCTTGCATTCCTGGGATAAATCCTACTTGGTCATGGTGTATGATCTTTCTGATGTAGTGCTGGATCCGATTTGCTAGAATTTTGTTGAGGATTTTGGCATCTATGTTCATGAGGGATATGGACCTGTAATTTTCTTTCATTGTATTGTCTTTATCTGGTTTTGGTATTAGGGTGATGCTGGCTTCATAGAAGGAGCTTGGAAGTGTTCCTTCCTCTTGAATTTTTTGAAATAGTCTGAGGAGGATAGGTTTTAGTTCTTCCTTGAATAAAACTTTGGTAAAACTCCCCTGTGAAGCCATCTGGCCCTGGGCTTTTGTTTGCTGGAAGCTTTTTGATAACTGCTTCAATTTCTTCCATAGTTATTGGCCTATTGAGATGTTTAGATTCTTCCTGATTGAGTTTTGGAAGGTTATATTTTTCTCGGAATATGTCCATTTCCTCCAGGTTGTCCAGTTTGTTGGAATAGAGTTGTTCATAGTATTTTTTAACAATCCTTTGTATTTCGGTAGGGTCTGTTGTTATTTTACCTCTTTAATTTCTGATTTTGTTTATTTGGGTCCTCTCTCTTTGCTTCTTGGTGAGCCTGGATAGAGGTTCATCAATCTTGTTTATCCTTTCAAAGAATCAGCTCTTGGTTTTGTTGATCTTTCGTATTGTTTTTTTTGGTCTCAATGTCGTTGATCTCCACTCTATTCTTTATTATTTCCTTCCTTCTCCTTACACTGAGCTTTTCTTGTTGCTCTCTTCTAACTCCTTGAGTTGTAGGGTTAGGTAATCTATTACCATTGTTTCTTGTTTTTTGCAGTAGGCTTGTAGAGCTATGAACTTCCCTCTCAAGACTGCTTTCGCTGTGTTCCATCGATTTTGGATTGTTGTGTTTTCATTGTCATTTGTTGCCATGATTTTTTTTATTTCTTCATGATCTCTCTGGTAACCCAGTCATTGTTTAATAGCATGCTGTTTAGTTTCCATGTGTTTGATTTTTTTGGATTGTTTTTATTGTAGTTGATTTCCAGTTTTATGCCACTGTGATCTGAGAAGATGCTTGATATGATTTCTATCTTCTTGAATTTGAAGAGACTTTGCCTATGTCCCAACATATGGTCTATCTTTGAAAATGACCCATGTGCACTTGAGAAGAATGTATATACTGTGGCTTTGGGGTGAAATGTTCTGAAGATGTCAATTAATTCCATCTGGTCTAGTGAGCCATTTAGGATTGATGTATCTTTGCTGATTTTTTGTTTAGAGGATTTGTCCGATGGTGATAGTGGGGTATTAAAGTCTCCTACTATAACTATATTGCTGTCAATCTCTCCTTTGATATCCTCCAGGAGTTTTTTTATGTATTTGGGTACTCCTGTATTGTGTGCGTATATGTTTACCAGAGTTATTTCTTCTTGTTGGATTGCTCCCTTTAGTATCATGAAGTGGCCTTCCTTATCTCTTGTTATGTCCTTCACTTTGAGATCTAATTTATCAGATATAAGTATTGCTACCCCAGCTTTCTTCTCATTTCCATTCGCCTGAAAAATCTTTTTCCATCCCTTCACCCTCAGTCTGAGTGCGTCTTTTTATCTGAGGTGGGTTTCTTGTAGACAGCAGATATATGGGTTGTGTTTTCTTATCCAATCCGTTACCCTATGACTTTTGATTGGGGCATTTAATCCATTTACATTTAAAGTTATTATTGATAGGTACTTATTTGTCGCCATTTTTATTCTTTACCCCTGTGTTCCTTCTTCGCTTCCTATTTCTTTTTATTTTACAGCAGACCCTTTAGCATTTCTTGCATTGCTGGTTTGGTGGTAATAAATTCCCTTAGTCCTTTTTTGTCTGTGAAGCTCCTGATTTCACCTTCAATTTTGATTGGTAGCCTTGCTGGGTACAGTATTCTTGGATTCAGACCCTTCCTTTGCATGACTTTGTATATTTCATTCCATTCCTTTCTGGTCTGATGAGTTTCTGTTGAGAAATCAGTCGCTAGTCTGATGAGGGTTCCTTTGTAGGCAACTTTCTGTCTCTCTCTGGCCGCTTTTAAGATTCTTACTTTGTCGTTGGTGTTTGACAGTTTAATTATAATGTGCCTTGGCATTGGTCTTTTGGGGTTCATTTTGCTTGGGACTATGTGAGCTTCTTGGATTTGTGTGGGGTTTTTCTTCCCTATATCAGGGAAGTTTTCTGTCATTATTTCTTCAAACAGGTTTTCTATTCCTTGCTCAGTTTCCTCTCCTTCTGGAACCCTTATTATACGGATGTTGTTCTGTTTTGTGTTGTCCCAAAGTTTCCTTGGGCTCTCCTCCTGCTTTTTAATTTTTTTTTTCTAGAAGCTGCTCTACCTGGGTATTTTTTCCTACCTTGTCTTCTAGCTCACTGATGTTGTCCTCTGCTTCTTCTAGTCTACTCTTGATGCTTTCTATTGAATTCTTTACAGCAGCGATGTCATTTTTCATTTCTTCTTGGTTCTTCTTCATTTCCTCTTGGTTCTTACTCATATTGTCGAATTTGTCTTCCATTCTTTTCAGCCACCTTATGACCATTTCTCTGAATTCTTTCTCTGACAGGTTGCTTGCCTCCATTTTGTTTACTTCCTTTTCTGGTGATGCCTGCTTTTCTTTCACATGCGGGCTGTTTCTTTGTCTCCCCATGTTCTCTCTTCTCCGGGTGTATGGTTATGTAGTTCTCTCTCTCCTGCGTTGATTTAAAGACACAAAATACAACACAACCAGGTACAACACACAAGGCACTTAACAGAGATGTATTCACAATATTAATAACCCCAAATAAAGGTGACCACCAGAGAAAGGCAAATTAGCTGATAGGAGAGAAAGAAGAAGATAGAGAAAAAAAAAAAAAGAAAGAAAGGAGTGCCAAAATGAAATTGGGAAAAGGAAAAAAAAAGTAAGAGAGAAAAGAAAGAGAATAAGAAAGAAGAGGGGAACAAACTATATATATGGGGAGAAAACTCCAATAGAACAGCCACTAATCCCTGCAAATGCCAGCAACAAGTACCTGGAGATGAATAGAAACTACAAACAACAATTAATATCAAGCGAGGCGAGGAAAAACAGATGCAAAAAAATAAAACAAAAACAAAGCAAACAAAAAAAAAACACAAAAAAAGGATAAGCAAAACCATCTCACAAAGAAGCATAAAAAATCGATATAATCAACATTCAAGCAAACAACAAAAGGACAGAGAGAAAAACAATTTTTTGGATAGTGAAGACAGAGAAGAGAGAGGTGTGTATGAACTCGGAGCAGGGGATTGGAAATTAGATATATAAGTAGGGTGAAATTCTAAAAGGGGGTAAAAAGAAAGAATAGAGAAAATCTAAAGCAGGAAAAGGGTAAGAGAAACAGGACAACAAAAGGGCAAAAGTTAGGAAGAGAGTGATGTCATAAAGGTAGAGTTGAGATAGAGTAGAATGATGCTAATGGAAAGATAAAAATAGAATGTAGAACACTAATCTCAGAGTCAAATAAAGAGAAAATAAAATGACACTTTTAAAAAAAAGGTAAAATAGTACTAGTAATTATACTGATTGAAAATAAAAATGTAATAATTAAAAAGGTAAAATCAAGTAAGAAAAAAATAATTTAAAAAAATAAAAATTAAAAAATTAAAAATTAATATTAAATGTGCAGTAGTGAAGGTCATTCACTTCCTCTATTGTTCTGTTTGGCATGCCTTTTGTCCAGTCAGGACAGTATTGCAGTTCCCTGTGTTCCACTGCTCCTCAGTATTGTAAGCCAGTCCTGATTTTTAAGCAGGTGGTGTATCTTACTTTTTTGTATTCCTTTATTTTTGATTACACAAGAATCAATTTGTGATTCAGCCCCTGGGTGGCAGTGTTTCTGGGTTGACCTCCAGGTCTATAGGTCCGGTCTAGCCTGTGCTTAGATCCTGCTTTCCCTGTGGCACTCAATACGGGTTTGTGGGAGTGGGCTGCCCCAGAGCTGGTTCTCTGACGGTCACTCCCTGCTCTGATCCCCAGGTTCCAGAAAAACAACTTTCCCCTGCAGTCTCCTAGGGTGTTCTCAACTGGGTGATCCTATGTATTGGGCTCAGTAATCAGAAGCAAGGATTCAAAGAGGAGAAAACGCAAGTGTGTGAACTCCAGGTCTGTGCGCAAGCCTGCGCAATCCCCTTTTCCCCCTTGTGTCCAAGCAGCTGGCACACTCCCAAATTTTTAGGCTGTCCTTCTGCATCAGATCAAAATGGGTTGCTTTTTCAAGATCCCCTCTGTTAGCAGCTCTGAGGACCCCCTTCCACATTCACGGATCATGCCAGCCCCAACAGCCATGGATTTTTCTAGATGCAGACTTCCCCCAGTCCTCCAGCTCCCACAGTGCACACATTTCTCTGTCCTGCCGGGACCAGAGACCAGAGACCTCACCTTATCCCAGGTGAAATCTGACCTTTCTGTGGTGGAGTGTAGAGCTCCTCTGAATCTGCGTGTTTGCTCCAATTGAGGACTGGTGCTCTGGGGTTTGCAGCTGTTCGGTGGGTGCTGCAGTTGTAGATTTTCAGGCTTCAGATAACATCCACTTTCCCCTTCAAGATGGCACAGTCTCCATGTCCGAGCCGGTGGCTCTAGGAGGGAACCCAGCAGCAGTGAGGGCTGCCCGGTCAGGGGACCCCCGTCCAGCAGTCCCCCACCTTCTCCTGGAGTATAGCTGTCCCTTAACTCTCCAACAGACACTCCCCGTGAGACCCTCAGCTGTTCTTTCAATCTGCTCTGGGACAAGGCTCGGGACACATCTGTCTATTCCGCCGCCATTTTTCCACACCCTCCTCCCATATTTTAAAACACGGTTCCAAGAAGCTTTTCCTAATCAACCCAGCCAGAAAAGAATGGTCTTTATCACCTCTCAGTTTCCAGCTCACTATGTTTGCCCTTCTGGAAGTCCGCACTGGCTAATATATTAGGGGGTGCGTTTTCATGGCCCTAAAGGAGCATAATTTCCCTGAAAACCACCATCATCCCTTCATCCAGGTTGCTCACTCCAGGGTTCTCGGTTGGGACAATATCCTCCCAGCTGAACCAGTGGGGTTTATAGACTGTTTACTCTGAACCAGAACTGTATTTATGCTTTCCCACATCTATCCAGGACAGCAGCCAGTGCCATAAACCTCATGAAGTGAGAGGCGGCTATGCTACAGCTGCTTTTTATGTTGAAAGTGAGGTCCCTGCTATCATTTGTGCCCCCAGGTTCTATGCCCTTAAGGTGAGCAAGGTTCATTAAGGGTGTGTTAAGTACCTAAAAGATGCAAACTATTGTCCTGGGCCCTTCAAAGTATACACCAGCAGTTCCCAATGTTGCTCACACCACCACAACTCAATTCTAAATGCACTGATATGGCCAGAGAGAGCTCCATTAATTCAAACTGGTACTCAAGGCCTGGACACTCCATAGGGCAGGCAGCATGATGCTTCATACTTCATTATGTTTCCAGCCCCTGATACAGTGCCTGGCATATAATAGTTGCTCAACAAACATGTGATGAATGAATGGATGGATGCAATGCTGCTGGTAAGTGGCCACATATGTCTTCCATAAGGAGAAGGAAGACAAAGAAGAACATTGCAGATAGAAAGGAATTCAGAGTTTTTCTAGACCAGCCTCACGTTTGGATAAAAAGAAAAAAATGAGGACCAAGGTCACATGGTGCAGTGGAAAAGGGCAGTGAACCAGCGTTTGGGAGACCTGAATACCCTGGTTCTGACAAAAACTCAGGAAAAAAAGAGCTGTTAGTAGAAGGTGCTGTTAGGGCAGCTATCTTTGCCCCACCCTCCCAACCCATCTAAGTCACATCTTCTTTTATACTCTCAAACATTTGCATGTTCTTTAATATCACTTTTCACATACTGGGTTTCATCTTTATTAATTCCCTGTCTGCCAGCTTCATAAAGCTGAAGGTCATGGTTTGGTTTGGTTTTCTTTCTCTCTGACCATAGTATCCCCTACCACCATCTGAATTATATAATAAATATTTATTAAATACATGAATTTATTGATGATACATTCTTTCTCAATTACATGCTAAATTTTTCATGGAGGCTAGAGTGGCTCCTTGTAACTCTGTCAATTAGTATTTGAGAAAGCTGATCAGAACAGCAGAGGGTTGAGCTCTGATCTAGAGAGCTGGGGGGACCTAACACATGTAGGGCTGTTCGAGCAAAATAAATTCTAACTTAGAAAAGGATGGGGCGGGGGGAGGGGTGTCTTTCGAATCATAGACTAACACTAATCTGAGCTGAGAGCAAAATTGAGGGACGTGCTTCACAGCCCAGGTCTGAGGAAGACAGAAATGCAGAGATTCTGCTGGTGGGACTGAGGCTGTGGCTGAGTGGCAGCTGGAAGAAAGTTTGGACCTGCCTTTGGGAAGGTTTAAACCTAGAATACGACTAGGAAGAAGCTGCTATCCGCCAGATTCAGAACTAAAAGGTGGCAGGGTTAGCCAGAGAGTGAAACATAAGCTTGATATTTTTTAATTCTGATCTATGTTAAGTTGTGCCAAGATATGTGCCTATAAATTATACTCCTATAATTTATAGGCTGTGTATACATAGACTGTGTACTGAGATTTTGAGCTTAATCGGAAAACTGATAGAAGTATCATGAGGCTAATCCATCATCAAGAAAGACTTGATATTTAGAACATGAATGAGGAGCCAGGTCCTGGTTCTAAGGTCTAATCTGAGAAAGAAAATTATAAACAATGCACCCAACAAGCCATGTAGAAAACCATAAAAAATGAGGAAACCACAGGGATATATCTGGGTTGTTCAAACAGAAACTCAGGCCCTAAGATTTTTGAAACCTTGAAGGGTAGAAGTTGAAAAAAAAATGTAAGCTGATTTATTAAAAATTCCAATGGGCAAATTCTTGGACTCAGAAATTTTACCTCTAGACATTTTAGAGAAATCTTTACATCTCCACACAAGAAGTGTTCAAAATTGTCATAGCCACATTTAAAGTGAACAAGACTCTCACACACAGTGACTTAGCAATAAAAGTGGGCCTGCTCTAAAGCCTAATGCAGGTGTCCTTTCTTGTAGCACACCCTAGGGAACTATATAATAAAGTAAAATTCATCTATGCCACTATGTATTCAGTAGCTATTAGAAATATACACATACATATATGTGTACTGATATAAACTGAGATCTCCAAAACATATTATTATGTGGGGAAGAAATGAGCAAGATAATACATATGGTATGATATCCTTTAAATTTAACAGGGTAGAACTTTTTCTATGTAAAAATAACAGGTGTGTGTACATAAACACATATACAGGGTGGAGCAAAAGTAGGTTTACAATTGTGAATATGTGAAATACAGAGTTTACTTTTGTATTAATATTTATTAATTATTTTCCATACAAAATAACTGAAACCTACTTTTGCCCCATCCTGTATGTGTGTGTATGTTATATATATATGTGTGTGTGTGTGTGTATGTGTATATATGTATATATGTATATACATATATATAGACAAGCACATGAATATACATACACACACATAATTTTGTACATTTTTTAAAATATTTGCACCAAACTGTTGACAGTGATCATCTCTGGGAAGAAGCATAAGATCAAGTGGTGAACAAGGATGATTTATCTATATTGTTTAAATTTTATTCCACATTACTTCTGTAATTAACTTTTTTAATTTCTTCAAGCTGCAAGCAATTTTTATCTGGCATGAAATAGAAAACATCAACAGTCCTTTAGCATAGAGTCTCTTTGTTCTGAGGAAATTGCCCAAATGAGAGTTTTAATGATATAAATGGAAAGTAAAGACTAACTTCTTTGCAAAAGATGAGGTTACCAGGAGAAAAGTGCTTTGGAGGCCTCTGGGTTAATGAGTCCCTGTGTTGGAGCAGAGCTGATTGGACTAGGACTGATTTGAGGACATGTGTCCTAGCTGAGAAAGGAAGGAGGACCCAGAGGAATGGTGGGCACTCATGGCCCACCTGGCAGCAACATGCTCTGGGTGTGAGCTCTCCTGTGGTTAGAAGTTTGAGGACAAGAGGCTTGAAATATTTTCCTATGATCTTCCATGAAACTCTGGCTTCACAGTGTGTTCTTTCTGTGTGCAGGTGACCAAATGAAGCCCTGAATCATGTGACACCCTTCTTCTCTGCCCTGTGTGGAAACAGTCCTGGACTGAAGACGGGTGACTATTGTGAGTGGTGTCTTTTTTCCATTGTTAGAAAAAGTCTTTGCTGCTGTCTTGCTCACCTTCTCTTACTCTCTTACTTATTCACAGAGATGGAACACAGCTGCCGTGTCGTGAACTGCCATATGAAAAATGATGTATAACAAGGAAATTAGGAAGACCTCTTACCCGTAGCCAGTGGGAAATTTAAGTTCTTGGCCCAACAGCCTGTGGGGACAGAATCCCAACAGGTGAGCTTGTTATGTGAACTTGAAATCAGATTCTACCCAGTTGAAGCTTCTGATGAGACTACAGCCTTTCCTAACACCTTGATTGCAGCATCATGAGAGACTTTGAGCCAGAGGGCCTTGTGAAGACACACCCATTTCCTGAACCATAGAAACTATGAAGCAATTGGTGTTTGTGGTTTTAAGCCGCCAAGTGTTTTGTTTAATCCTCACCTGAGAATAAGTTTTATTTATTTTTTTTAGAGAGAGAGAAACATCAATTGGTTGCCTTCTATATGCACCCTGACTAGGGATTGAACCCACCTTTTGGTTTACTGGACAATTCTCCAACCAATTGAGCCACCTGACCAGAGTTAAGCCACTAAGTTTTGGGGTAATTCCTTAGAAAACAATAGATAACTAATACATTCAGGCCCCTGGATCTTTCTTAAGCCTCTATATTCCTTGCTCTTCTCAATTCTGCAGTGAAAGAGAAAATATCTTACTGAGATGCAGAGTCCCAGTGCTGCAGCATAGCCAAGACCTATACTGGAACTCCAGGAGCTGAAGGTCAGAGGGGACAATGCTGCTGCATGCCACCAACTGCTCCCGCCTTTTGGACTCTTACTGACTGCAGCTAACTGCCATGCCTCAGCCCTCATTCATTCCCCTCTTCAACTGTTATGAGACCCGTGTCCCATGTGCTTCCATGTTCCTCTGAAGGAAGCTTCAAGATACTGTAAAAAACAGTCACCTGACTTTAGAAAACACCTGAGCCCAGAATCAGCCCAGCACCGTGAGTCCAGCAATGGTATCTCAGGAAACCAGACCCTTCTGCCTACCAGGCTGACATAGTGCTTTCTCCAGAACATCTGATTTGGTTCCAGGGGAAGTTGTTCACAAGACTCAGGAGGAGGCAAAGAGGTCATCCGGAGGAGAGGCCTGGTTGGGAGTTCAGACTCAAAGTTCAAATCTCTGTAATGTGGCTGGACTGCCCAGGGGATGTGGACTGGGACCCAACTCTATGTCTCAGCTTTCTTCTTATAAAATAGAGGGAAATGTGAGAGATTTCTACCTCTCCTAACATAGCTCTAAATTTTCACTAAAGTGCTTCCTCCTACCCACACTCTACAACTGTCTTCTCAAACCCTCCCCTTCAAACCTCTGCCCAAAACCAAGAGAAAGTATGAGGCAGAGAGAATCTGCTCCCTTAAAGACAGTAAGCATGGAAAAGAAAGCTACTAATGAAATTTAAATACAAAATTTTTCCCTCCACTCCCTTCTGTTCTATTCTTTGGGAACACATGTCCACACAATCCTATCTAATAAAAGGGTAATATGCAAATTGACCATCACTCCAACACACAAGATGGCCACCCCCATGTATTCAAAGATGGCCTCCCCCGTGTGGACCAGGATGGCTGCCACAAGATGGCCAGCAGGGGAAGGCAGTTGGGAGGGAGCAGGCTTGCAAGGGAGGGCAGTTGGGGGGCGATCAGGCCTGCAGGGGAGGGCAGTTGGGGGGGACCAGGCCTGCAGGGGAGGGCAGTTGAGGGCAATCATGCCTGCAGGGGAGGGCAGTTAGGGATGACTGGGCCGGCAGGGGAGCAGTTAGGCATCGATCAGGCTGGCCGGAGAGTGGTTAGGGGGTGATCAGGCTGTCAGGCAGAAGCAGTTAGGGGCAATCAGGTAGGCAGGCAGGCGAGCAGTTGGAAGCCAGCAGTCCTGGATTGTAAGAGGGATGCCCAACTGCCCGTGTAGGCCTGGTCCTGGTGGGATCAGGCCTACATGGGCAGTCGGACATCCCTCGAGGGGTCCCAAATTGGAGATGGTGCAGGCTGGGCTGAAGGACACACACACCCATGTGCACAAATTTTGTGCACCAGGCCTCTAGTCCATTATAATAACCAACAGGCTCTGGCTACCATGATGGTGGTATTTGTGTTCTCCAGAAGGCAAAAATGAGACATAAAAAAGAGAGACTTGGGGTGGGGCAGGTGTTGGGAGGAGGGGGGCTAAGAGGCAGGGGGATTTGGGGGACATCTGTAATAATGTCAACAATAAAAAATGATTTAACTTTTTAAAAATGCCTTTTAATTCTTTTTACTCCACCTGCATCCATAAAAATAATCAAAAAGGCTGAGTGATTTACTCGTGTCCAGAGCAGTGTGTGCCAGAAAAGATAATGCACCTACTTGCTGTCTCTTTTGACTGCATGTAGAAGAAAATCTGACTCAAATATGTTAAATCTTAAAAGCGCTTTATTGGCTCATTTAATTAAAAAGATGAAAGGTATACTGGCTTCATTAGTTTCACTGAGAACTTATTCTCTTTCTAGCTCTCTATCCTAACTTCATCTTCATCTCCACACTGTATCCCCTACTGTTCCCAAGAATGGCTGCTAGCCAGCAGCTCCCAGAGTCATGAACTTCCTCATTCACATCTAGGAGGTATGCAAGAGCATCTTTGTCCCAGCATTCACACAAAAAAGGCCTGATACTCACTTGAACTTTGCTAGCTTAAGCCGCAAGTCACACCAGAAGTAATCATTACTGTCAGGGGATTGGCTATTCTATTTGACTACGCTCCCAATGAGCCAACAGCAAAAGCAGCTTCCCTGGACCACTTGAATTCCCAAATAAAACAGGAGGCCTTTGACAAAGAAGAAGGGAAAATGGATGCGGGAAAGATAACCAACTAGTATCTGCTATAGATGCAAAGTGGTTTATCAAGTTCAGAACACCAGGATTTGTTTGTTTGCTTGCTTGCTTGCTTGCTTGTTTTAAGGTTTTATTTTTATAGCATGTTTAGATTCATAGCAATATTAAGAAGGTACAGATATTACCCATATAACCTCTGCTCACACATGAATCTCCCCCATTATCAAAATCCTCCACCTGAATGGGACATTTGTTACAATTAATGAACCTACATTGACACATCATAATTACCCAAAGTTCATGATTTACAGTATGGTTTACTCTTGGTGTTGTACATTCTGTGAGTCTGAACAAATGTATAATGACATGTGTCCATTATCCATCATTATGAAATCATACAGAATATTTTCACTACCCTTAAGGTCCTCTGTGCTCTGCCTGTTCATCTCTTTCCCACCCGAAACCCCCCAAACCCTGACCTTTTAATTGTCTCTATAATTTTCCTTTTCCAAATCCTCATATAATTGGAATTATCCAGTATGTAGCCTTTTAAAATGGCTTTTTTTACTTAGTAATATGCATTTAAGATTTCTCTATCCTTTCCATGGCTTGATAGCTGAAAAATGTATTCTTTTATATACCACCATTTATTTATCCATTTATCTACTGAAGGATATCTTCATTATTTTAAAATTTAGACAATTATGAATAAAGCTGCTATGAACTTGCATATGTAAGTTTTTGTGGGAACATAAGTGTTCACTTTTTTGGATAAATATCAAGGAGCACAATTGTTGGATTGTATGGTAAGGGTATGTTTAGTTTTAGAAGAAGATGACATATTATCTTCCAAAATGTCTGTACCATCTTGTATTTCTACCAGCAAGGAATGAGAGTCCTGTTGCTCCACATCCTCACCAACATTTGGTGTTGTCAGTAGTCTAGATTTTGCCATTCTCATAGGTGTGGAGTGGTATCTCATTGTTGTTCTAATTTGCATTTTCCTGATAACATATGATGTGAAGCATCTTTTCATATGCTTACTTGCCATCACATATATTCTTTGGTGAGATGTGTGTTAATGTCTTTGGCCCGTTTTTTTTTAAATTAGGTTGTTTGTTTTCTTACTGTTGAGCCTTAAGAGTTCTTTGCAGCCCTAGCCGGTTTGACTCAGTGGCTAGAGCATCAGCCTGAGAACCAAAGGGTCCCGGGTTCAATTCTGGTCAAGGGCACATACCTTGGTTGCAGGACCAAAGGGTCACAGATTCGATTCTGGTCAAGGGCACATACCTTGGTTGCAGGCTTCCGGGCTCAGCGCCGATGTGTTTCTCTCACATTGATGTTTCTCTCTCTTTCTCTGTCTCTTCCACTCTCCCTAAAAATCAATGGAAAAATATCCTCAGGTGAGAATTAACAAAAAACAATTTTTTAAAAAAAGAGTTCTTTGCATATTTTGGATAATAGTCCTTTATTAGATGTGTCTTTTGCAAATATCTTCTCCCAGTCTATGGCTTGTCTTATCATTTTCTTAACATTTTTGTCCTTTTCTTGTTCCTTAGCAATTGAATAGAGTGCTGTGCGCAGTGTGAACCAATAATCTACCATCACTATTCTATCCAGTTTGGACAGCGTAGAGATTCACTGGCCAATAAGAGCAACTATGCCCCAGTGAGCTTCCTTTCAAAAACCTGTTTATGTGTGGTGTTCTGGACTCCAGGGAACCAGTAAGATGCATCACATTAAGCACTTCAGAGTACTAAACAACCCAAATGAGTACGGTATATAAAGTTGGGTTCTCAAGTTTACTTGTAAGTGTACACATGTGCACACAAACTCACAGCTTGAAGGCAGGGACTACATCTATTTCATTTAGTTTTCCTTTTTTCCACTCATCCTTCACTTGCCCATATGGTATCTTATATACAAGACATAGGATCAGAGTTTGATGAATAAATGAAGGAAAGAAGAAATGAATTAATTGGTAATTTAGTGAATATTCAGGCTATGAGTTTGAGCCAAGAGAGGTGAGTTGTTCTTGGATACATCAGAAAATATCTTTGCTAATCACACCAGGCATGAAACATTATACTGAGAATCATAAATCTGTGGGAAAGTCAGAATTTGAACCAAATCGAATTACCTATGCTGAGAACTGGTTCAGACCTGTCCAAGACCTTGCCCACAACCCTCAGACACCTTTGTTTCTATTGCATTTGGGTATATAAGAAGGACTAAGTGATCCTGTTAGGTTATTTAAACATGCATGTTAATTTGATGAGCAATTAAAGTAGCATTGTGAGTGGTTAAAGACACAGAGTCTAGAATCGGCCTTCTGTACTCAGATCCCAAGTGTGTCATTGAGCATTGGTGTAACCTTAGGTTAAGTGACTTAACTTCTCTCTGCCTCCATTCTCTCATCTGTAAAATGCGGTTAAGAGTAGTACTACTTCTTAGGATTATTGAAAGATTTACATGAGTTACTATCTAAATATTGCTTCAACTAGTGACTGGCCTAGAGAAAGCACTACATAAATATCTGTTGTTATTTTTGCTCCTTTTTGTATACAGAACCCACAGAATCTGACTTTTGACCAACGAATACTTTGGGGTCAGAAGAAGAACTCAAAGACTGTGCAGACATGGACTCAAGCTAGGGTGCCATGCCCATTTTCTTGTCTAGATAATAAGAATCTTTGCCGAATTTACTGCCCATACCTGGCTTTCTTTTCACCCATAATAGCACATAAGTAAAGTGTGAAGAGCTAATAATACAGGCCGAGGCAGAGATAAGAGAGCAGTAGAGGCCAGAAGGGTGGCTTCCATTCTCCGATATGAACAGACATATTGCAGGAATCAATAAAGGCTTTATATGAAATGCCTTCTTTGCTTTGCATGGCCCTTCACTCTTTTTCTCTTCTTCTTTTCTAAGCTGAGAACAGTGTCATTTTCTGAAAAGAATAACAAAGATGCATATATGCCTATAAATGGAAGATGAAGTGGTGACTGGGGGCTTTCTCTTGCCAAGGAAAATAAGTGCAAAGAAGCTGAGAGAGAGGAGCCAGGGGACCTGGCGAATCAGAAGCTCTCCATCTCCTTGGGAGCTGGCTCTGGCCTGTGCAGGCCTGACTCTCTGGGAACAGCAGCTCCAGGTCCTGCGGGAAAGCCCTGCCAGGAACCTTGGGGCCATGGACCAGGGGTTGCTGGGAGCTGAATGCTGACATTTGCCATGGGAAAGGAAGAGACACTGGAGGCTGGTGTCCCAGAGAAACCACTGTTTAATTCAACAAGCATCAGCTTACTGATTGCTGTGCTCAAGGCATGGAGCTTAGGGGCAGGAGAAGCTAAGAAGTTATACATTCTATCCTCACAGACTTAGGGTCAATGGGGATGGGCCTGTGAGAATGATGGTTAGACAGATATAAATGTAGCTGCACCTTTCAATCACCAAGAATGAGGAGATTTCCAGGAGTGAGGGGTCACACTCAATTTGAGGAAGTGACATTGGAGGCTAGTTTTAAAGGAAGGGTAGGATTTTGACGGATGGAGATGTGGTAATGGGAGTGTATTATGAACAAAGTGACTGATATGACTTGGGATAAAGACAGGAAGACAAAAGGCACCTCTCAGGGGAAACAAGAGGCTCAATATAACAAGTTGGGCAAAAAATGGGAGAGAAGTGTGCAACTTGGCAAAGAACCCTGAAAAGCCAGGCTGGCGGCGATGGGGAGTCACTGAACGTTTGGAATACACAGGAGTACATGATAAGTGCTAGATTTTAGGATAACCATCTTGCGGAAAGTGAGGATGAATTGGAAGGTGGAAAAGCAAGGTATCTAAAGGCTTTCATGACAGTTGTGTTTTTTTTTTAATCTAAATTTCCTACCACAGCATAGCTATAAGGACCCTGTTCTGCCTGTCACTCCTAACTCATCTTGTGCCACCCTCACTACACTCTAGCAATACTGGATGTCTTTCTAACATACAAGTCTCTTATACCTCAAAGCCTTAGCTTGTCTCCAAGATGGCCACCATCAATCCATTTCCTCCTTGAAAGCATCGGGCATTCTCCCTTCGAGTGGTGGAATCTAAAACTCCATGTCCTAGAATCTAGGCTGGCCTGTGACCGCCCTCATTAACAGGATGCTGTGGAAGTGACACTAAACCAGATCCAGGTCTAGTTTTTAACAAGTTGGGCAGTTTCCCCCTTCCGCTCACTCTAAAGAAATCCAGCCTCCATGTAAGAAGTCCAGCTATACTGAGTTCTCCATGGTATGAGGAAGCCCAACCTAGACAAATGGAAAAGCCATAGGAAGAGAGAGCATTGATAGGCAACCTTCAGCTAGTCCAGCCAGCCTAGCCCCTGCACCATAGAAGTGGAAAAACCAGCTTGAATACCCAGCCCAGCTGAGCCTTCAGATAACTTCAGTCCCAACTGTTATCTGACTACAACTGTAAGAGAGATCCCCCTAGTGAGAACACCCAGAAATGTCCAATCAACCCACAGAGTTATGAGAGACGATAATACATTGTTGTTGTAAAGCATTAAGTTTTGGGGTAGTTTGTTATGTAGACATAGATAACTAAAGGACCCATTGTCTTTCTCTGGACCTCTTCTTTCTCTTCCACCCCTACCCTCATGTCCCTCATGGTTGATCACAGTCAAATTTCAGATGCCACCCACACATGCCCTAACCGGTTTGGCTCAGTGGATAGTGCATCGGCCTGTGAACTGAAAGGTCCCAGGTTCGATTTCGGTCAAGGGCATGTACCTTGGTTGCGGGCACATCCCCAGTAGGAGGTGTGCAAGAGGCAGCTGATCGATGTTTCTCTCTCATCGATGTTTCTAACTTTCTATCCCTCTTCCTTCCTCTCTGTAAAAAAATCAATAAAATATATTTTAAAAAAAACAAACAGATGCCACCCACACTTCCTTTCCCACTCTACCTAAATATCCTGGGTTCCACCTCACCTGAATGTTACTGTATGATCTCACACCCTTTTTGCTCCCTTCCCAGCATTTCTCATAATTGAACTATTATTCTTGGCTATTGCTTCTTTTCTTTCACTAAGCATGGGCTCTCTGAAGTTAGAGACCATAAATACTTTGACCACTGTTTCATCCCTATATCCAGAAGATAGTATATGCCCAATAAACATTTATCAAATGGATGGACAAGTCATAATCTCTCTATACAACACAGAGACACTGACAGTGTGATGACAGGTGGCAGATTAATTTCAAGAGCCCCAATAGTCTAACAAGCAAATAAGTGAATAATTACATATAGTCTAGTTGAAAAGTCTTAGAAGTGTGTTCTTTTCATGTACCCAAAATTAGCTGATCAAAGAGTGGCTTCAGAGAAGATGCTCATTACAAATCACTGATTAGATGATAGAAAATTGGTTTAAAAAACTGATGACTTAATAGATAGGTTACTAGTAGAGTCAGTTCTAGAACTTCTGATGCCATAAGGATCCTTAAAAGTCTAGGAGAAATCATTTAAAAAACAGTCGAGAGAGCCTGAGGTTTTCTCCTCTTTTTACCAACTCTCCTCATGTAGAACTTAACCTGCATAAACAGAATTCTTGGAGCATGTCACATGCCTACTGTTTCTAGTTCCCAGTGGGAGATGGGTAGTGAGGAGAAATCTGATCAGAAGGAATTCAAAGGTGAAGTTAGGCAGTCCATCACTCTGGATCAGACCCCAGGTAATCAAATCAGACAGGGGTTATAACTCTCATGATTATCAGTGATCCAAGCCTCATTGTGTGTCCCATCACCTCCCTTACCAGGACAACTGTTTTGATATATACAAGGTAAGTCAATTTTTATTTTGGAGTGAGTCAAATTATTGACAAGGTCCATTATCCCTAATCTGACCTGTTTAATGCCTCTTTCTTCTTCAATCTCACCAGTACCTCTCACCTCTCTTGGTGCTGTGCCTTCCCTAAATTTTCTTTGCCCCTCCCCTAATAGTCTCTGCCACTTTCCTTTATGCTGACAGTACTGCAGCATACTACTGAGATATTTTGAGTTTCTTTTCACTCCTCTTTGATCAGAGGCAACTAGGGAGTCATCGAGGAGAGAGGAGGGTGGGTGGTTGGTGCAAGTGGGAATATTTGTGTTGCAGGTGATTAGAAGAGCCAAGTTTTTCTCACAGCTCTGCCTCCTCTAGCCACTTGATCTTTATTCAAATACTTAACTTCCTGAGCCTCAGTTTATTCATCTGAAAATGAATAACCATGGAGGTTATTCATAATTATAAGAATAATAATTATAATGCCTGTCCTTCCCCACAATGGAGATGGAGATTAGACATACTCTGTATATTTCAAATGCTAAGCAAATGTATGGAAATGCCATTTCTGCTTTCTGGTTGTGAGGAAGCCTGGTCTCACTTAGGTTAAGAGGCCTGTGTTCCTGTTCTGTCTCTGCCCTTGACTCATTTTAGATAAGTTACAGTCTCACTTTGAGCCTCAAAATCCTCAACTACAAAATGAGGGAATTAGAGAGATGACCTGCTAGAGTATAAGGCACCATCTAGGAGTATTCTGGTCTATTTTATCCACTCTTCTATTCCAGCATTGTCGTTGGTGTATAGTAGTCACATAACAAATAACTGACCTGTCTTATGCCTTTGTCTTCAGTGACTGTATAATATGTAATGTATAAGATCAAGCCTTGAAAATAACTACCCATACACATTAATAGTTACTAAAAAATCTGGCTGGGGGTAGGGCAGTAGACAGAGGAGGATTCTAATGAAAACCTAGCAGGCCAGGGGCCACATCCTTCCTCCCCTCCTCATTTCCACTAATTTCCACATCTTCTGCCCTGGTTTTCTGGGAACCTGGCCTGAGATAGAACAACCAGGTGATGTTTTAGCAAATCTGAACATCTCTAAGCCAGATCAGAGTAGGAGAATCAGAGAGATAAAAGAGAAAAGAAGAAGGCAAGATGTTTCGAACTTTAGATTCTGACAACAGGTATAAACCTTTGAGGTCATGAAATCTTATAAAGAAGTCACTCATTATCTACATGAGGGACCTGGGGGACATCAAAGTCACACAGTTAATGGGTGATAAGGCCAGTTTGGGTTTTAGGAGGGAACAAAGGGGCTGCTATAGGGGTTTCCTGGAAGTTCTCATTGAGGCAGGTTATATAGAATTTAGAAGGAAGAACCATACCACATCCCTAATCTTCCAGGCTCAATTCCCCAGTACTTCCTCCCACCACACAGCAAAGAGACTAGCTGTGAAGCAGATATACTGTAAATCATGAGAGCCCATGGGCTGGGAGCAATTTCCTACTCACTATAGAGCTGTTCTTCTGTCTTAACACAGTCATATGTGTTCTCCTACATCATGGAGGGGCCTTCTTGTCTCTGAGGAGGAATTCACAAAGTTTTCAATCACCTGCTTTGGAATAGGAAAGATGAGGGCCATTGCCAGGGTGCACATGACCACTGACCCCGCAGCCCTGGCAGCAGTGGTCACTGCTGTTGCAAAGGGCCTTCACCATGACCCAGTCCTGAGGCAACATCTGCAGAACAGTGGTTGTCTTGAGATAAGCCATGGGAAAGTCCAAGAGAAGCCATGGCTCTTGAAAACCACCCCAGAACCCCACCAGGATGCTTTGCCAGAGTACACTGAGCCCAAAAGGTCTTGGGTTTTGAGCTGTTTTATTCTTTTTTTTTTTTTTTTTTGCTAGATTTTTTCATTGAAAATTCAGAACACTAAAGCTATCCCAGGGTTTCCCCATGAATCACTAGAGGACCTGTGCTCAGGGTTCCTCTGCTCAGCACTGAAAATGCACCTTGCCTCCAAGTCTGTGGCTAAAAAGCAGCAAGGAAGGGCTGAAACCAAAACCCAAATCCGTGCCTCCGGGCCCTAAATCTTCTTTCCATGGAAAGGGAAATATAAACCACCCAGAGGCAGGCACTTGGTCTTGTTCATTTCTGAATCCTCAAAACCCAGAACAGCCCTGAGCACCTGGTAGGTCCTCAGTAAGTATTTGACTGAATAAATAGATAAATTGCCAGACTATACAAAGAGAATGTCCAAGCAGGGTCACTTTACCCAGATACAATGCATCTTATGTTAGGATGTGATAAGCAAGATAATGAGTTAGCCAACCAAAGCCCATGAGCCAAATCCATAAGCTGAGAATTTCTTTTACATTTTTAAATGGTTGGCAAAAAAATGCAAAGAAAAATAATATTTCATTACACATGAAAACTTGGGTGAAATTCAAATTTCAATGTCTGTAAATAAAGTTTTATTGGAACATAGCCACTCCAGTTCACTTTACTGGTATTATCTGTGGTTGCTTTTGCAGAACAATGGTAAAGCTGAGTAGTTGCAACAGAGACTGCATGACCGGCAAGACTGAAAATATTTCCTATCTGGACCTTTACAGAAAATGTTTGCCAATCCCTGACCTAAAGAATTCCCCAGTTAGGTAAATGTCTAAATCAAATCTCCAATGTTGATGGACTTGGGTTAAGCTCCTCTCTCTCTCTCTCCCCCCCCCCACCCCACCCCCCTTCTTTTTAAATTGAAATAATTCTAGAACTGCTTTAAGTCACCTTGAGTGATATAATGTATTTGTCTGGCAGTTTTTCTCTCTGAACAAAAAGGGACCTGTTCAATGACAAAGGGACAGAATTTCTAAAGGGATTAAAGCATTCAAACAGGAGAATCCCCCAAGAAAAATTCGGTCCACTTTATGTATTGCTGAGGCCTAGCACTGTCATCAGGACTCTGAGGGTCCAAAAACAGAAACTACTCTGAGTTCACATAAGGGTCTGTTGCCTCACTCTGAAATGGCCATGACCTCCGTCCAATCTTGCTTCCCGAATCTTGCCTCCCTGGAGGCCTCGACCATTTTGGGCAGCATGAACAGTGCTATCTTTGGAGGTCTTCCCTGAGCCAGGCCACAGTGCACACACAGCTCCCTTGAGCAGCAAGATGGAGCTATGGTTTATCTAGATCCAGATGTAGTAAATGGCGTTTGTCTCACCCTCCCCGCAAACACACACACCCATGGCAGACACAATCCATCCCAACAATCTAGTCAGCAAAACAAAATTACAGCGCCTTGCTTTCTCTCATTGCAAGCTTCCTTCAGGGGTCCTCAAACCTTTTAAACAGGGGGCCAGTTCACTGTCCCTCAGACCATTGGAGGGCCGGATTATAGTTTAAAAAAAAAACTATGAACAAATTTCTATGCGCACTGCGGGCCCGGGACAAGTCAGCTGCTAAGCAGGACAGGCAGCGGCACCTGGCGGGCCAGATAAATGTCCTCGGCGGGCCGCATGTGGACACCTGCTCTAAACAACTAACTCCTTGCATGTAGAAATTATGTCTTAGTGATTTTTATTTCCCTGCACTTAATATAATGCCTGATGTTGTGATAAGTATTCAACTAGAGTTCTCTCTCCTCTTCTTTCTGTTGCCCCACCATTAGGTAAGAAAGTGTAGAATGGACTCCAGTGTTCTTTCCACTGAAGTGCTGTTAACTACCTCCCAGGCTCCCATGGGTCTCCTATGGCTAGTATGGCTCTTCTCCCCTTAGTGCCACTTGTGCTTTAGCTTACTGAAGAAAGAATATTCATTTGTTCTTCCTCTCGGGTCTTCTGATGAACTGAGAAAGTCCCCATTCCATCTGAGTCCTTCTTCTCCTTAGTCAGGAAGAAAAAGCTCTTTACCCAACTCAAAGCTCTTGACTCATTCAAAACCAAAGGAAAATAACTTTCAATCTCTTCTTAAATCAGAAAAGAAACTCTCCTCTTTCAACAGGTATTGCCAGCTGCTGGCAAGGGTGTTTAAGAAATTTAAATACAATGGCATGTCTCCTGGCAACTGTAATTACTCTGATAACTTCTAAGTTTTACAGACTGCCTTGGAAACACAGGGCCTTGGTGACAGACTTCTTAGGTGACCAAATTTCTCAGAACTGACTCCTCTATGAATTTAAAACCTTTTGTATAACAGAAACTTCTAAACTTCAATATAAAGGGGAAACTTGGACCCTCATTTAAAAAGATAATGGAAACTCCACTAAGGGTTTTTATCACACCATCCACAATGCTATGGCCATGGACAATATAGAATTTTAAATTTCACAAGTGAAAAAAAAGTACACTAATGAGAGTAGAGAATGGGTGGGGAGAGGGGATTTGGAAATCAAGTGGGCTAGCAAATAGAAGGAACAAACCTGGGATGGTGGCTTACAAACCTGGACCAGAAGAGACTACCTGGGAAACATGTTCAAATAGAGCCCCTGGCCCTGTCCCCAGAGATTCTGATTCTGTATGTCTAGGATGAAGCCTGGTTCATTTTTAAAAGCTCTTCTAGTGAATCTGCTAAGCATTCAAATTTAGAAGCCAACTATCTGAAATATCCCCTCCCCCTCCCCATCGTGCTCCAAGGGCCTCCTAGATCTTAATTCCCTCAACTTGTGTCAGTCTCGAATTCTAAGATCCAGAGTAATAGGAACCCATTTTCTTCTAAATAAAAGGAAGCAGCAACTGATAAATACTGTGCTCGGCACTGTGCCAAGGGAACCTGGGAGTTTCAGGCTGTGCCTGGCCCTGGGCTGTTGGAAGGCTATTTGGGGTTTTTTTGGGCTTGCAGCCTGGTTTATTTTAGGTGCTGGGTCTGCAGGCTAGTAGGCTGACCTTCCTTGGCTATTCCTCAGGGAGCAGGCTACCAGGCTCATGCTGCCTCTGCAGCTACAAGGTACAATTTCTACAGCATCCAGGTAACAGGAGCTGACTGGCAGCCACAGCTGGGTCCTGCATCAAACCTGTGGAAGCAGCCTGCTGGGAGGAAAGGTGCCTGGTATGGAGGCTTTACAGGTGATCCTAGCACTGCTACTCACAAGCTGTGTGATTTGGGGCTAGTCACTTCCCCTCTCTGGCCTCAGTTCCCCCAACTAATAAAATAAGGAGTTGAACTAGATGGAGGCAACAGAGAGTAGTGGAAGGAATGTGTGTCCTGAGGCCTGGCTTCTTTTATGACTTTGGGCAAGTGACTGAACCTTATTACATATAGGTTTCCTCATTTATAAAATGAGTCTGATAGTACCTCACTCCTAAAGGTGAGGTGATATGTACCAAGAGAAATCAGATGAAGTAGGTACCAAATCCTGGTAGAGATAGTGAATTTGAAGGGAGTTTAGGAAAGGGAGAGATAGCTATGCACAGGTCAGGTAGGGAGCAATGACATATGACCTTCTGAAGGAAGTAGGATTTGAGTTGGGATTATTACAAATGCCCAGAATTTGGATAAGCAACTGAAGGAATAAATCCTGAAGTATAGGAGGAAAATCAGAAAATCTGGATTGGAAAATTTGGGTTTTAATGTCAGCTCTCTCACTGCCCAGCTGGTCTTGCTGATTCTCTGCTTCTTTTTCTATGAAATTAGGTTGTGGTAGGAATGAATAAGATGACATGGGAGAGAACATCTTGCATGGTGCATAGGAAGTGGTAGGTTTTCTATGGATTTATGGATTTCAGATGAGGAAAGTGGGGATGAAAAGAAGAATGCCCAAGCACCTTTATAGATCAGTGAGTATATTATTAGAGCTCAGAAATTTTCAGTGTTCATCTAGAACCCCAAGATACTCTAGGAGGGAGTGTGTCCTAGTCAATTAATTTAGGAATGGCAGCATGATATCCCTCTCTTGAAGATGTGCTATCAATGTGAAGAAATTAATGATTCTGCAGTCTTTTGTAACTTCATTTTCACCCAGTAGTTCCCAAATTTAGTTCACTTCTAAACCAGTTTTCCACATTAAACCTGTTAACCTCCCATGGAACTCAGCAGGGGATTTTCTGATGTGAACTAAGGGGATGGCAGCAGAGAAATTTGGAAAAATTACTTGTGTTCCCTCTGTACTCAGCTCTAGGAACGATCTGTGCAGTGATGTAGAGTGCAGCCGGGATGAGCAAGCACCCATATTTGGAAATATAGAGACCAATGCTTAAATGCAGTCTCTCCACTTATGAGCCAAGTTGCCTTGGGCAAGTTCCTTAAGCTTCCTTTGCCTCCAATTTCTTCTCTATAAAGTCGAAACACATACCTCATAATTTCATTGCAAAAATCAAATGAGCTAATATACCTGAGGAGGTTAGCACCAGGCCTGGTACATAGCAAGCACTCAGTAAGCAGAAAATGGGGTCATTATTATTATACCATCATCTCTACCAGTCATTTTGCAAATCTTGGACATTGAGCCCAGAGAGTAGAAATCATTGATCTCTGCTTTCCTTTCCCATGAGGAAGTCAGCCTAGAACTCCACCAAGAGAAGATGAGTAAGGCCATTTCAAAGAAGGCAGTGATGATGGTATCTATTTAGTGTTTTTCTTCTGAACACAGAGTAAAGGAGGGAGTGGGCTTTTTTATAAGGAGGACCTGTCCTTCCAAACCAGTCTGAGCTGGCAGCATCAACTCTCACAGGCTGGAAGCTGGCCATTGTGAGATGGAGAATTTGCTTAGTCATTTCTCAATAGCAAGAGCAAGTGGCTTGAAGAAGAAGCCAAAGATACCCCATGGGAGGTCAGCCAATTGCCACCTAAAAAGAGAAAAGGAGAGGGTGGCAAAGAACTCTGAGGGCCAGGATCTTATCAGGGCCACGGGGCAAAGACAGCTGGCCTCCTATCAGCGATTTTTGCCCTGTGCCCTGCTCAAGTGCTACCACTGTAGGCTGAGGGAGGTTGACTCAGGGTCACCCCTAACCATCAAACCCAAGACCTCAGCTCTCCTCTTTTTGCTGAAGAATATTAGCCACTGGCAGCAGCTGTCTCTACAAAGGTCCTGTGGTCAATTTATCTTCATTGATTCATTCATTCATTCATTCAATTCGTATTGGTTTAATGCTTACTATATATGCCATGGGGAACAAATTGTACAAAAAAAAAAAAAAAAGTCCCTTCACTTTTGGAGTTAACATTCTAGTGGAGTGAGACAGAAAATACACAAGCAATCAAGTCAAGAAAATAGTTTCAAAAAGTGATAAGTGCATTAAAGAGAAATAATAAGGGTGAGAGGAAGAGATCAATAATAGATCAGGGGCTAGAAAAGAGTGGAAAAGGTAAACACTAAGCCCCCTCAAAAAGGAGACATCTGAGTTAAGATCTGAATGGAGCAAGGGAAGAAGCCATTTACAGATGAGGAAGCTGAAGCATAATATTGAGTAAATTCTATTCAGTCCCATAATGAGGTTAAGACTTAGCCAAAACCAGAACCTAAAGTATCTTGAGTCTTAGCTCAGGGCTCCTCCATGTGGGCCAGGAAATCTCTTAAAGCCCAGGTCCTGCCATTCTTCATCAGCTGAGGACTGCTCCAAGCTTTTTAGAAGATAATTAATAATTAAGAAGATAATTAATATCATCCTCATCCTATTCTTCTCCACTCCATACAATCTTTTCTCTTTTTAGCTCTCCTCTCTATGATATATATTGTTTCCTATTAGCCAAGTACATTGCTTCTTTTTCCCTGGGGGAAAAAACAGTTAAATTATATTTCCCAGCCTCCCTTATACCTCAGCATTTCCATGAGACTGATTTCTAGTCAATAGAATTTGAGCAGGATTAATGCACATTTTTCCAAGAATGGTCCATAAAAGTATCCCAGGCTCAATTGTCCATGTTTTTTTTCCCTTCTATCAGCTAAATGTAATTGAGCATGGCCACCATGGAGCCATGGAGTATTGAAGATGGCAGAGCCTCAAGATTAAACGCTCCTGGATCTTTTTATCACCACTTAGAGGAAAATGGCCCGTCAATCTGGAAAACCCATTTTATAGTTTTTGTGAACAACAAATACACTTCTACTATGTCTGGGCCATTATACATTATGGGATTTGTTTGCTACAGCAGCTAGTACATTGACCTAGGTTAAAGAGACAACTTACTTTAACCCAGAAAAATACTTGCCAACACATGGTATTAACTTTCCAACACCTAGACTCTTAGCATGAGACTAATGTTTGAAGTTAAAGAAAAAAGCTCAGAGACCCAGGAGGGGTCCTCAAACTTTTTAAACAGGGGGCCAGTTCACTGGCTCTCAGACCGTTGGAGGGCCGGACTATAGTTTAAAAAAAAACTATGAACAAATTCCTATGCGCACTGCGGGCCCGGGACGAGTCAGCTGCTAAGCAGGACAGGCAGCGGCACCCGGCGGGCCAGATAAAGGTTCTCGGAGGGCCCCATGTGGCCCACGGGCCATAGTTTGAGGACCCCTGGATCATGTCCTTTAGTCAAGAGGAGAAAATGAGATCCAGAGAAGAACAAATCTCACATTCTCTAAGGTCATAACAACCAAAAGGTCCCTGCAAGACTAGAGCACTCATTTCCTGGCTCCTGGCTCAACGCTCTTTTTGAGACATCATGTTGCCATTCTACTGACAGATGGTGAGTACAGTGTCCAAGACAGGCTTTAGAAAAGGACTCAGACAAAGCTCACTGTCAAAGATGTCTTCTGTAACATTAACCCGAATCTCCTATTAGCAGTTTACGTCCACCTACTCATGTTCTGTCCTCAGGAAAGTTGAAGAGTGTCTGATCACCTGCCTTCCTATAACAACCTTCCTGACACTAAAGGGTAAGGATTAAATTATCCCTCAGCCTTTACTTCTTCAGCACAGCTATAATGTCACAGCATGCCCCATTTTAAAAGAAATAGAAACCATCATGACCATAACAGCCCCATAAGCATGGCTAGAATGGTTGAAATGTTGGTCTACGCTGAACTGGCACCATCATCCAATTGTTTCTTCCATCACTCAGCAGGACCTGCAGGGCTCTGGCAGAAGAAACAGGGGAATGGTTTGGGTTGAGTCAATCTTACTATAGATACTCTTGAAGCCCTCTGAGCATGTAGCCAGGCAGGCAGGGGGTATACAATTATCTACTTTTTAAGGACTATCCCAGTGGTCTTAAACCTTTCCTGATCCACATTCCTATCAATAAGAATACCTGAATCATGTCTTCGCAATATACCTATTAAAATACTTAATACCCATCAATCAGACCATCAAACCTCAGAGGGAAGGTAGGGGAGGGTGGGGGTAAGAGGGAGAGATCAACCAAAGGACTTGTATGTATGCATATAAGCCTAACCAATGGACACAGACAACAGGGGGGTAAGGGCATGAGTGTGGGGGTTTGGGGGGTAATGGGGGGATAAGGACACATATGTAATACCTTAACCAATAAAGAGATTTTAAAAAAATAAAAAATAGAAAAAGCAAAATAAAAAAACACTAAATACCTATAAATATTTTAAATAATTGATAGATATTAATAGATATTTAAATATTAAAATAACAATAGATATTACTTTAATTAACCAATAGATATTGAACTATTATTTATTCAAATATTTCAATAGATATTTAAATACTTAATGTAT
Source organism: Plecotus auritus (assembly GCF_963455305.1). Classification (NCBI taxonomy): domain Eukaryota; kingdom Metazoa; phylum Chordata; class Mammalia; order Chiroptera; family Vespertilionidae; genus Plecotus; species Plecotus auritus. Next base: position 21,935,169 of record NC_137776.1, on the reverse strand, counting down.
ATTAAAATAATATTATTATTTTATATATTATTTCAATAGAATACTTATTGAAATATTGATTAGAATATATATATGCTACATACAAATCAATTATGTATATGATACAGCATTCACAAAGATAACTTTCAAAGGATGAGATTTAAAAAAAACAATAAAAATAAAAGTGCTAATAATTTCTTCCCTGGTCCTAGTGGGCCATTCTTCACTGTTCCCTCTTCAGAGAACACTTGGTCCATCAAAGTCTTTGAACTAAAGTCACAAACTGGCAGCCAACAGGCCAAACATAGCCCACAAATGTGTTTTGTTTGGCCTATACAATGTTTTCTAAATGTTCTATTAGTTCCCAACACTTAAAAATTGGACAAGTTCACATTAAAATGAAGAAATTTTTTTATCCATTTACTTCACTGCTTTACCTGATGCCATAGCAGGCACTCATTAAATATTTAATTGAATTTCCAACTTTTCTCAAAAACAATCAGGCCAGCACTTCTTGGCAAGAATCACTTGGAGCTGAGTAATGATTGCCCCCTTCAGCAGGGTGTGGGCTCACCATTCCTGGGCCACATTCCCCACCACTCCCTAATTTCCTATATCTAACAAGCTTCACTCATGCCTGTTACCAGCCTGGACTCCATGAATATATGAACAATTGCTTTTGATAGGAGTTTCTGGTTATGTGATGGCCTTAGCCACCATCCATAAGATCAAACAAAATCAATATGAAGTCCAAAGACACACATTTGAACCTGATTGTACCAATTGTCATCATTGAAGAATTGCTCTCTGAACCATAATCAATCTGGAAAAGTGAAATTGCAATACCTTTTTCACAGGTTGTTTGAAAATCAAAATAAATGACATAATATCTGTGAACTTCTTAGTAAATTGTAAAATATTATGAAAATCAGAAAATAACATTATCATAGCTGTATTTGTCCTTGAAAAGGACTAGCTGAGGTGATCGGGATGAAGACTCCTAATATCACCTCCCAGAGCTGATCATATTCCCCTATGTTAACCAAGTTTTCCTATACACCTGTCCCTCAGTCCTACTCTACCATCCACCACTTTGGATTTCAGGTATAATGGGAAGACAAATGAAGAGACAAACCAAAGAGTAAGGAAGAAGCCACCACCCAAGAGGTTGGGTTCAATTTCTCCTAATATTGACTCTTTTATTTTACTTTTACTCATGTCCAAGTCAGTTAATGCTTGTGACTAACTCACTATCAAACGCAGGTACCAATGCCTCACGTCCAGAGACCAACAGTGTGCCTAGTGTGTTTGCACACTTAATCCTAAGAGCCAGTCCCTACAACCTCCACCTTTATCTTCTTGAGTCCTATCATGGACTTCTAACCTTGTTGTTCACCCTCTGGAAAGATGTCCAAGAGAGCTTTCCTCTTCCACCTTTTTATCAGCAGGGAGACTATTCCTGGTACATTTAGACTAGCTTTTCAGCAACACCCGTGATATTCATATTCTCTGGCTCTCCCATAAATATGCAATATGTATTTGTCAGTTATAGGCTGACCTACATAAAATTGCCAATATTCAACCATTTCTGACCTAGAAAGGGGAGTGATTTTATATGATTCAAATTAAGACATTTAATCCAGAGACCTAAACCTAGGGGTTTCTGTGATCTCTGAATCTCCCTGTTTTTTAAGCCAAACCCAGTTGTTTGTATTCATTTCTTGTGGTGATTGTATTGAGGCCCTGAGAAAATACTTCAGCATCTCAAATATGCTAGGGGTTTTCTTCCTCAAAGACCTGAGCTATAAATTGCCAGACAATTTTGTGAACTAGAAACCCTGGTTAAAATATATATATATATATCAGGTGGAGAGAGCCATGATCCTGAAGGCAGAGGCTTGTCACAGAGACATGTGTAAACATTTTGTACATCTCACAGAGGACCTTTATCCACTCCCTTCCCCGTGTCATTTCATTTTCACATTTACCATGTACCTGTTGTGTTAAGCATTCTGCTTTTATATAGATTAGTTCACCTCATGAAGAGCAGAAATTCCAGATTATTCCTGGACTGATAGGTTTGGGGAATGGTCTTAGATGGTCTCTGGCCTTTTTCCAGATCTGTAAAATGAGTGGGTGTGCTATTTGATCTCTCAGGACCCTTCAGTGAAAATTTGGCAAAATTCTTTGCAGCTCTGAAATTGAGTTTCTTCTTCCAGCTGAAGCCCCAGGAGAGTTCCTAAGCCTCTCTTAACCTGAGCTTCTCTTCTGAGAGTAGAGCCTGAGCCAAGGGCTTGAATGTAGGGGGGCTTAGTTTTTAAAATTATCCCAGGAAACAGGAACGGGGCAAGGGAAGTAAAAAGGAAGGAAGAGGGGAGATGGGGAAGGGAGGAGGAAGGGAAGAAGCGTGGGAGGTCACATAATCTTAGAGAACTCCAACTTGCCTGAAAAGGGACAGATGATCTCTGCCCAATTCATAGAATTATTATGAGGAGCACATAATAATTCCCAGATGTGACAGTGCAGAAAGGCATATATACAACTTATTATTGTGGTAGAGGGTATTGTGAAAAAAATGTTGATTTTGCAAACTTTTTGACTATATTATGTATGAATGACCTTATATAGTGTACAAGGCTAGTTATTGGCTATATGCTTGTCACCACATCAACCACACTCCTGCACTGGCCCCTATTTCCCTCATTTAAGCTTTCCAGTATCTATAGATATAGTGTCCCATACAATAGACACCAGCTACATGTGACTATTTAAGTTGAAATATACATAAAGTAAAGAAAAATTCAATTATTTAACCACCCAAGCCACATTTCAAGTGCTCAATAGCCATGTGAGGCTAGTGGCTACCATATTGGACAATGTAAATATAGAATATTACACCATTACAGAAAATTTGATTGCACAATGTTGCAAGAAGATACTCAAAACTCTCCTAAGCCACAAGGACCTTCACAATTTAGTCCCAACCTACCTGTCCAGGTTCATCTTCCGCCACATCCACCCATCTGCTCCCTTATATTCTATACCATGTATACTTCTGGCTGGTACTTCCACTGGTCTGTGATTCTGTTGGTATTGTTTTCTTGTCAAGAATGCCCTCCCTCTCCTGTAATTCATCCTACCTCCTACTCTTTTCTGCCTAGAAAAGCCTGCTCACCAATCGAGGTCCTGTGCAAAAGTTCCTTCTTTGGGGCAATGCTCCATGACACTCTCAGAAAGAATCCACCAGTCCCCTTACTCTGGGCCCATCACTGTGGTCTCTATTACAGCACCTACATCCTCAGCATCTCAGGGTATGCTTTTGCATGGCTCTTTCTTGCTGATCTTGGAAGCCCTTGAAGGCAGGGGCAGATCTCATTCATCTTTGTACCCATAGGGCTCTGTCCAGTGCTTGGCAGAGTGGACACCTTCATCCATGTCAAGGCCACAGATTTTATCTTTTGCTATCCCTCTCTTCCTTGTCACAGTGGTTCCTGGCTCTGGCTCAGTCATAGTTGTTCACCCTTAAGTGAGGGGTTTACCCACAGATGACTGGCTCCTCCCAAGCCAAGGAAGATGTGCAGAGAGCAAGTTGGGAACAGGAGCCTTGTCGGTGACCCTGAGAATAGGTCAAGTGAAAAAAGCAGGCCCTGAGAGGGAGAGCTGACTCCCAGGAGGGAGGGGAAGAGGCAGGGCAATCCCAGAACCACACACACTGACCATTCTTCCCCAGTGGAATAGTCTCTGCTTGACTTCTGTGGTGGCCAGCACTGGCAGCTTCCCCAGCCTCCCACGCCGGCATTCTCCTCAGGACACTGCCCCTTATGCCTGGGGCTAAGTGTCTCCCTTGCCTACTCCTGAACCCACTTCCCTGAGCATATCCACACCATATTCCTCACCACCTGTCCCACTGGAGTCTGTTCTCTCTCCTGTATTCCTGGAACTGTCACCAGCCCCAACACCTTTCCTGCTTCCTCACTAGAAACATCCCTGTTAAATATGGCCTCTTCTTTCCTTCTCCCCCAAGACAGCCTTCAGCCATCAGTCAGAAAGCCCTTCCCCCAGACCCTTGTCATGGCCTGAACTCTGCCAGTGGACTTATCGAGCCCCCATCTTTCTCACATGGACCCTTCACTGTCATAGCATCCTAGCCAGGCTTTCTTTCTGCCATTTCTGACCCTGTCCTGTCAGAATCGTCTTCCTAAAAGACAAATTGCTCTCTTCCTCCAGACCTCATGGCCCACAGGGGAAAAACAAAAGCCAAACTCTTTAAACAAGCATTCAAGTCACACCCCGATCTGACCCTCAGCTGCCTTCCCGTCCCAGGAACATGCCATCTACTTTCCCCTCTGTAACTTTTCTCCACCTCCCATGTCCCCACCCTACACACAGGCTTCAGAGTTCAGCTCAAACATTGCCCTTCCGTGTAACCCAGGAGCAGGCTACTATCCTCACCCAGGCTACCAGGGTTCACACCCAAGGCCCACACATATGAGCTGCAGGACACAAATATTATTGAACCTCACTGTGCCTCAGTTTCTTCATCTGCAAAGGGGGTTTATAGTGTTGCCTACTAATTGTTGAGCAGATTGAATGAAATACTTCATTAAAGTACATAGCCTAGCATCTGGTACATAGCTGTTCCTTTCTACCATTGGTGGTGGTGCTGTTCTCTACCAGGCAGATTCCAACCACATCTTGCCTGGATGTCTAGCATGGGGCTCAGTTCTTTGACTCTGTTATAGGTTTGGTTTTGCGCATGGTCACCTCACTTAGAAAACATAGGAATCAAGTCTGAATTATCAGTCACCTCCCCAGGCCCAGCGCAGAATAGGCCCCATGACAGTCTGTTGAATTCTTCCTGACCCTCCCAGATGCTGCACCCCCACCAGTAAAGGCCTCATTACATGCTGACTCCACAGAAGTTTTGTGTTTAAATGTGAGACTGTGAGAATGTGTGAGCATGTTGGTGTGAAATCTGTGTGAGTGTATGGCAAATGTGTGTGAAGGTATGAGATATTTGTGAGCATGTGAGTGTGAAAATGTGGGTGACGATACATGTGTGAGGGTGCAAGATATTTATAAGCATGTAGGTGTGAGAATGTGGGTTATGCTGTGTGTGTGAAAGCAAATATATGTCAGCATGCATACGTGTAAGAATGTGTGAGAGAATATGTATGTGAGAATATATCGTGTGAATATGCATATGAGTGTGTGAGAATGTGTACATGAGTATGTGAATGTGTGTTGGACACGGCTGCTTTCCAATACGAACCCCTTGGTTATCCTTACAGTCAGAATTCTATTTTGTTCAACAGTCAAAATAGAACAATACAAAGCTACAAAACTTTTGTTCAACTTGTTTCCACCTGCCACTTCCCCAGTGCTCCCCTGCAGAGAGCACAGAGGGCTAAAGAGAAGTAAGAGAGCCTCACAAGGGCTTATGAGTGACACACACCCCTTGTACTAAGGGTATAAAAAAATATTATCTCCAATATGGTTAGGAATTTGGGGAGTTTGTTCTTTTTGCATAATAAATGGATGTTTAATGAGCACTTGCTATGTGCCAAGCAGTTGACTTATTAGCAACAAATAAACTTTCAGAGGTAGTTACTTGTGTTATTTCCATTTTTCAAATAAAGAAAAATCTAAGGCACAGAGCAGTTAAAAAAGTTGCCCAAAGTCACACAGCAAGTAAGTGATGGAGCTCAGATACAACCCAGGAACTATGACAATAACACTTGTGTAACTATTATATTTACTGCCACAAATGTCTATTTCAGAGTTCTATCCCACCACATGTTGCTGAGATCTGAAATAAAAAGTGTGTGTGTGTGTGTGTGTGTGTGTGTGTGTGTATGACTTGGTAACCAGGATGTAAAAACTGAGCAACTTGGGTAGGTGCTGGAAAGTAGAACAGAAAAATGGGAGCCAAGGAGAGGTCTCATGGTTCAAAAATGTTCAGCCATGTAGGTCTCTAAAAAGTGCCCTGGCTGGATTAGAGCTGAGTGTAAATGGCCCGGGGCCTCGAGGATCAACCTGACACCAGGGGAGTGCCAGTTGCTCTGTAGGCAGCAGCAATTTATTCCTGGTTGAAATCAAGACACTTGAAGTTGTGGAGTCAGCAGATGTCAGGGCTGTGGGGGTCTGCAGAGGCCCGAGCTAACGATCAACCCATGTCTGGTGGAAGGAGCACTTCCAGAGGCCCAAGGGCCGCAGTCAGCAAGATACCCCAGAGAACTCACTAAATTGCAGATTCCTGGTCCCCACCCTTCAGACCCAGTCTCTGAGGTGTGACCTTGAGATCTGCATTTTTCACAAGCTCCTCTGGTGATTCGATTTGATCTCAAAGCTTCAGAAATACACAGCTGGCTGCCTTAGATCAGGTACCCCAGAAGCAGCCCCTAAGAGGAGGGTTATAACACAATGATTTATTATGTAAGTGCCTCCCAGAAGGACCATAAGGAAATGGAAAGCAGGACAGAAAGGGAGGAACAGAGCAAAGGGTGGGCTCAGAAGAAGTCCTGCAAAGGGTAGCTTCTGCCTGGCCTTCCGGGGACTCCAGAGTCATGATTCTATGGTCAGCCACCCCAAGTTTTTCAAATATCAAGACCTTGAGCATATCAAAGACTTTGTTAATTTTCTGGTCAAGCTGGGTTTTTACTGGTGAAATGAGTGACATATATTTAGCATGGAGAATGATGGAAATTGGTCCTTTTTGTAAAATTTTATATTCACAAGATATAGGTTAGCTAAAGTCATTTAGAAATACTCCCCACCTTGCATAAGGAGGTATAAAAACACAAGGAGACCTAGGCCTGTGCCTAGAATGGCTTCTGGAACTTGGCCCCTCAGCAATTCTGTGTCCAGCCATTGGTCAAAAGGGTTTCTAATGGCCTGATGCTGAATTATCAGCATAATAGGAGCCTGCCTTTGGAACTGTGTGGTTTCTTCCTTGAATAAACTTTCCATGGGAAGTCAGAGCATCTAGATTCTAGAAAGAGGCATATAAGCTCACAGAGAAGATGTGCCATCGTGCCTATTTGACCATGAATGCTTATTTGAGAACTGTAGGTATGAATCTGGTCTGAGACTTGCTTTCATTAGAATGTGGTGGCAGAAATGAGAAGGAACAGCTAACCTCCCCCAACTCAAGCACCCTTGGCTCTACCATTAACCACTAAAAAGAACTCAAGAGTTGTGCTTGAGCAGATGAACTCAGGTTGGCTGTGATGGGGAGGACAACCTGGGAGTAACACAGGGGTAAGCAAAAGATATCTTCAGGTGTTCACAGTTGTGGGTGGGGTTTCTTAGACCATCGACCTCAGATTACCCAAGTAGCTTGTTAAAGAGTAAATTCCTGATCCCCTCCCAAGATCTACTGAATCATAATCAATGGAGAGGGGCTGGCAATAGGCACATCGTGCCTATTTGACCATGAATGCACCCCAGTGATTTCTGCACACTGAAATTTGAGAACCAATGCTAAGGAAATTTCTTCTCAGTTTCCCATCCTCATCCCCAAGGTCAAAGTTCATAGCTAGTTGGTGGAACTGCAAGTTTTTGCTTGATTGTATCTCTAGGTCTACTTTTGATGAGGAGAGAGCCATCCAGAAGTTGTCAGAAATAGGAGGCTAGAGGTTGTGAACTCCACTATTAAAAATTCAAGTAGGAGGGTACACCTCCCATTGGCCACTTGGTGCCCACTACCCAAGCCAGACCCTTGTCTGCCCATCCTGAAAGTCCAACTGCCCACAATGGCCACCATTCAGCAGCTGGAGAAAGACACCTGGTGAAGAGCATAGACTTGGGTGGACTCATGAAGGCAGTAGTAGTGGGAATGGCTGTGTGAGAAATGGGTACAATGATCAAAAGTTTGAAGAAACTGCAGATGATAGCAGAAACACTCAGGACTGCAACTTCACAAACAATGCACTGCTTCAACTTCAGGAATGGGATGGGAAATAACAAGAACAGTGGGAGATGGGAAATTAGTGGTGAGATGCATAATGAACAATGTCACCTGTACTCAGATCTATGAAAAAGCAGAATGAAATTTTCCTCCTCACTTTCCATGGCAATTAGCTGTGAGAATAAACAAGTTCAGTTCAAGCCTCCATACTGCTTTTTTTCATTATTGTATTCAATTATCTTTACCACAACATTTTGCATGCAACTATTTCAAAGTGTTGTTTTAATTAGGATCAATGTTTTGGTTAGTAAATAAACTTATTTTGTAAAAGAAGGAGGAGGAGGAAGAGGAGGAGGAGGAGGAGGAGGAGGAGGAGGAGGAGGAGTAGGAGGAGGAGGAGGGGGAGAAGGAGAAGGAGAAGGAGAAGGAGAAGGAGAAGGAGAAGGAGAAGGAGAAGGAGAAGGAGAAGGAGAAGGAGAAGGAGAAGAAAGAGGAAGAGGAGGAAGAGAAGAATTCAAGCACCCACCCAAGCTTCTAGCTATTTTCCCAACAGGAGTGTTATTATGCAGGTGTTGCTTATAGGACTTTGTGAAGTTCTAAAATCTTTATAACTTCTTCCACATTTAGTAAAACAAAGATTCAGGCAGATAGGGTGGGAGGTGATGGGTTTATCTGTGGTGACAGTAAGGAAATGGGCTAAAGCCAGTCTTTGTTGGGGAAAAGCAGAACAAGAAACAGAATGAGGGTGACAGCTCTCCAGAGAAAGGAGGGAGTTACTCTAATGAACAAAAATCATAGGAACTGCCATCACCCATGCCAGGACCCTGAGCCAAGCCTTGGGCTAGGAGCTTCCCTTACTTGATCCCATTTAGTTCTCTCAAGAAGCCAAAGGTTATGTCTAGTTTTTCTGTTTACAGATAAGGAAACTGAAACCCAGAGGCCTACCTGGCCTACCAGGTCACTTGGAAAGTGACACAGTCCTGGAAGTGACCTATATCAGAAAGTGGTCCAGACACAGGGGAGACATTGCAAAGGCCTCAAAGAGGGAGGGTGCAGAAAAAGTTCAATAACCAAGGGGGAACGACAAGATTGGAGGACAGAGAGCGGGGGTCCCTGGGGAACAGTAAGACTTGGTAGGTGAGGCAGCGCTTCCTTGCCAGGAAGTCCTCCTGAACATGAACTGACAGTTATATTAATAGGTGCTCTCCCTGCTCCCTTAGCCTCTGATCAAGGGGAAGGATAAAAAAGCCTCGTCAGTGAGCGCCCAGTTACAAAGTTGAGACACAGCAAATTGGAGCCAGAACCTGCAAGCTCAGCAGCCTCTAAGTCCAGTTTGCTTTGGAGTTCAAGTTTTAAAAAGCAATGGTTCCAGGAAGCTCCATATTCCTTCCTTCCTTTCTTTCTTTATCCGTTTTTTTATTGAGCTGTAATCAACATAAAACATTGGGTAAATTTGGGGTATGTACCATGTTGCTTTGATACATTTATATATTGCAATGTGATTGCCACTGTAGCTTTAGCTAATATCTCTATCATGTCACAAAATTGTCATTTCTGTTTTGCAGTGGGAATACTTAAGTTCTAGTCTCTTATCAACTCTGAAATACATAATACACTATTATTGAGTATAATCACCATGCTATGCATTAAAGCCCCAGAACTTATTCATCATACAGTTGTGTGTTTGTTTCCTTTAACATCTGTCCTTTACCCCAAGTCCCTGGAAACCATCATTCTACTCTGATTCTACCATTTAGCTTTTCTGACTCCACATTTAAGTGGTATCATAAGTATTTGTCTTTCTCTGTGTGACTTATCTCACTAAGCATAACACCCTCAATGTCCATCCATGTTGTCTACCAATGGCAGGAGTTCCTTCTTTCTCGTGGCTGAATAACATTCTAATATATATACAGCACATTTCTTTACCTACTCATTCATTGACAGACACTTAGGTTGTTTCCATTAGCTATTATGAATAAGGCTGCAATGAATGTGGGAGTGAAAATATCTCTTTATATCCTGTTTTCATTTTATTTAGATCTATAACCAAAAGTGACATTGCTGGGTTGTCTGGTAGTTCTACTTTTTAATTTTTTGAAAAACTTTCATACTGTTTTCCCTAGTGGCTGTACCAATCTACATTTCCACCGACAGTGCACAAGGGTTCCCGTTCCTCTAAATTTTTGTCAACACTTATCTCCTGTCCTTTTGATGACATCTATTCTAACAGGTGTGAGGTGATAATATTGTGATTTTGATTTGCATTTTCCCTGATGATTAGGGATGGTAAGCATCTTCTCATGTACCTGCCGGCCATTTGTACGTCTTCTTTGGGAAAATGTCTATTCAGTTCCTCTGCGCCCCCCCCCCTCTTTTTTCACCCCTTTTCAAATTAAATTGTTTATTTATTTTGTTACTGGGTTATATGAGTTCTTTATATATTTTGGATATTAACCCTTTATCCAATATATGGCTAATATTTTCTTTCATGCCACAGGTTGCCTTTTCATTTTGGTGATTGTTTTAAGCTTTATAGTTTGATGTGTCTGCTTTTCTTTCTTTTATTCATACATGCAGCAAATATTGCTGACCCACTATGAGCCAGAAACTAAGAAAACAATTTCTCAAGGATATTCCCTTCTATTAGTTCCCCTGATCCTGCCATCTACCCCAATAAGTGTGTGAAGTTTCACCATTCCCACTTTAAATGATGAGAAAACTGTCTGAGGTCCCACAACTGGTCACTGCCCATGTGTGGACTTGAATCCAGATCTAAGACTAAATGCCTTGTTTGCTTGTTTTTGTTGTTGTTGTCGTTGTTTTTCCCATACCTTCACCTTTGAGGCAGCTTTTCAACAATGCCATGAGCTCCATCCCCACCCCTGCCAAGATTGCCATCAGAGGAGGGACAGTCCAGGACAGTACAGAACTCTTTGGCAGGCAGCTCAATGTCCCAGGTCATGGGTCATGTCAGTGCTGGGCTCCAGGAGGAGTCCCATCTGTGCCCCCACCTCTGGCCAAAATGATAGGGAAGCAGGAGACCAAAGGAAAGAACATACTAACCACCTGTTAGTCTTACTTGAGAGATGTGAACACAAAGAGCCAGGGCACAGTGTGCACTCACTGGACTAGGGACTGCTCCCAGTCAGAGGAACCTGCTGGAGAGGGAACTAACAGGAAGGAAGAAAGGAAGACTGGAGGGTGTAAGGACGATATGGATGTGAAAGTGGGGGGTCAGGACACAGCTCACTGAGAGACCAGGGGTGAGCCTGGTGTGAAGAACTTTCAGCACTGGCAGGGAGGGCTCACTACCCCTGCTTTCTTGCAGGGAGTACAGACTGGCCTGGGTGGAGGGGTTCCCTCCCACCACCTCGGAAAGGCTGAGGGGACCAAGATGAGAAGGAAGATGAGGCTGACTCTGAGGGGAGGTTTGGGTAGCGCAGAGGCAAGAAGTGCTTGGCCTGAAAAATGAGTTTGGCAGCAGAATCTAGAATTCGGCCTGACCCAGAGCTTCACCACGTGTTCTTTTCTGTTTCTGTGATGACAGAGATAAAGAGGGAGGAAAACAAACTAATGAAACATGCAGAACTCCTCTCTCACCTCCCTTGACCCCGTAGAAAGCAACCCCATTGGGAGCCAGAGGAAAGGGGGTGTTGGAGAGACCACAGGAGAAAGTGCAGTATAGGGCTCTGAGCTTCATCCTGGATTCAGGAAGATCACCCCTGCCACCTGAACAGTAGCTGGTTGTCAGCCCTACCTCTTCCCAATCCCACCCTGGGCTTGGGAAAATGATCAGGATAACCTGCCCCGAGATGGACGCCAACACAGGTCATCCAATCTCTGGAAGCGAAGGCCCATCTCCTTATCTCTGCAGCTGTTAGGCAGCCTAGGCAAGAGCAGGCTCTGGTTACAGCGTAAAAACAGGTCACAGAAGCAGCTGGCTTGGGTCTGGCGCATGCCCATGGCTATTCTGACTTGGGAAGGAAGGTGGGGAGGCAGGAAGCGGGATGGAGGTGGGATTTGAAAGGTGGGCAGCTCTCTCTCTGCTCTCTACCTCTTCTCTCCTTCTGCACTCATCTGGATTTTCTCCAGAGACCACGGATCTTCCTTTCCAAAGGTAGTCATGTGTACAGAACCCCGTGACCTCAGCATGGGCTGTGATACATGTGAGCACACCATCTTACAAGTCCTTCCAGACAGAACTATGTTGCTTTTGGCCAAAGACCACCACGTCATCCATGTCCATACACAGCCCCTTGCATTTGAGCAATACTCATGTGTATTTGTCTTCCTTCCAACCCTAATCCATAAAACAGAAGGTCTGTATATTTGTGGCTCTGAGTCTCCTGTTGCACCCAAAATGATGTCCTGTATCTTTAAAGTGTTTAACCAAGAAATGTGGGTGATGGGGGTCATTGTGAACAGCAGCGGCTTCCAGTGTTGACATTCCCACTCTGTTCTCTCTCTCTCTCTTTCTTTCTCTCTCTCTCTCTCTCTCTCTCTCTCTCTCTCTCTCTCTCTCTCTCTCTCTCATCAAAGTGACAGGCAAACCAGAAATCCTGGTCTTGCCTCAGTGGATGTAGTTGGGCATTGTCTCGTGCACCAAAAGGTTGCTTGTTTGATTCCTGATTTGCAGGCTCGATCCCTAGTAGGGGGTGTGCAGGAGGCAGCCAGTGGATATTCTGCTCTCACATAGATGTTTCTCTCTCCCTCCCCCTTGTCCTTCCTCTCTCACTAAAAATCAATTTTTTTAAAAATCTTTTCAAAAGGCTAGTCTTCTTACCAAAAGGCTCCCATATTCTTCAGTCAGGACTGCCTCTGGTGGCTGAGAACTTCAGAGAGCAGGTGACACCAGGGACCCAGCTAGGTCTACAAATTCTGAGTACAGTCTGTGCAGAAGAAATCACTGGAAGCCGAAACAAACAGTATTGATCCAAGCAGACTGATCAGCTATCAAAATGACAGAAAGCTTGGCTTGACTCAGCCTCAGTTCCACCTCAAGTTTCTAATTGGCAAGTTTGTGGAATCTTCCCTACAGCTCTGATCTAACAATTATTATAGATCAATTCTCAATCAGTATCAAGGGTTGAGTTGCTGCTATTCGATAGCTATGTGATCTTGAGAGTCTCGTCTTCACTAATCTGTTTCCTTCCCATAAAATGCAGGGGTCGAGTCAATTTGCATGTGTCTAATCAATATATATGTGCTGATCAGATCATGCAAATAAATGAATTGCAGCAACCTTTTTTGTTTTGATAATGTGAAAAGACAGGTGACTGGATGAGCAGGGGGCTCTAGAAACTGATGTCAGGTGGGAAACAACTCCCGGAGAGAAAGACGAGAAAGAAGAGGAGGCAGGGACAGAAGACAGACTTCAAAAGACTGAGCTCTAGGGATGAAGGAGGCCGTGTGCTCCCAGTGAGGCCAGGCTGAGTTCTGTGCTTTCAGTTCTGCAGTTACCGGGATACTCTGTTTTCCATCATTTATCAAGTGGCTTTATGCAGCTTTGGGGTGTGTGTGTGTGTGTGTGTGTGTGTGTGTGTGTGTGTGTGTGTGTGTGTTTTCAGTTGGCTCACTTGAAACTTCCTGCTTGGAAGGAAGAAATTTTCTTCTCTTTAAAAGGTGTTTATCACATACAAAAGAAACATATGTTTCACAAACATATTCTATGCACAACAATAGATACCTGTCGGCCCGACCCAGTGCCTTCCCTGCTGGACAATATAATTTAGCAATAATTCCTGCACAGGGCAGCAGTGGGCACCAAGGCCACTGCCCTGCTCCGGGGTCAGGGCCCTTGTCTGCCCTACTTTGAGGTGTGGAGTGCCCTGGACCTCATTTCACATCCAAACTCCAGCTCCTCCTCATTTAAATATTTAACAACCCCCTTTGTGGACACACACTTGTAGAAGCATGAGCAGAGAGAGAGAGAGAGAGAGAGAGAGAGAGGCTTAATAAATGCATGTTAAATGAAGACAGATACAGAGTTAAGGAATTGCTCATCTATTCAACAATTGTTGAGTAACTATAATGTACAGGGGCCTGTGTTAAAATTAGGCCAATTGCACAAATACATCTGCTAGAGCAGAGAAAACATGATTCAGGGCTATTGAACAATTTAATCAAAGAGCTAAACTATTTTTAAAATAGCCCTGAGCGATGTTTGTGCTTTGTTCCCCCCGACACTTGGACAGTCAGGCACATGGGCCTTGGCGTGAAAATGTTCCTGAGATCCAAGCTCGGGCGAGGCATGTGGCTGAAAAGACCGACCAGCACTTCTAGTCCTCTCCACGCTCCTGGACAGTTTTTAGGGGGGAAAGAAGAAGAAAGAGAAACATCCTTTGGTTTTGATATGCACTCACTGTACTTGCATTTGTTTTTTTAGACGTGGTTGGCCAGAGAGTCTGCTAAAAATACAATGAAAGAAGCGGGGGAGGAGGTTAGGGGGAGAGAGGATTACAAAACTAATCCTGCCCATTTCAGACCGCCTCCCACCACAAACTTATCACAGTGTTCTCAGCCCTTTTTTGGCACTTGACTTGGGTAAATTATTTTTTAAGTAAAAGAGAAAAATACTCTCATTTCTATTATTTCTATGGAGCTCCAGAATCTCTGAGGCTGAGAACAGCTCTGCAGCTTTAAGTGGGTCTGTGTTCTCAGCCGGCTGCCTCCCAGGGATGAGTGCGGAGCTGGAAGACAGGCCCATCAGACCCCAGAGGTGCCTAGAATCAGTTTAACAGGCTCCTGAAGGGCCAGCCAGCTGGGAAGACTCAAGCATCCTGCTTCACAGATCCCAGGACCTGGTCATCCACTTCATCATTGGAGTTTGCCCAAAAGGAAAAGAGGAGGACAGTGAGCAGGTAGTATAGTGGTTAGCTCACTGGGTCCCTTGGAGCAGCTTTAGCTCATCCCTGTCAGTCAAACCCAGAGGTTACTGGAGCAGGCTGGGCCTGCCAGGGCCAGGAGAGCTGAGTCATCCACGGGACAGGAGAGCAGCGGCTATAAATTATCTTGTGTTTAAGGATGGCTTTCTAAAACTTTGGCTTTGGGCTTGGAGTCTTTATTTATATCTCTCACAGGAATATTTTTCAAACTCATGACAGTGCACTCTGTATCGCTTTGGGGACACTCCAAGCACCTGGTCTCTATAATGAGCCCTGCCGGCGACAGGCCCCCCGGAGGCCCTGAGCCCAATTCTGGTTCAGCTCAGACTCACACCCACATGTGCATCCCCTGCCATCAGGCTAGGCCCCGCCTTGTGCTTGAGAGGGTGTCCACGTTGGCTGACCCAGCATCATGTGCAGGCACACAGATACATTCAGAGACATACACACCCGCACACACATACAAACACACACACACTCCAAATGCAAACCACTGTGACCCCAGCAGTTCTCTGTGCATTGCTGAGACAGCCTCTGCTCAGGGTGGAGCATGCAGCACCCGAGAAGGACTTCAGGCTGCAGGGCCCTCCAGGGGTCAGGTGCCTTCCTCTCTGGCTCGGGGGCATTTGGCAAGTGTGACTGCCAAATTTTTATTTCTTTTCAGACCTTGCCTCTACATTGTTGATATTGCTTGTGCCTTAGATGGTGCAGAGAGAGGTCCCATAGACTAGAGCAGGTCATACCCTTGAGAAGAGTTTCTCAGCCGAATCCTCACAAGTCACAGTGAAGGAGCCACTCAAACAGCCTTCCCTCTGATTATCTGGGAAGGAGTTGAGAAGAGCAGGTTGTCTTTCTTGCTAATAAAATCTTGCTCTGTAGCCCACACTGGCATGTTTTCTATACCTCCCACCTCTCTGGCCTCCTCTTGGTCTATCCTGATTTGTAATTAGATAATTTTGTGTAGTTTGGTAGATTACTGGTGGCTGTTATTCATTTACTTCCCTCTGTTTATTTACCATTATTCATTCTTTTCAAAGTCTCTTCAAGATAGAGGGAGCCTCGTTCTTCCCATTGTCCTAAGGCATAGAGAAGACAGTCAGAGGCTGTGATGGGTCCTGTGCCCAAACCCTGTTCCTCTGGGACAATGAACCCAGGACATGTTTAGGTCCCTCTAATTCATCCAGCCCAACATCTGTCCTCTGAGCCCTGGGCCCCTTCATCAGCACAGAAGTGACCCCAACACTTTGTCAAATTTCTAGGGAGCAGAACTCCCCAAAGCTTTGAGGCTGCCTTATGGGATTGTCCTCATCTGTCAGTAGATGGGATGGTTAGCACCCTGCATAGCATAGCAGTGACCCTATTATTGATTGAACACAATGCCAGAAATGTGCAATTATATGGAAGTCCTACCTTAGGTAATATAGTAGTTCCCCAACCCCCCCTCTCCCCACCGTGTTTCTCCATTCCTCTTAAGTACCTGTTGTATGCACACCTTTCATGCTTTCATCCTGCTGACATCTCTAGCTGTCTTCTAAGCAGGGATATAAACAAGGAATCCCTTCATCTCCCCACAGCATCAAACGATCTTTTTCCCACAACTTAAACATCACTAAAATTTCCACTGCTGGCCAGTTTTTCCAAGTAAATTGTGTTGTTGTTGTTGTTGTTGTTTTTCTCTAAACTTCACAGAGCACTAATTCTTGCCTCCTTGTTAATAAGTCCCAGAAGGAAGAGCTTACAGCAACCGCACCAATGGGCTCTGCCAACAACGAAAGGGAGTCTCTCGCCTTAGATTTTGTAGGCACCCACTGGCTGTTGTCTGTTAAGCAAACATTCACACCCTCTCCCTGCTGATGACAGACTCCGAAGCCCTACTTAGAGGGATGGGCACATGACCAAGGGCCCATGAAGCCTGAGGTCCATGTACAGACAACAGTGGCTCATAACCCAAGTAGGGAAACTCAGATTCCATCCATGGGATTGAGCTAAGAATATTGCAGAAAAATGGCGGGGGGCACCTCTTTCTGCAGAGGTTGCTGAGCAGGGACTGCTGGTGGCCATGTACCTACCAGGAGACCAAAGCCTCTAATCAGGGGTGGGCAAACTTTTTGACTTGAGGGCCACAATGGGTTCTTAAACTGGACCGGAGGGCTGGAACAAAAGCATGGATGGAGTGTTTGTGTAAACTAATAAAAATTCAAAGTAAAGGAGTGGAGGGGAGAGCAAGAGAACCGGATAGAACAGCCGGATCCGGCCCGCAGGCCGTAGTTTGCCCACGGCTGTGTGATCAAAATGAACTAACTGTCAGAGAGAAGTGCAGAGAAGCAGAGATGGGCAAGCAGGAATGAGGAGGGGCCCTGATTCCTGCAGCTATTCCTTTATGTCTGAGGCACTTCAATGTCCTACCCAAGTGTGGAACAAATGTCTCATTTGTCTATGTTAATTAGTTATATTTCTGCTCCTTGCAACCAAAAATTTCAGATTACTTATGTCATGAACTGCAGAGAGGAAGATCTGACATCCTTGTATGAATGGAGGTAGCTAGGGCTCCATGGCTCTCATTTCCCACACCCACTCTCGGCCACACCTTCCAGACTGGGAACAGAAGACCCATCAAACACCCCAACCCACTCTGTTATCAGTACCCAGCAAAACACAAGGCCCCTGGGAACTTTGCAGGCAGAGAAAAGACAAACCATGATTAGAGGGCACCACCCCTTGCTTTGTAGGAGTAGTCCTGCCCAAGAGTAGATTTCACCAAAGGAAGACCCACCCCAGGCTGAGTTTATTCCTTTCAGGATTTCATTTTTATTCTTTTTTTAAAATTTACCTTTATTGTTTAGAGAATTATAGATGCCCTCTTTTTTTCCCCATTGACCCCTCTCTTCCCCACTGCCATCCCCTCCCCAGGCCTTCATCCCACTATTATCTGTGTCCATGGGTTATGCATATATGCATATAAATTCCTTGGTTGATCTATTCCCTCCCCACCCACACCCTCTGAAGATTCTGTCTGTTGCATGCTTGCACATCTCTGGATCTATTTTGTTTGTCAATTTATTTTGTTCATTAGATTCCACACATAACTGAGATCGTGTGATGTTTATCTTTCTCTGACTGGCTTATTTCACTTAGCATAATACTTTCTAGATCCCTCTATGCTGTCTCAAAGGGTAAGAGAGCCTTCTTTTTTACAGCTGCATAGTATTCCATGGTATAAATGTACCACAGCTTTTTTATCCACTCATCTACTGATGGGCACTTTGGCTCTTTCCAGATCTTAGCTATTGTAAATTGTGCTGCTATGAACATAGGGGTGCATATATTCTTTCTGATTGCTATTTCAAGTTTCTTAGGATATATTCCTAGAAGTGAAATCACTGGGTCAAATGGCTGTTCCATATTTAATTTTTTGAAGAAATTCCATATTGTTTTCTATAATGGCTGCACCAGTCTGCCTTCCCACAAGCAGTGTACTAGGGTTCCCTTTTCTCCACATCCTCACTGGGATTTTTTTTTTCCTCAAGGGAAGGGAGTTCCCCATTCATGTGCTAAAACAGAAAGTTGCTTATTTGTTTGTTTTCAATAATCATACTGGTAAAGCCTGCCAGCAAATTCTATTAAGGCAGTAGAGGCTTGCTGAAATAGTATGACCATCTCCATGGACTCAGTAGGTACATTAATAGTTACAATTGCTACAACTTCTGTCACTCCCACCCCATTTACTGAGTCATCTACTCCACCCCTAGCACTGGGCCTTATGTGGAATCCACGTGCCGATACATGGGATAGTCTGCATGACCCCTCCACAAACTATGAGAAATGAATGTGTTTGTTTTTCATTGGCAATGGAATGAAAGGAATTTTTACTTATCTTTTTTCTTGCTGACATCCAACAACCCATACCCTTAAGAAATCACAGTGGGAGAAAGATAGAGAAACAGGGAAGGAGCTCAAGAAGAGAAGAGAGATAGGAGAGAAATGCCACAATTTGGCAAAAACATGAGTCAAGGAACCTCCCTCTTTCTAAGCACCAGAAGAGATGGTTGGAGCTTTTCTTGTCCCCAGATGCAGGGGGCAGAGATGATAACTCACCCAATCACTGATGGAATCCCTACAAATGGACCATGTGGTAGCTGGTGAGCCCAGGGCCAGATTTTAGCAAGAGGAATAGAATAGAAAAGGAAGAGAGCAGTAATAGAGGACCATCAGTCTTATGTGCATAATAAGGGATGTGTGTTAGAGCAGAGGGCAAACTGCAAGGCCCTGCCCCTTCTTCCATCAAGATATGGAGCCTCCTCCCCAACCCCGCTAATCCAGACTGGCCCTGGAAATTGCTTTGGCCAGCAGAAGGTGGCCAGCAGCCACTTCATGTGTGTTCCAAGACTGGGCCTCAAAAGCTTTTGCGTGATGTCCCCTACTTTCTTGGAAGGCTGCCCCTGCACATGAACAAGCTCCGTTTAGCCTGGGAGAGGATGAGAGAGCATGTAGAAAAGGTTCCAGGAGTTCAGGCCATCGCTGGCTAGCCCCCAAGCACATGAGCAAGCCCAATGGAGATGCACGGAGCACAGTCCAATTCAGCAGCACTGCCCAGCTTTTCTGCAGACTCAGAAGCAGCAATAAAGGAATGGTATCACAAATCATTAACTTTGGGGGTGGTTTATCAGGCAGCAGAAGCTAACTGATACACATGATTCCCTCCCTAGAGGGCTGTCAATCTTAGATCTCTCTCTATCGCTCCTCCATGAGTATATTCCTGGGACATTCCAGATTCTCAACAAAGCTCGTAGGATGGAGCGGCATAAAGTGGAACAAAATAGAACTGAAATGTTGGTAAAGGGCGGAGCAGCCATGAAGCACCCCAGGCATGCTCTAATGTGACTACCTGGCTCCTCTCCACCTCCCCAAGGCCTGTGCTTGGGAAAAAGGTTACCTGATCACCACCGCCTTTGTCTATCAATTCCCTTGGGGCTGGACTAATCCCTACTCAGTTTCTCCCCCATCTCCCCCCACTCCTGTCCCCAGTCTGGCTGCCCAGATGATGTAAGTAGTAAGCAATCTTACAGTCGGAGCAGCAAGTCAGCTGGCTCACTTCTGTATTCATTAAGGGAAGACAGACGCTTTAGAAAGAACTGGAAAATATCACCAGCCACCCACTCCACTCGAATGCTCCCTCCCTTCCCCCAGTCTCCACTTCCCAGCCATATACACCCTAACCCCAAGAGACCAGAGCTGTAGCCCTGTGGGCCACCAGACTACTTTGGGCATGAGAACCAGTCCTGGAAAAGACAAACTGGAGGCACCAGGAGAACCTGCCAGCCACCCTCCCCCTCATCCCTGGCACCCTCTGCTCCAGGGATTTTGCCATTTGGTGCCATTGAAATGGGCATTGAGGGGTCAGAGTGCCAAGATCCCATCACTTAACTGAATTGCCAGACTCACTTCCGGGGACACAATGGAGACTCGAGGTGGATGAATTGAATGGGTTTGGGCTGACAGAATCTGGTCTGTTTGCTGAGTTCAGGGTTTCTGAAACTTTTCAAGACCTGTTTCTTCCGATGTCTAAGATGGGTGTGGAGAAGTCTGCCATTAAAGAACCAGGCCCAAGTGCCCATCAGCAGATGAGTGGATTAAAAAACTGTGGTACATCTACACAATGGAATACTACGGTGCGGTAAAAAAGAAGTTCTTACCATTTGCAACAACATGGATGGAGATGGAGAGCATTATGGTAAGTGAAATAAGCCAGGCAGAGAAAGATGAATATCACATGATCTCACTCATTTGTGGAATATAATGAACAACATAAACTGATGAACAAAAATAGATCCAGAGACAGAGAAACATCAATCAGAACGTCAAACCTCAGGGAAGGTAGGGGACAGTGGGGGTAAGGGGGAGAGATCAACCAAAGGACTTATATGCATGCATGTAAGCCTAATCAATGGACACAGACAACAGGGGGGTGGGAGCATGAATGGGAGGTGGGGGGTAATGGGGGAATAAGGACACATATGTAATACCTTAATCAATAAAGAAATTAAAAAAAAAAAAAGAACCAGGCCCTCCTGCCTGCAACCCTCTGCTCTTTGAAAGTGATCAACAAAACACACAGCAACACCCCAGACTGGCCCCTCAAAAGCTGAGAGGTCTTGGTCAAATCCCTTTACCTTTCTTGGCCTCAGTTTTCTTGCCTGAAAAATGAAGATGGGAATAAATTTCTACTTCACAGAACTGTTGAGTAGAAAAAATGAGATGAAGTCAATAAAAGCTCATCACACAATAGCTTATGAAAAATAAGGACTCCAGACCTTCTGCTCAGTTTTGCTGTGAACCCAAAACTGCTCTTAGAATATTAAGTTTATTAATTATTTTTAAAAAGTGTTGGATAGCCCTGGCCAGGTGTCACAGTGGATTGGAATGTCAAACAATACACCAAAAAGTAGGTTCAATCCCCAGTCAGTGTAACAGATTGATGTTTCTCTCATACATCAATATCGAGGTTTCTCTCTCTCTCTCTCTCTCTCTCTCTCTCTCTCTCTCTCTCTCTCTCTCTCAGAGGAGGATTTAAAAATATCCTCAGATGAGGATTTAAAAAGAAAGTGTTGGAGCCAGGCCAGTGTTGCTCAGTGGTTAAGCATCGAACTATGAACTAAGAGGTCATGGTTTGATTCCTGGTCAGGTCACATTCCCAGATTGTTGGCTCAATCCCTAGTGGGGAGTGCAGGAGGCAGTGGTTCACCAATTCTTTCTCATTGATGTTTCTATCTCTCTCTCCCTTCCTCTCTGATATCAAAAATATTTAATTTAAAAAAATAATTTTTAAAAAAAGAAAGTGTTGGACAAATATGTGTTGAATGGACACTAGATGGTTGGGACTCATTTATTCAATCCTTAAAGATAAGAAAAAGAGGAAAGTTGATGGCATTTCCTACAAAGTCTGTAAAAAGGTGAATTCTTAATCCATCAGGGTGAGGTCTTGTGTTGACCCTAGAAAAGATTTCTGGCAGTCCCAGACTGGAGGTAAACTTTGAACAAGGGGTGAGAGGTGCCACCTCGGGAGCAAAATGGCTCCATGGGACCACATGTGTTAAGGTCCACATGTGTTGGGCCCAAGCTCTGAGGAAGGGGATACATGGAAGTGTCATTTCTTATTCTGTCTGCCTGGCACAACTCCCTAGTTCTATGAAATGCACCCCCTTCCTTTGGGGGTGTCTTCCTCCCACCCAGGCCAATTATATTCCACTGGAAACTACCAATTATGAGCATCTGCCTCCCTGATCACAGGTTGGACACATGACCCAAAGTAGACTAATGCTTCCCTCAAGACATTTTTAATTAGACCTCAGGAAAAAAGGCAGTTCCTCCTTGGGTTAACAATGGCAGGTGTGAAACTTAGGGGTTCTGGCACCCTCAAAAAGGGAGCCAGTCTGAGTGAACACGACTGTCACATGGGCAGTCAATGTGAGGGTCAGTGAGTCCTATCCCCTACTCTTTTCCCTGTTCCTAGGTATCCCTGAGGCCAGCTGCACTCAGCTCTCCCTTGCTTTGGTTACAGGAACCAACAAATCCCCTTCTAGCGGGGATTGGTTGTATACTACAACCCTGTCCCCCTTTTCAAAAACAGTATAAATCCCTGGGATAGAAGACATTGTAAACAAAGCAATTGGAAAGTCACGTGAGGTAGCACCACACTGAGTACTTTTGAATTAACTCCTCTTTGCACCTACTTCTTTCTCTCATAAGCATTTTTCCCCCACTAGTCACTCAAAATGTAAGATAAGTAAAGCATACACATGAAAAACTGATAATTGAGCAATGAGGAAGCCATAATTTAACTTGCACTGTGATGGAATTTACACCTGGTAGAAGTATACAGCAGGCAGGACCAGGGAAGCTTAGAGGAGGGTTAATTCATTCTAAATATAAAGAGTCTAGGAAGGAAGGTTATTATGGGAGAACTTTGAAGGATTCTGTGAGAACAGAAATTGGGAGTTTATAAGAAGAATGTAGGTGGGATAAAAGAAACCGAAATCTCAGGAGACTTCAGGGATGGCCAAGAGGAGCAGGAGCCATGCTGGAAGTGAATTTTGTGGGGCCTGGAAGAGGGAGGTTGTTTAGGGCCCGAGGCAGGGCAAGGAACCAGATGTCTCATCTTACTGCCCACCCCAATCTCAGCATCTATAGTCTGATGCTCTGCCGTTAGCTGGACCTAGTTCCTCTCTACCTGGCTCTACTCTCTTTCTGCTTCCCCCACCATATCTCCCGCACTGTCAACATCTTGTCCCTCTTCTGCTGCATTCCACTTACTCATAACTTCAGCTCACATAGGGCCCATTGGGGCTTCTCCCACCATAAATTGGCACATCTTCTGTGGTTTAGGGCCTGACAGGTAAAAGCGGAGAGTGTCAATAGAGAGCTGGCTAAAACTCCTTACCAGGGATATGCAAACTGTAGCGCATAGTCAAATCTGGCCCACCATCTGTTTTTATAAATAAAGCTTTACTGGAGCACAGCCACACTCATTCACTTACATATTATCTATGGCTACTTTTGTCGGCCCCTGCCTTACACTCTACTGCTTCCTCTGAAGTTTAGCTCAAGACTCCCCAATATTGCCCTAGCTGGTTTGGCTCAGTGGATAGAGCATCAGCCTTCAGACCAAAGGGTCTGAGGTTTGATTCTGGCCAAGGGCATATGCCTGGGTTGCAGGCTCGATCTCCAGTAGGGGGTGTGCAGGAGGCAGCCGATCAATGATTCTCTCTCATCATTGATGTTTCTCTCTCTCTCTCTCTCTCTCTCTCTCTCTCTCTCTCTCTCTCTCTCTCTCTCTCCTCCCCCCTTCCACTTTGAAATCAATAAAAAATATTTTTAAAAAAAGACCCCCCAATACCAAATTTTACAGTATATTTAAACATTTTAATACCTCTAGAAAATTGGCCTTGGGGAAGTATGGGTCCTTCCTTGACCCTGGTCAGATAGGACAAGTTAGACAATGTGGTCTCGATTAATACACAGAACTAAAAAATATCAAGAAAAACAAATCTTCCCCTACCATCTTTTTCCCCTTATAATATTTTAAGAAATTCTTTAGGACTCTCACTTTTTATAGAGTGCTCAGACTTTTCATAGGACCTTTTTCAGAACCCTGAAAGATTATGGTGTCACCTGCCACTCCTGATTCCTGGAGAATTCTGTCCCAGCCCATTCCAGAGCAGTGATGATGAGCCTGTTTCTAACGATCTCCCCCAAAGAGCATTCCACAGTCTTCCTCCTCTGGCCCCATTCCCGTGTTTAAACCCATCCTCCCCCTTGCCCAACCCCACCCTCTTCCTGAGCACCTGTAGCTACAACAAAGAGAAGCTCAGGGTGGAAGTTTCTGGGCTTGTCCAGGTGATAAACTGAGGCCATTCAAAGGAGATAATACCATTTGTTGGTTTAGCTCTTTTCAATCATCAGGTAAAGCTCGGGTGGGGAGTGACATGCTTATAAAAAGGTGATTATATCTAAATGGGAGACCTGTCACCGGGCAAAGCACTTCACTAGTTGACGTAAGGCCACTTCCATGGCTAGAGTGCAGCAGGCAGGATGGGATTTGTGTGGCTGTGGACTCAGGTAGCTGTGGGTCTGCTAAGGGGCAGGCCTTCCTCCTTAGTCCCTCAGATCTGAGCAAGACTGAGAAGCCACTGAGCAAGGGCTCTCCTGGAGGACTTTGTCAAGCCTGCCCAAGCCATGAGCAAGTCAGGCTGACACTCCCAGGCCCTTAGATGTCAAGTCTACGTGAATATCTCAAGGACGCAAAGATTTGAGGACTGTAAACACAGCCGATTTGAATGCTTCAGGATTGGGGCTTAGCTCAGTTTTTATTTGCTTAGTTTTGTTATTCTAGAGTGGGGTCTGCATACTTTTTATGGAAAGGATCAGGTGGTAAATATTTTGAACTTTGCAGGCAATACAGTCTCTGTCACAGCTGCTCACCTCTGCTGTTATAGCATGAAAGCAGACACAGGTATAAGCAAATGCGTCTGGCCATATTCTGATAAAGCTTTATTAATGGACATGGACATTTGAATTTCATGAAGTTTTCACATGCCGTGAAATATTACTCTTCTTTTGATTTTTTTTATGCACCATTTAAAAATGTAAAATTCATTCTCAGCTCATGGACTGTACAAAACCAGGTAACAGACAGATTTGGTCCACGGGCCAGAGTTGAAGACCCCTGTTTTAGAGGGTCCTATTAGAGAGAGACTTACAGGGGAGATTGTCTGATTTAGTTCTATGATGAGTCCTAATAGCTTGCATAAACACAGCACTTTAATATTAACAGAATGTGTGCCATCGTATTCAATACCCACTGCAACCCTGTGAGTTAGGCAGTACCATACCAATGTGTGGAAGGGGAAACTGTGGGTCAGACCTGACATGGCCAAGAGGGGACAGTGAGAGGACCCAAGTTCAAACACAGTATTCCACCTCCAAAGGCAGAGATTTCCCCTCTACATCTTGGGGGAGCTAGGATTGTCCAGTGCAATTCACCGAGTATTTATTAGGACTTTAGAGGCAGCCGGTGGGGGGGTAAGCACATGGGCAAAGGCACAGAGGCAGGAGAATTGAGACCTCCTGGCTGTTTCTTGTTTTCTTTAAGTCCATGGACTCACAGGAAATGGAGAGCTAGTTCTTTCCTCAGGAGCCAGGCTTGTACTACTCAAGCCAAGTTCTGCAAATGGGGTGTGATCTCTCAACCCCATCACCATGGCTGTTGCTTGGATCCATAATCCTCTAGGAGGTTGGTCAGTTTTCCTGAAGATTCAGAGGTCAGCCCAAGGCCTTCCTGTGAGGTCAGTGTGGAGTAGGCTCCCACCTAAGTGCAATGTATGAGCTAAATTTTGTCCTGACCCCACCCCACCAAAAAAAAAAAAAAAACATGTTGAAGTTCTAACTCCCATTACTCAGAATGTGATCTTATTGGAAATAGGGTTTTTGCTAAGGTAATCATGTCAAAATGAGGTCATTAGAGTGGGCCCTAATCCAGTATGACTGGTGTCCTTTTTAAAAAGGGAAAATTCGGATACAGAGACAGACACATACAGAGGAAAGATGACATGAAGACATAGGGATGAGAAAGCCATGTAACTGGAGTGACGCATCTACAAGCCAAGCAAAACCAAAGATTGCTGGCAAACACCAAATGCTAGAAGAGGCAAGGAAAGATTCTCCTTTAGAGCCGTCGCGGAGAGCATGGTTCTTGATTTTGGACTTCTAGCCTCCTGAACAGTGAGACAATAATTTATATTGTTTAAGCCACCCGGTTTGGGGTTCTTAGTTAACAGCAAACCTAGGAAACTAATACAGGCAACCTTTGTATCTCATTTGACACTTTCCCTATTGCACTGAACTTTTATTTACATGCCTGTCTCCTCCACCTGGTTGCTTCACTTATCTCTGTATCCCCAAGGTTTCATCTCTGCCGGTTGGTGATCAATAATTGCTTCTTAAACTGAATTAAGGTTCCTTTGCCCTATATGCTGAGTCTTTGATTGTGTGGTTGTATGTGTGCAACTGTTTTGTTGGTCCAGTGACATTACATCAGCAAGAAGTCAAGGATGAGCTATTTTTTTTCTGCTTCTGTATCCTGTGAATTAAAGCCTGAAATAGGAAAGACTTGGTGGTAAGCTTACTGGGTCTGCCCTCTCCTGAGTCTTTGACTATCTATATGTCTCCTCTCACGCTGGGCTGGTTTCTGCTTAGCCACGTGGAGCCTTCTAACCATCTCACCCCAACTGGTCTCACCATACACAATTCCTTTTCCCCGTAGGTCAGCCAAGAAAAATTGAAATGTGAAAAAGTAACTTTTGTCAAGAGGAAAAAGAAGCCAAAGGTTGAAGCATAGAAGCAGGCAGGTCACATGGCCCAGAATTCTATCCTCACATCATGCAAGGCCACACACAGGGCACTCAGTGCCCACCACCCAGGTTCAACAGTGACCCAGGTACAATATTAGGCCAAGCTGCTCATCTTTCTAGCTCAAGAGAAAGTTATGCCCTCTCAGCTGCCAAGCCTAATGGGATTCTCAGATCCTTCCAGAACCTGCCTTCTTATTCTCCATCTGGGTATCTTTCCCAAGCCATCACTTCTGTCTTCATACCTCCATGTTGGAGTCCTCTACTAATGTCCTGACCCCTCTAGGAGGTTGGAATCATGTCTGTCTTTGCTCATTACTCTATTTCCCAGTCTCTGGCATGGCACCTAAGACATAACAGATACTCAATAAATATTTACTTTGAATAAATTGTGTTTTCCAAGTCACTCTCTACAACAGATTGTATTTTGCAAAAATGGCCCCAACAATATTTCTGGGCCTCTTTTAAGACATAGACTCTACTTGCTGTCCCCTTCTACTTGGACAACATTCTCCTTCTCCAGAAGCAACCACGAATCTTCAGAGGGATGCTGTGGGACTTTTAAAGCTATGATAGAAAAGGCTTCCTGGCTCTCTTGGGACACTAATCCTTGGAACCCAGCCCCCAAGTTATGAGGAAGCCCAGCCTACAGAGAGGCCATGAGTATGTGTTCTGGCAGACACACACAGCTAAGATCTTAGCTGACAGCCAGTATCCACTGCAGACATATGAGTAAACAAACTTTCCTATGATTCCAGCCTCAGCCATGAAGTCACCACCAATTTTTAGCTTCCAACTGAAGCCCCAGACATTAGGAAGCAGAGCTAACCCATTCCTGATATGCCCAGGACAAATCCTTGACACATTGACTCTATGACCATAAGTGGTTATTTTACCCACTATGTTTGGGGATGATCTCTTACACTGCAAAAGATAACCAACCTGACCACTCCCTTTTTCACACATCCATTGCCTCTAAGATACAGTGAGAGATCCTTGGTTTGGCGTTCAAGGACCTCAACCATATGGTTCCAACCTCTTGTCTCCATGTATTGCACTCTAGAGGAAACTTCTGCTCCTGCCAAGTTGGTTTACTCACTGTTTCACCACCATTCTCTATTATTTCCTTGGTCTTTTTGACTTTACAGTTATCTGTAACTGGAATGGCCTCACCATGGAGGTAAACAATATTGTCACACTCCTTAGAATTGAAAGCTTTCATAATCTAGCAATATCATTTTCTAAATGGAAAATCAAGATCATGGTCAACTTTTTGTGATTCGTGCATTTACTTACATGAAAAATTATATAAAGAAATTGAAACTTAAATCCATTTAGTTTATATTTAACCAAAAGTTTTCCCTGCAAAGAATAACATTTAAAATCTTAAAGTGGGCACTATTATTACCCCCATTTTACAGATGATGGAACTGAGGTTTAAAAAAATTAAGTAAATTGCCTACAATCATACATTTGATATTTAGTGGAACGGGGATTTAAACCTGGATCCTGTAAGCCATGACTCAATCACTGCTTCACCTGGCGATTAAGCATGTACTGTCTTGTATTATATTTTCATATTTTACATTTTCCTTTTATAAACCAATTCCTTATTGAAAAAAAGTAACACATGCACATGATCATAAAAAAATATAAAATACCCCAAAAGTCATGCAATGTAAAAGTAGATCTCTATCCAAATCCAGGCTCCATTCTCCTTCTCCAAAAGCAACCACGGTTCTTTTGTATATTTCCAGAACTATTATGTGTACCTATAAGCATCCTTCTATTGTACAAAAGGAGCATACTATTCACAACACTTTTTTCTTTACAATATTTCTTGACAACCATTCCAAGTCAGCATATCTAGAGTTTCTTATATTCTTTACCCTCACTTCATAACATTTCATGGCAAGGCTGTCTCATGGCTTATCAACATGTTTCTTGTTAGTGATTTTGTAGTAGCTAGAGAGAGAGAGAGAGAGAGAGAGAGAGAGAGAGAGAGAGAGAGAGAGAGAGAGGAAGAGAGAGAGAGAAAGAGAGAGAGATTGGATGGAAAACTACAGTAAAATGAGAAGAGACAGGGGAGACAAATAGTCCTAAGGGAGGAAATGCCTGATTCCCAGGTAAATCTCAAAAAGAAAGAAAGCCTGGCCAGAGAATAGAAGTGAAAACAGAGGAGGCTCTGAATACATTGTGTAAAAGTGGGTCCAAGAAGAAGTGGGGGTGAGAATTTGCCCTCTGACATCCTCTTTCCTGATGATTTCATCATCATCACTGCTTCTGCTCTCCCCTCTTTTGCCAACCCTATCATTAAAAAACACCCCACCCAAAAGAAAACAAACATGCTACTATTTATTCATGCAGGAAGGCCCACTGGACACAATAGACAGCAGCACCAGCCCTAATTAAATGAAATGGGGCAGGTGTAATTCAAACCGCCCCAGGAAAATATAATCTGCTACCAAAAAAAAAAAAAAAAATTTCCCACCGTTGAGACCACAGGGAAATCAGACCAGCCTCCCTCCCAGGTTCCCAAGCAGAAAGGCTGGACTCCAGGCAGCAAGACAAGAGAAGGTCAAGTTCTCGCCAGCAGTCTCCTCCCTCCCCTCCTAACACGGTGCACCCTCCTCCTGCCCCCACCCCTCTGAGCTTGTTAACTGACATATCAGAGCTGCTCCTTTTATGGGCAGGATTGTTTAGCTAATTTGCCCATGGGAAACGATTCGGTTCAGGTTCCAGGTTGAGGCAAACCAGACACCCACTGTAAATCCAAGCTTGGGGATTGTATCTCTTTCGCCGCTTCCAGGTACATAAACCATGTCCTTCCTCTGCCCCATGCAGCTTTCTTCCCACACCTAGGAAGGACCTCAGGATGTCGCAAGTTGGACCCTCCACTTATAGCAGATCCAAAGCTAACAGATGGGGAGGGAATGCTAAAGAACCTCTCAACTGGCCTTCTCTTCATTTGGGCATGGACTCAGTCAGAAGTGAGCTTGCCCTAAGGATGCTCTCCTGTGAACCAATGAAGAGCACAGGAGCCAAATGAACATCTGCCTACATTCCTCCAGATCGCCCTCACCAACAGCAGATGGGCTCTGGGGTTAGACCTGGCTCACACTATAATTATATGAGTTTGGGTAAATTGCTTAACTTCTTTCTGCCTTAATCTCCCAATCTGTAAAATGGAAGATAATCCCTCTCCTTCCTCTCCCATAGGATTATTGAAAAGTTACATGCGAAACCCATGTAAAACCCATGTAGGGGCTCCATAAATGTGAATTTGTTCCTTTCCCCCAGAGAAGAGTCTTTCTCACCCACTTGGGCCACACTTCAGTCCTGCCTTCCAGGGGCCAGGGTAAGAGTGGACTTTTACCAAGGGTGATTAATGGGTACCAGGCAGGCTCCCCACCTGTTCAAAACTGTCTCCACCACCCCATGCCTGCTGTCTGAAACACACCACTCACGAGTCATTTTTCTAGGCGGGAGGGCTTGGGGAGTCTGTTAGCCACAATGGCTGTAAGTCTCAGTCACTCTCATTTACAGGAGCAGTTGTGCTGATAACCTGAAAATGCAGCTCTGCCTTTTGCTGTAGGGTTTCAAATGCTCTGAAAATGCATAGTCCACCCCAAGAGCAAAGCCACATTGTGACTCTGATTTCAGCCTTGCAGAGCCACTGCCTGACCCTGGGTGCTAAAAATGGCTCTTCCCCCAGCCCTCACTCCCATCCCACTCCTGCCCAGGTGGAGTCAGTCCCATTCCCTTGACCTTGCTGCTGAGCTCTAGTCTCCAGCCATTTCATCACCTCCCGGTTTCTCCTCTGAACCCTCTCCAGGTTCCCCATGTCCCTTTCAAGCTGCCAGTCAGTCAACACTGTTACTAACTTCCAGCTCTGTTCAAATGACTGTACTTAGAGCCGGACAAAGGTCTGGAGCCAGACTCTTGCCAGGGTGGATGGAGTACCCTGGGGAGATGACCTCATGGGCCCTTCCTCCGTGGAGTATTTTTAGACACTCCTTCACTCCCCCTCCCACTCAGTTTCCATAGACTTCCAGTAAAATGTAGAATTCTCCCAAATCTCTAAAGGTGCTGCAACTCATATCCTTTGCAAAAAGCTCATGGGGTGGGAATTCTAACTACCCCTCCAAACATCCAACTCCTGAGCTGATTTTCTTTATTTCTACCCTTCTTTTAAGAAAATAAGAACTGACTCTTGTTCTCAAATATTAAGGAGCTCCTACCATCTCCCCCAAGGCAGGCAGTCCCACCTCTGTGGTTGTGGCTGTGTTTATGAGGCTGTGATGTGGCTTCCTTTGTTGCTAGCCTGGTGAGAAGTCACATGGCCTAAAAACCTGTGAGCAGGCCTCCTCTGGGTGTGTGGAGAGCTCCAGGTCCTCTTGAAGAATTCCAAGTAAGTAGCATCAAGAAATATCAGACTCTAAGAAGCAGCATATGTCATGATAAGAACTTGGGTTGGTGTCCTAGGGTATTGGGGTCTCTGTCTAGTCTCACCTTCACTCTGCCTGTCTTTTTAGAGAAGCTGTTAAACTGCTCTGATTTCTCTCCTTTATAGTCTGAGAGTAGTCTCTCCTCTCTTCTTTCTTTTCCTTTTTGTTTACCTCCAAAGAACTTAGCCAGTAATTCAGATATGCATCCACAAAAATCCAAACACCTCTCAGGACCTTGAGATGGAAGAGATTTGGATGCTGTCAGATGAATGCTCTATCTCATCACCTCCAAGCACCTGATCTAAATTGGGCTCCCAGAAAACCAGCTGTAGGCCATGTGTTGGATGGACATGGTTGCCTATCACTGGAAGGATGTTAAGAAATGAAAAATACCTTGACAACCTGTGATGAGGAGAGAAGGAGGGGCGACTCGGGCGGTTAGAAGGGTCCTGTCTCACCCCCACCTCACCCAACTCCAGTGAAGCAAGGGGCCTGGAACAGAGCTTCTTGCTATGTACTGAATGGAAACCAGTGCTAGGCAAGCAGCTGGCACTCAACAAATACTCATTGATTTTTCCAGGATGGTAAGTGATAAATGTTGCTGGAGTCCAAGACAGGTTAGAGTGGGAGGAGGCAGAGCTTCACCTGAGCCCTGCACAGTCAGGTAAGATAGGAATTGGTGACAAACCAGGGTCAGCCCCTGCTATGTTCGGGGCTCTACACAAAACACAGCTCAATAGTCTCAGATGACAGATTTGTGGATCGCGTCCATGATGGTCTTACCCAGAGTAGCATCTGCCCATGCCCAAGGACACAGGATCCAGATCAAAGGTATCCCTGTGAGAAGTCCCCAACCCCCAGATCCAAAGTTTCTCTTCCACCTCCAAGTGCCCTCTCCAAGCACTTTGCTCAGAGCTCTTGGAAGACACTTATCTCCCCCAGTGCAGAGCAGGCAGGCACCAGTGGTGGCAGCTTCTTTTGGTAGCCATCCAAAATGTAACTGTCTACTGTGGCATTTGCAAAGTCAGAGGCACCCTGGCAGGGAGCCTGGACAGGCAGCTGAAAGTTGGTGGCTTCCAGGGGAGATGGTGAAGTAAACTGATTTGTGCAGCACACAGGAGGCAAGGGTTGCAAAACTATCTGAGACAAATTAGAGGGAGGACAGGATAGAGGTCCCAAAGACATCAGCCAGAGCAGACAAATAATGTTTGGGGACTTGCTCTGACCCAATTTTTCCCTAATCAGGTACAACTGTGGAAGGTGGGATTACTAGTACATGTAAATGTTTGAGTTCCTTCCAGGAGTATATGCTGCTTCCAAATTCCTGATTTTATCATCCTCACCTCCTGATAGAATGTCAGGATGGAGGGCAGAGCCCAGCCCCAACGAAAGAGCCTCTTGTCTGAGGGTGTAGGAAAGACTGAAATCAATCAAGCCAGCTAGCCAAATGCACCAAGGGGTGAAGGTGAGTTAGCAAATTCATGAATTAGAGTCCTGTTTGTCTCCTTTAATGCTAATTATTTGTTGAGTTAAGTGAAGCTTTTTGCTCTACCAAATGTATTTCAAGCGTGAATTCAGGTTGAGCTTGACTCCCCAGGAGAAAGTTATCAAATCCTAAAACTTCTTCATTTATTCATAGGCATTGATGGTGGCCCAATAAGGCTGAACCTTTTGAAAGCCAGTAGCTACCAAAATGGTTGCTTAACCAAAAGCACACCTCCCTGGATTTACAACTGTGCTTCTCTGTGATAGACCAGGTCATAGATCTCCAAGCTTACATATGTAGGTCCAGGCTGAATTCATTGAGAGAAAGAAAGCTTGAGGAGACAGAATACAAATGTAACTCCCTTGAAGGTGACCTGAGACCTTCCTGTAGGAGGTGTCATTTGTCAGGAGCTAATTGTGAGTCCCAAGCTCTGCCTTATTTGTGAATATAATTGTAAAACTAAGAACTGAGAAAGCGTAGGCATTCTTCTGGGAAGAGAAAAGTAACTTTCCCTGTACAATAGACGGAGACCTGGAGAATTCTGTTTTCCTCACCTTCTATCATTCTTTTCATCTATACATTTTCTAGATCAGTGGTCGGCAAACTCATTAGTCAACAGAGCGGCAAACCGTGGCTCACGAGCCACATGTGGCTCACGAGCCGCAGTTTGCCGACCACTGTTCTAGATTAATACCTAGAATCTCCAGTTTATGGCATTTATTTTCTCTTCTCCACTTTAGGGGTCTGGGGGGGGGGGGGGCAGTCATAGCTCTTCCCTAAAGCTTCTCATCCCCACTTCCCCAGGCTCTGCAGGGCCCACTGTTTCCCTAAGTGAAAGCCCTTTGACAAAATGTTGCCCTGGAGCTCAGAAACCGGAAAGTAAGCAAAATGGAACCCCTAACCCAGTCCTGTAAAAAGGACAGCTGCTGTGAGTCCAGATGATGCCTGCTTCCCACTCCCAGCCCCCAAGCCCCGGCTCCTTCTCCCCCAGGGATGGGCCCCCAGCTTCCCTCCTGTCACCCGCCTAGGGGAGTAAAACAAACAGTCCTTTGGAAATTCAATGAAAGGAAAGGGCTGAGTCAGGCCTTCTGTTTAAATAGTTCCCACCTGTTCTCTCAGCCCTTGCCTGCCCCACTCCCACCCTGTGCTTCCCCCACTTCCCTTTCTCTTTTCTTTTCTTTTCCCCTTTGTTGCTCTTTTTCAAAAGGGCAGAGTTGATAGCTCTGGCCTTGAGCAAAGCCAACCAGGGAGCCAGCCAGGAGCAGCCTTGGGCTGCTGACCCAGCTCCCAGCTCCCAGCTCTCACCGTGGCTGTCCCACCCTCAGCCTGCACGTGGCTGTGTCTGGTCGAGTAAAGGGGGAGGGGGAAGAAAGGGGAACCCATATTCCCAAGAAAAAACGAAAAACAGCCCCACCTACCTGCCCCCTCCCCTCTTCTCTTTTTTTTTTTTTTTTTAATATATTTTATTGATTTTTTACAGAGAGGAAGGAAGAGGGATAGAGAGTTAGAAACATCGATCAGCTGCCTCTTGCACACCTCCTACTGGGGATGTGCCCGCAACCAAGTTACGTGCCCTTGACCGGAATCGAACCTGGGACCTTTCAGTCCGCAGGCTGACGCTCTATCCACTGAGCCAAACCGGTTTTGGCTCCCCTCTTCTCTTTAACTCCTCCACCAGACCCCAGCTCCCAGGCACTCTCTGCCCTGGGGGAATTGAGAAAATACAAGGGATCTCTCTTTATTATTTCTTTTTTTTTTTTAAATAAATCTTTATTCAGATTATTACAATTATTTCTCCTTTTTCCCCCCATAGCTCCCCTCCACCCATTTCCCACCCCACCTTCTGCCCTTACCTCCCCCACACTGTCCTCATCCATAGGTGTATGATTTTTGTCCATTCTCTTCATGAACCCCCCATACCCCTTTCCCCCTGAGAATTATCAGTCCACTCCCTTTCTATGCCCCTGATTCTATTATATTCACCAGATTATTCTGTTCCTCAGGTTTTTAATTCACTTGATTTTTAGGTTCGCTTGTTGATAGATATGTATTTGTTGTTCATAATTTTTCTCTTTACTTTTTTCTTCTTCCTCTTCTTTAAGAATACCTTTCAGCATTTCATATAATACTGGTTTGGTGGTGATGAACTCCTTCAGCTTTTTCTTATCTGTGAAGCTCTTTATCTGCCCTTCAATTCTGAATGATAGCTTTGCTGGGTAGAGTAATCTTGGTTGTAGGTTCTTGCTATTCATCACATTGAAAATTTCTTGCCACTCCCGTCTGGCCTGCATAGTTTCTGTTGAGAAGTCAGCTGACAGTCGTATGGGTGCTCCCTTGTAGGTAATTAACTGTTTTTCTCTTGCTGCTTTTAATATTCTCTCTTTGTCTTTTGCTCTTGGCATTTTAATTATGATGTGTCTTGGTGTGGTCCTCTTTGGATTCCTTTTGTTTGGGGTTCTGTGGGCTTCCTGGACTTGTAAGTCTATTTCTTTCACCAGGTGGGGGAAGTTTTCTGTCATTATTTCTTCAAATAGGTTTTCAGTATCTTGCTCTCTCTCTTCTTCTGGCACCCCCATAATTCTGATGTTGGTACGCTTGAAGTTGTCCCAGAGTCTTCTTACATTATCTTCAACTTTTTGGATTTTTTTTTTTTGCTTTTTGCTTTTTCGGTTGAGTGTTTTTTGCTTCTTTGTATTTCAATTCTTTGACTTGATTCTTGTGTTCCTCTATTCTGTTTCTGGGTCTCTGTATAATATTTTTTATTTCAGTCAGTGTATGTTTAATTTCTAGTTGGTCCTTTTTCATATCTTCGAGGATCTCATTATATTTATCGGCCTTTTCTAGGATATTCTTAAAAAGTCTTATAACCGTGGTTTTGAATTCTATATCCAGTCGTTTGTTTTCCTCCATTTCTTTCGTTTGTGATCTGATTCTTTGACCCCGCATTTTCACTGATTCCCTGAGTTGGTAAGGTATATATTTGTGCTAGGTTTCCAATATGGCCCAGTGGGTCTGCTTCCCCAGTTAACCTGAGGTGGACACTCTTGGTGCACCCCTTTGTGGACTGTGTGTACAGCCTTGTTGTAATTAAGTCTTTATTGTTGTTGGTATCACTGGGAAGAATTGACCTCCGGGCCAGTTGGCTGTAAGGATCAGCTGTGTCTATGCTGGGAGAAGTTCGGTGCTGGAGACAGCCTTATAGGATTAGACTTGCCAAATTGCAATAGCCTCTGTGCTCAGCTTGGATGGGGTGGAGTCTCAGTCTTGGCTTCCTGTCAGCCTTGCCCTTGCGCGCATGTGCGCTTTCAGTCCTCCGCCTTCCCCAGCTCGAGTCTCCGCCTGAGAGTCCAGACTCCCCCCACAAGAGCGTGGGTCCCCAGGGGCTCGCCTGGAACTGGGGTTCACTGCAGTCAGAACTGGGGCTCAGTGCCCTCAGGAGCCTCTGACTCCCTTCCACTAGGGAAAGCCTGTGGCAACCTCCGCAGCCTTTGTGTGCACTGGCACGCGCGCGCTTGCGCACTTTCAGTCCTCCGCCTTCCCCGGCTCCCGAGTCTCCGCCCGAGAGTCCAGACTCCCCCCGTAAGAGCATGGGTCCCCAGGGGTTCGCCCGGAACTGGGGTTCAGTGCAGTCAGAACTGGGGTTCAGTGCGGTCGGAGGCTTCCTTCCCCCTTCCGCCAGAGAAAGTCAGCCAGGCTCTCAGCCGCCCTTCCTCTCTGCGCGCACAAAGCCCCTTTGCCGTACCTCCAATTCTCTGTGAGCTTTTCTTTTTCCTTCTAGTTGTAGAATTTTCACTCAGCCAGCTTTCCTGTGGTTCTGGATGGTGTCCGTTCTGTCTTTTAGTTGTAGTTTTGAAATTGTTGTGCGAGGCAGCAGTTTAGGTGTTTACCTATGCCGCCATCTTGGTTTCTCCTCCTCTCTGTATTATTTCTTACAAATGCATGCGAATCTCCAATTTAGGATTCGAGAAGCCTGGAAGAAGAAAGGGTGAGAGGACAGAGGAAGACAGAGGTGGTGACACCTTACCAAGGGATGTGCCTTCTTGCTGGCTGCAGGCCTCAGTGACCCCATACACTTGGTGCT
The DNA here is from genome assembly GCF_963455305.1 of Plecotus auritus. Taxonomy (NCBI): domain Eukaryota; kingdom Metazoa; phylum Chordata; class Mammalia; order Chiroptera; family Vespertilionidae; genus Plecotus; species Plecotus auritus. Next base: position 21,898,476 of record NC_137776.1, on the reverse strand, counting down.
GTGTATAAAAAATAACATCTTGGCATTGGAAGAAATGAATTAGTTGCCCATATTCAAAATTGAGCAAAAGGAATGTTTCCAAAGTCACACAAGTTGATTTAGAGACATGCTCTCAACCCACCCACTGCCCTTCACGGCACACAGGACGCTTTTCAGAACTCCCCTGCACCGCCTTGGAAGGTACCAGCTGCTCTGAGTCTGTGGCTGGCTCTATAGGTCAAAGCCTCCGTTTTTGTATTTGTTTTTAATTAAACTTTCTATTTTGAGATAACTGTAGATTCACATGCATTTGTAAGAAATAATACAGAGAGATCCCTTGTATTTTCTCAATTCCCCCAGGGCAACATCCTGCAAAACTATAGTATGAAATCACAACTATGATCTTGATATTTACACAGTCAAGATACCAAATATTCCTATCGCCAACAGGGTCCCTCATCTTGCCCTTCTATAGCCACACCCACTTCCTTCCCACCCAAACCCCTCCTTAACTGCTGGCAACCACCAATCTGCTATTTCTATCTTTTTGTTTTTCAAGAATGTTATATAAATAGAATCATACAGTGTGTAATCTTCTGAGATTGCCATTTTTCAATCTGCAAATTCTCTAGAAATTGATACAAATAGTTTATGTATCAATAGCTTGCTCCTTTTGTTGCTAAGTAGTATTTAATGGAATGGATATATCACAATTTGTTTAAACATTCACCTGTTGAAAGACTTGGGTTGTTTCCAGTTTGGGGTCATTACAAATAAAGTTGTTATAAACATTCATTTTTGTGTGAAGTTAAGCCTTGATTTATCTGAGGTAAATGCCTAGAAGTCAATTGCTGGGTCCTATGATAATTACATGTTTAGTAGTGCACCTTTTAAAATTCTCCTCTAAAACTATTTCTTACACACTTGTAGGGGTGTTTCAGGCTGAGAGGTAAGCAGAAGGAGAAGCCAGAAGGAGAAGGAAGAGGCTTTGAGACCTCAATTCATAAAGCTGAGTTGCTGCCAAAACACACACCCTGTGACTGCACCAGATAGTGAAGGGGCACCAAGAGCAAAACCAAGTAATGTGGGCAGAATAATGACCCCCCCAAAGATGCACAAGCTCTCATCCCCAGAACCTGTGAACACATTAAGTTACATGCTCCAGAGGAATGAAGGTTGCAGGTAGAAGTAAGGTTGCTCATCAGTTGACCTTGAGATGAAAGAGCATTCTGGATGATCCAGGTGGGCCCTGTGTAACAGCAGGATCCTTCAAAGTAGAAGAGGGAGGCAGAAGAGTAGAATCAGAGAATGATGTGACTGTGGAAGAAAGACCCCAAAAGATTTGATGTTGCTAGTTTTGAAGATGGTGGAAGGCATCTCTGAGTCAAGGAACATAGGTGGCTTCTGGAGACTGGAAAATGAAAGAAACAAGTTCTCCCCCATATCCTAAAAAATGACACGCAGTGCTGGTCTTTGTAGGCCAGCAATTCCTGTCAGACCTCTGACTACAAAACTGTAAAATAGTAAGTTCATGTTGTGCTAAACCACCAAGTGTAACTTGTGGTAACCTGTTACCGTAGCAAATAGAAAGCTGACACACCAAGTGACCTCTCCGAGGGTTTCAACCTTCAGCGTTTACCACTCCTGCTCCTGAATAGAGACTACTGCTTGTCTCATGAAGTGAAGAGAGAATACGAGACTTCTCTCAGGCTTGATCCAAGACCCCTAATCTTCCTTTATATATCTACACACTTTCTGATCAGCCATAGGTTCAAGACTTTCCTTGAATGGGTTGCCTGTTGCTCCTTTCTAATGAACCCTTCCCAGGTCCTCTAGGCCTTGTCCCACCCTTCCCCAGGCTGTACCACGAGCATCAAGTACTCTGGGAATCTCCAGCCGGCAAAACTAAACCTCAGCCCAACTGGTGAAAAAGAATTAAAGAAGCTTAGGGATTTGGAACTTGTCTGTCCACTGGGATTTAGCACTTAATTAACAGAACCCATGTTTGCCTGCTTCTCTTATAGCCAGAGACTGCTCTGCAAAATCAGGTAATTGGTGAATCATTAGCATATTAATGAACTGGGCTTTGTTCCCTCTGATAATGATGTCAGAAGGTGATAAGTCCAGGATGTGATGAAAGAGATCCAGAGAAATGATATGAAAATGAGCCTTTCATGAGGAAGCAAAAGTGAGGTGACAATTCTCTAAAGGAGTAATTCTCACACAACATGTGAATCAGAATCACCCAGGGAATTTTTTTCAACCTATACATGCATTCCACCCTCACCCTCACACACAGCAGACACATTCTACTCCATTAGAATTGTCATAATTCTATGAGGACCATAGCCTGGAGAACATAATCTGTGAGGGCATCAATATAAAACCTAACCTAGATGCAAATACACACATGCACACACACTTTTCATTTGATCAACTGTTTTAGCATCTAGTTAGACTTCAGCATGCAGCCAACACTAAGTCGCTGGTCTAACCTGAAGACTCCTCTAATTGGTGGTCTCTCCCTATGTCCTCTCTCACCTGAACATGACATTCCTCACACTCCCCTGTTTTCTCATTTTATACAGAGAGTTAGGCAGTCGGAGTAGGAAAGGAGAATGGATGGATTGTCATAATCCCAGAGACTTCCAGATATACAACCAAAGAAACTATCCTACTGACAATGAGACCTCTGAAATGACAAGAATATCTCACTCACTTGCTTTACAAATATTTGTTCTGCAAAAATATGAGGGGTTACTTCAGGTCAGACTGAAGGTACACATAGCCTAGGTGTCTATGACCTCATCTACACCTAAGGACTTCCTAAAGTCCCCACCACTGAATACCACTACATTGAAGGTTAGTGTTTTGACATACACATTTGGGGTGGACACAAACATTCAGTCCATAACAGGAGCAGAGATGAGTTTCAAAGAAGGAACACATTAAGAATCTAAAAGACAACATACTGCTATTGTTGGCTGCATTGTAATAACTGCTGGCTCGTTAAGGGCTGGCTCGTTAAGGGCTATCTTGAGCTCTTTAATCATATATATGTGTTTCCAATATTTTGCCACAAGGGCAGAAAGGTTGGAAGCCACCAGGATAGGGACATAACTCCCAACTCCACTAACTTGATGTAAGCTTTTGTGTGACCCACCTGTACCACCTTCAGAAGGTAATACTCTCTCCAGAAGAAATTAATGGCCCTGTAGAGTGTGTCCTTTTAAGTTCTTTTCTAAAATTACCGATTTCATGTTTCTAGGGAATTTCTCTGCTTCTCATGGGGAAGGAGTTGAATATCATATCCATGTTTAGCCAGTTCACCCCTGGACACTTCATAACTAGGTATCATGTAACTCCTCAGCCTCCATATTTCAGCAGGAGGAACCCTCTATAAACACAGACAGAATGTCATCCATGAGTGGGACCAAGGGGCTAAGCCTCTCTATTATTTTTATTTGAGAGCCAGTGAGTAGAAAGTGTTGGCACTACGGTTTGAGGAGGGCAGAGCAGTGATTTCTGGTTTCAATACCGTTTTGCAAAGCTCAGCATCATTTTGGCTTTCCTCAGCCACCGTTCTTGCCCTGTCTTCAGGAAACAACCTGCAAAGACTCTTAGTTTCTGGCCTTAGGGCCAAAAAATTCCAGTAAAAGTTGAAGAAGTCCTGCCTGACCCTAAAAAGTCACAGCAAAGAATTTCCCACCTCTCAAATATGTGTAGTGAATTTAACACATTCTCTATTATAAAAACAATATCAGTTCACTGTATTAATTTAGAAAAGAGAAAAGCACACAAAAAACAAAACTCATATTTTGTGCATGTATCTGTATGTAAATATTTTAACATTAGCAGAATCATTTACCTAATCTGTTTCTCATTGCTTTTTTGATACAGTAATAAGCCATGAACATTTTCTCCTGTCATGTGTGTAGATATCAGCCAACATAATTTTTCATGGTAGGTAGAATTCTAGCATGACTAATATGTCATTATTTATTAAAAATTCTTTATTGTTGGTTATTTAGTCTGTTTCTATCTTTTCACTATTTCAAAATATCCTCTTAAAAATTATTGCTTGTTGAATTCTAATTTATAAATCACTAGGAAGCAAAGGATTATCAAAAGTAAAATGAGACTTTAGTGTGCTAATTTCATGATTATTGACAAGTAGGATAATTGAAATCCGTTTAAGCTGATAACTATGATCAGAGCAAGAATAGAAACCAAGGGAAATTAGAAAAAGCCAAATTAAAGCCTGAGGACAGTGTTGCTTCAGTGGGTTTGGATAAGTAAGTACATCAACCAACGAAAAAATAATTCACTGAGCCTAAAAATGCATTTATTGCAAGATGCACCACTTAGTTTAGCTTCCACTGAGGAAGAAAAAGAAGCTGCCAATAATCAGATGATGCCATCACTTATGACCAGCATTCGGGTGGCTCAGGAGAGCAAAGGCCCAAGGAAGAAAGTCTTGCTAAAGAGATGCTGAGAAGGAATAGGATCTTGGTTGGAAGGAATCAGTGAGCGGTTGAGTGTAAGGCAGTTTCACCCTAAAACCAAGGGCTATTCTTAGAACATTGAAAATAGACATCCCATGACTATGATGAAAATCAAGCTGACCTCCCTGGGGAAAAGCAGGCTGGGACTGCCAAATTGTGATCATTTTATTAGACTGCATGTTATCTTGAAATGATAAAATAAGCCTTCAGCCTTAGCACATAGTGCTTTAGTCATTCTCATCCACTCACAGCTCCCTGACTTCGCCAAGCGCTTTCATTCCCCTTTGCCTTTTCAAAAGCAGTTCCTTCTGCCTTAAATATCCATATTCACCCAGAAAATATAACTCAAGCCTCGTTTTCCTGAGGACCTTCCCTGACCTACCCTAGGAGAAAACAAGCCCATTCTCAGACCCACCACTGACTTTACCCACCAGTTCCTGGGTCAGCTACGGCCCTCTCAGACCCAAACAAGCTAGGCCCAGGCTGAACCCAAAAAAAAAGGACACTTCTTAGGGTGCTGTTGTGACCCTAGGAGCCAGAATCTTGCCGGATTGTCAATGCAGGTTCTCAGACTGAAAACCTGAAACAGTTTAACTCCCAGCTTTTTTTAATATGCTAAAAAAATGATGAGACAGACAGAGCCCAAACTCTGCAATAAGTTCTGCCTTCATTTTACTATAAATATAACTTTATCCTATCCAATGCAGGCTCAGAAGGTGTTCGTGGCATCTGCCAGTCTCCCCTCCCATAAACTTTAGGGAGCAGGCTGTCAGTCTTGTCCTTTCCTCCAAGACGTGCTCACAGTTCTATCATCCTCACCTGCGTATCCCACAGCTTTCTCTATACCTTCAGTTCTCACTTACTGAAGCTCAAATTGCTCAGTTTGGGTTTTGTTTTGTTTTTGTTTTTTTTGTTTTGTGTGTTGTTGTGTTTTTTTTTGCAAACCCTGTCTTAGTAGCAAGGGTGGAAATAGCCTGGGCCTGCTTAAGCAGTGCAGGAGTTTTCTCTCTAATCGGAGAATTAAGATCTCAGACTCCCAGTGTCATCTGTACCAGGATGGGGGGATCGTTTCAAATAGCTTTTTACAGCAAAGGGAAATCACTACTTGGAGACTTGAAGAGAAATGGATCAGTTGTTTCATTCTCAGAACCCATAGCAATTGGGAGCTTTATTATACCCACTCAATTGTGGACATCAGCAGTCCTAATACACAGTGCTTTAATCAAGAATTTATGTACCTTTTGAGGAATGTCTTGATTGCCTTTGACTGCACAGTGCCTGAAATTCTTAATAGGTATTCATTTGAATTAATGAATGAATGAATGAGCACTTAGGTCAATTCAAACTAGATATAATTTATCATCTCTTAGAGAGCTGTGGGACACTAAAGGTCAAGTTAATGAGACTCCCACACTACCTCCTTCACTGTGTACCTCATGGGGCCACCTATCCCTGCAAGATGCTTCTCTGTCCATTGGTTTCTTTCTTTCTCTGTTCCCTTTAGTTGTTATAATTCCCATCCTCTCCCCAGCATCCCCCCAACACCACCAAGCACATAAGGTTTAACCTAGCAAACCACATACCTACATAAAGTTTGTTTCTGAGATGGCTTCACTCCCGTAGCACAGTTAAATAGCTGGAGAGTGATTGTGCAGACAGTACAGGAATGAAGATAATAAACAGAGGAAAGATAAAGGCTTCCACACTGAGGTCTTTGGAGAACAGCTCATTCTCAGCTGCCCATGACCTCATTTCCTCTGTCAGCAACCCCCAAAGTTATCTGGAGCCCACATTAGGGAGTCTTCTTTGATGAGGGACTGGGAAAGTTTCTCACTATCACCCCCATAGTCTTCCTTCTTTTCATTAGAAAGCATTTCATGGACACAGTGATCTAGGATTTTATCCTCTGAGAGTAGACAACTTGTGTCTATGATGGATCCAAGCCAATCACTAGGCTTATCAGTCAGGACCGACAGGTAAGTTATACTCTGTAACAAATAACCCCCAAATCTCAGAGGTTTAAAACAACACAGGTTTGTTCTATACCACATGTTCCCTGCAGATCTGCTGCAATGCCCCAAGTATCCTCCCTCCAGGACCCAGTCTGAAATAATCCTGGCTGCCATCTTCTCAAACATTGTCACTGTTAGTGGCAGTGGGCAAAGGGGAAAGAGCATGGTGGATATCAATCCCACAGTAGCTCCTAAGGCCTGTAACAGGAAGTGAGACCCATCACTTCCACTCACAGTCCATTGGCCACATCTGGATTCCAGTGAGTAGAGAAGAGTAACTCTTCTCTCTGTGTGTAGACAACATCAATGACCCCATGCACTGTGTCTTCCATGAAGTTAGACTCAATTAATCTGTTTGACAGGGAGGAAAACCCCATTTATTTGCCCCCTATGATAAGGGTAAGAAGACCCTTGCTTCACAGAAAGGGAGTGGAGAATGGGTATGCATCATGAGAAGGCAAATGACCGCTAAGTTGCTCTATGTAAGAGAAGGATAGACCCAGGGGAAGTCTAGGAGTCCTGAGTGGCTGGAAAAGGCTCAAACCCTCTTTGAGGCAGGGAAATAGAAACTAAAAAGAAGAGTTTGCAGAAAAGTGAATAAAATATGGGAGCTACCAGAGGGAGATTGGAAATGGTTAAAGGAGACATTTAAAAGTTCTGTTATATGGGCATCTCCCCTGTTCTAGAAGCATAACTTGTGGGTTTTGAAAAGTGACAGCATGCTGAGGCTGGTCACAGGGCAAACACAAGGCAAGGAGGTCAGAGCCTGCCAAGGAGGCCCAATTACTGTACAGGCCAAAGACAAGTATTATTTTGTTTCAGTTTCATGATCCAGTTCCAATTAACCTATCCTTCATCCTCCATCATGACCCAGCACCTCTCCAGGGGCATAGGCTATACTCTGCTCCATCACCCAACTTGGGCTACTCGGCACTGCCTCACCCTATGCCTTCCTTCTCATTATCTTGCCCACCCCCTAAGCCCCAGCCTCTAATATCCACTTCTCCACCTCTCAAAATCCTCTTCTACATCTCAAAGGCCACCAATTCCCTTGAATCACTAAAATAAGGTTCTTGTCCCTCTCCATGTCAAGGCCACACCCTTCACAAAGGAATGTCATATACTGAAATTATTATCTCCCCTAAAAGGCTGTGAGATCCTTAGGGGCAGGGGAAAAATCCTAACTCTTGTCCCCAGTTCCTTTTACAGGATTGACTATTGAGTAACAACTATAATGACACTAAGTACTAGTTAACAGTAACAGATGACATTTACCAAGCTTTTATGGGTTTGGCCCTATGCTAAGGGCCTAAGTACATCATCTTTTTACAAGTACAACCACCCTGGTGAATCTTATTAGCCTCACTTTATAGATGAAAAACAAAGACATGGAGGCCCAGAGAAAGTAAACAACCAGCCCAGAGTCACACAGCTCTGGTGTCAGAATGACCTCAGTTTGAGCACCTTCCTCCTCACTTAACTCCAGTGGTCAATCACTTCTCCAAATTTCTGAGCACACACTCAGTGGTGGGGCTCCACTTTCTGCTGATTTCTTTCTGATGTTAAGAATCATTTGGGTGTTTGTGGCAGAGACCATCAAGCTGTTTACCAAATCACTGGCCTTGACCTTCAGGTATTACATGTCCAGTCTGACACGAGCTGGTGTGAGTTTGAACACCACTTATAGACCCTAACCATTAAAAACTTCCCATGGGAGAGAATAACCAAGATGGCAGCATAGGCAAACAGCTGTATTCACTGCCTCCCACAACCACATCAAATTACAACTAAAATACAGAATAACCATCATCCAGAACCACCAGAAAGCTGGCTGAATGGAAGTCCTACAACTAGACAATAAGAAAGCACACTGAGACTGGTAGGCGGTGCAGGGCACAGAACAGGCTGGTTCGGCACCCACATAGGCCACTTTTTTAATTGGGAGGGAGATTATCTCTGGGAAGGCTGCCCGGAGGAGCAAGGAGTCCCAGCCCCACACCAGATGCCCAACCCAGGGTCCCAGAGATGGGAAAAGGAGTCCCTACAGGCAGTAAGAACTAAGGGCTGTAAAAACCAGTGTGGATTGGGGCTCAGTGAAACAAAGGTGGCTGGAGACCCAACTGCTCCTCTTAAAAGGCTGGTACCATGAACGGAACTTACAAGGTCCTGTTTCCTCTAAGCTCCAGTGCTGGGCAGATTCAGACACATACAAGGAGAAACTGGACTGTCTGGCATCGGAACAGGAACTCAGGGGCAGCTTTTCCCCAGACGGAGGTGCTCACAGGGATCCTTGTTCCTGTGCTGGGACCTTCTAGGGTCGCAGGGCTGACTGGCAGCCATTTCTGTTTGCTCCACCCTGATGATTCCCTGAGACTCTGCCCCATCCAATTTATGACCTCACTCAAGCTGTGTGCAGCAGCTTTTTTATATGAATGGCCTGTCCTTGCTCAGGATAAAACCTGTCAAACAAGCTGCAGCTGACTCAGGGAGCCCCAATCCTATCAATAAAAGGCCCAAGACCCAGCACCAGCACCAGCCTGCCTTGCTTCACAGATGGGCCTCATCTGGGCACTTCCAAACCTGATACAAAGAGGAAGAATCTGCAGATGTCTCTGTAGCTCCTGCTGGGTGGCCCCTGGCAGTGGCTGACTTTGCACCTCACTGGAGACCCAAGAGCCAGTGTACCCAGTAGTCAGTGTCAGACCATACCAGATTACAACTCTACACATCCATAAATTAAACACTCAAGGAAGAGCCTCAGTGAGCACCAATGCCCCACTGAAGCAAGTCCTGCTCCACAGGGGTGTCTCCTGCACAGCAGCTCTCCCACTGTAGTTGAAGCTGGTCCCCACAGCCAATTGGCCTAGAGGTCAGTTCTTCCCAGTGACACCAACAGCAATCAAGGTTCAACTACAACAAGACTGTGCACACAGCGCATAAAGGGGTGCACCTAGAGTGTCCACCTCAGTGATTGGGGACGCTGAGCCACTGGGCCCTACAGGACACCTACTACACAAGGCCACTCTATCAACTCAAGGAGACTTAGCAGCTCTCCAATAGCAGCTCTCCTTCCCAGAGATAATCTCCCTCTCCAATACATAAAAACAAACACAGGGAAGCAGCCCAAATGCAGAGACAAAGAAGCATGTCACAAATGGAAGAAAGCAAACTACTAGATATAGAGTTCAAAAACACAGTTATAAGGTTACTCAAGAATCTTCTAGAAACTTCCAAGGAACTTAGTGAGACTTTCAAGGATCTTAGTGAGAATGCCAAAAAAATGGAAAAAGACCAGTCAGAAATTAAGCATACACTGACTAAAATAAAGAATAATATACAGCACCATAGCCAGTTTGGTTCAGTGGATAGAGTGTCAGCCTGCTAACTGAAGGGTCCCAGGTTTGATTCTGGTCAAGGGCACATGCCTGGGTTTCGGACTCTATTCCCAGCAGGGGGCATGGAGGAAGCAGCCAATCAATGATGCTCTCTCATCATTGATGTTTCTATCTCTCTCTCTCTCTCTCCTTTCTTTTCTGAAATCAATAAAAATATTTTTAAAAGAATAGCCAAAACCGGTTTGGCTCAGTGGATAGAGCGTCAGCCTGCGGACTGAAAGGTCCCAGGTTCGATTCCGGTCAAGGGCATGTAACTTGGTTGCGGGCACATCCCCAGTGGGAGGTGTGCAGGAGGCAGCTGGTCGATGTTTCTCTCTCATCGATGTTTCTGACTATCTATCACTCTTCCTTCCTCTCGGTAAAAAATCAATAAAATATATTTAAAAGAAATATATTTTTAAAAGAATAATATACAGGGATTCAACAGTAGAGTAGAGGATCCCAAGAATCAAATCATTGATTTGAAATATGAGGAAGCAAAAACTCCCAACCAGAAGAGGAAAAAGAATCCAAAAATATGAAAATAGTGTAAGGAGCCTCTGGGACGACTTCAAGTGTACCAACATCCAAATTATAGGGATGCCAGAAGAAGAGAGAAAGCAAGATATTGAAAACCTATTTGAAGAAATAATGACAGGAAACTTCCCCTACCTGGTGAAAAAAAAAACTTACAAGTCCAGGAAGCACAGAGAGTCCCAAACAAGAGGAACCCAAAAAGGACCACACCAAGACACATCATAATTAAAATGCCAAGGGCAAAAGACAAAGAGAGAATCTTGAAAGCAGCAACCGAAAAGCAGTTTGTTACCTACAAGGGAGTGCCCATATGACTGTCATGTGATTTCTCAACAGAAACTGTGCAGGCCAGAAGGTGATGGCAAGAAATATTCAAAGTGGTGAATAGCAAGGACCTACAACCAATATTACTCTACCCAGCAAAGCTATCATTTAGAATTGAAGGTCAGATAAAGAGCTGCACAGACAAAAAGAAAAGCTAAAGGAGTTCATCACCACCAAACCAGTATTATATGAAATGCTGAAGGGTATTCTTTAAGAAGAGGAAGAAGAAAAAGAAAAAGATCAAAAATATGAATAACAAAATGGCAACAAATACATATCTATCAACAATTGAATCTAAAAATCAAACGAATAAGAAATCTAATGAGGCCCAGCTCAGATTGGGACCCAGGTAACAGACAGAGACTTGGCCGACAGCAGCTGCCCTATATCTAAATCCAGCCTAGCACCAGGAATGCTCAGGTCCTACTCAAGAATGCAAATAATCCTTTCCACTAATATTTACAGGGTAAACTAAGATTGTTGGTAGAGTATTAAATTTGACAGTAAAATAATAATCAAGTTTTCAGATTAATTTAAATAGGCTAATCGAAATAAGTGAATATTCAAGAAAATTTAATTGTACTGGACAAAAAGCTGTTCCTAAAGTGGTAACTAAAATTTCTATTGGTAGTTCATCTCATGGTAAAATTCCTGAACATGCAATGAAACTAAAGCAGTCATATTTTTGTGCAAAAAATTAAAATTTAAAGTTATCAAGACTGCATTATAAAATTTACAAAAGCTTCCATTAATCAAAAAAGGGGGGATAGTAGGGTAATATCATGTAAGGAAAAATATCCTATAAGTAAATTACATTTAGAAAATTTTTACTTTACAAAATTAATTTTCATTTGTAATACTAACAGCAAGACACCCCTGAAAAACACACATGATGTCTAAATAAGACAAAGGAAAATCGTTTGGGAAAAAATAAAAAGGATCCCAAATCAATTATATAGAAAAGATTCCTTTATTAACTTTTGGTCAAGAATATGTTTCTATATTTTCAGAAAACAACTCCAAGACCATGTGGATTCCTGCAACAGAGAGGAATTGACAGGTCTGCTCAAACCACGAAGACAAGAGGAGAAACAGTCCAGAGATGGGAGACGCTGACGACGCCTTGCCACGCTAGCAGTCAGCAGCTGTGCATCACAGCAGGTTGCCTAGGACCAAACCAGAGAGGGTCGGACCTGCATTGCCACCATGTGCCCACCATCCAGATATCATTGCTGACATGTACACGTAAGGAATTGTTTGACAGTGAAACGGGGACTCAGAACTGTTGGACATTGAAATTGGGACTCAAACATTTTTTATTATTATATGTTTATTTCTAGTCTGCAGAGGCAAGATTTTTTAAAGGAAAGAAATGGGGGGAAAATAGATACAGAGGCAAAGAAGCATTGAACAGACTGTCAAACTACAGCGGGAAGGCAGGGGAGGTTGCGGGGGCAGGCTGTAAGAGAGCAACCTAAGGACTTGTACGCATGCATATAAGCATAACCAATGGATACAAGACACTGGCGGGGGGGGGGCGGGGAACAGGTAAAGGCATGTACTGGGGGGTAGGGGAGGCCGGGGGGGAGGTCAATGGGGAAAAAAAAAAGGAGACATATGTACTACTATTTGTAATACTTCAAACAATAAAAAATAATAATAAAATATTTTTTTATAAAAGAAAAAAAAAGAAATCTAATGAACAGAATAAACTGGTGAATAAAATAGAATCAGAGGCATGGAAATGGAACAGACTGTCGATTCTCAGAGGGAAGGAGGGGTGGGGGGCAGGATGAGATTAAACAAAGATCTTATATGCATGTATGCATTACCTATGGTCACAGACAACAGTGTGGTGAAGGCCTTGGGGTTGGGGCCGCGAACCAGGTGAAGGGGAGCTATGCGGGGATGGAGGGAGAAAGAGGGACATCTGTAATAATCTCAACAATAAAAATTTAAAAAAATTAAAAGGCAAAAAAAAAAAAAAAAAACTTCCCATGGGAACCTGTAAGGTATCTCCCTCCCCTCACCTCTAACACCATGTGGCTGTGAGCTATGGATGAAAAGAGCCACATTATGGAAGAGTGATTTCATGGAACAGAGACCCTGCTCCAACCCCAGACAACTCCACCCTCCTCCCCCTGAATATATGAGCAAGAAATCAACGCTTGTTGTGCTAAGCCATCAAGATCTGAGTACAGACTGCTGAAATAGTAAACCTACCCTGACTAAAACAGTGCTCAATAGATGGTTGATTTAAAAGCGATATTTGGAGCAACAATGAGATTGCAGGAGCATTTTCTGTCAGCAGGGAGTGGTTCAGGCACACTCGGAGAAGACAACATCTATTCATTCATTGACTGGATGCACTTTGAGGGTAGGGTGCTGACAAGTCTGCACCTTGGGGGCAGGAAGCTGACAAGGAGCTGAAGGGGAGACCAGAGATGGTTGATCTGGGTATCTGGGAGCAGGGAGAGATGAGATGTGCCTCAGAGTCCTCAAAGAAGGGCTACTTCTGTGTTCAAGGACCAACTGGAGCAGCTGAGAGCAGCTACAAAGACGGAAGGACTTAGGCTCCTGACAAGAAAGGGCTAGCCAGGTGTGAGAGGAAGCCTGTGTGGCCTGCGTGGCCTGCATGGCTGGCAGCCTGGGCAGCCTAGAGGCTCCATCTGAGATCTGGCCCAGTCCTCTGAAACATGAGCTGGCATTGTGTCCCTGCAGCTGGTTTCCCACTGCCTACTCTCTCTCTTTCTCCTTTTTCTTTCTCTGAACTCTTCCTGCCACCGACTCCTGCTCTTCAGTCACTTCATTAGAGAGAAATTGACAATCCCGCTAGAGCAAAAACTCCCCAAACCTGCAAGCAGGCATCCCTCTGCCCACCCACACACATTCTGCCCCACTCATTTGCATGTCAATACCCAGAATGCCCTGCTGGCTCATGCCACAGCCATTAGACACTTTGGACAGCTGTTGCCAGCGTCTGAAGCCTGGAGTTGGCAGAGCTGACGTCCCTCGGAGGGCAAGGCTTTTACTTTCATGCCAGCTAACATTGGGAATGAGCGGCATCACCTGCAGCCTCGTCTCCTGACAGGCTTCTGCTAGCATCACTCAAGTTGGCACAAGGCAAAAAGAAACGCAGATGCACTAAGAAATCATTTTTAAAGCCGTTTGACCAGCTTTAAAGTCCTCCCGCTGTTGCTCACCAAGTCCATCCACCAACACAGCCCCCTCACATTCCAGCTCAGCAGTCCTCAGCCCAAGAAGATATCCTCTGGCCACCGTGGGCTACAAGAGAACTTTCTCAAAACCCGGATTTGGGGAGTTTTTCTACCTCCCTCATAACTCCAGAGTGCAGCAACTTCCTCCTTGAGTCCAGAAAGAGCAAGCAACTTGCCCAAAACCACACAGGTATGATGAGCCCTCAGCAATATCTCAGAGTTCCCCCAAGCTGCTACATCAGAGGGATCAGTCCAGAGTTCCAGAGAACAACTCGGGAAAAGCCAGCTTCTCCAGGTCGGGGAGAGGAGAGTCAGACATCAGCAGCAAGACAGTATCTGAGAAAATAATCGTAAAGTATGGTGACAAATGTGTGTGTGCAAGGTAGGCAGGAAGGCATATAAAAAAAAAACAGCAAACAGAACACGATTCCCATGTTCCACATTCTCCAAAAAGGGCCTAGTTTGTGTAGAATATATGAGACATAGCTGCTTCCGCCCCATCGAAATGTAAAGCACCATCCCCGACTCAGATAGATATTTGATAACTCAACAAGTCATTCATTCAATAACACGTATAATGCTTACTATGTTTCTGGTACCATGGCAGTAGCTGGGGACAGACAAATGAAAGATGTGGCCTCTCCAAGATGGTGCCTTCATAGCCAGTGTGGCCAGCAAGCCCCTTTCCTTTCTGCCATATGCGGCACTGCTTTCCAGGGGTCAGGGATGGGTTTCCCTGAGTCATCCTGCTCCTTTGCCAGGGCAGCACCACGTCCAGTAGCGCAGGGGAACAAGTGGAGTCTGGGCCACACTGCTCCATTCTAAGGAGGTTCTGATGCTCTCCAGCATGGGGATCTTGGACAAGTTTCTCATGTCCATGCCTCAGCTTCCTCACTGCAAAATGGAGCTAACAACAGAACTCCCTCACAGAGTGGAGATGTGGACTGAATGAGTTAACACACGCAATGCTCTTAACACAGTGTGTCTGACACACATCAAGCACTCGATAAACATTAGCCATTGTTATCATTGCAGCTGGCTTCGCACATTAACAAAAGTCACTGCCAAAGCTTAAGGAAAAAGCAGCCAACGGCCACAGACCTGAGCAAAGCTAAATGGTTTTTATAGGAACTAGACCATGGATTTGGCCTCCTTGGATTGGGGCTTTAACCAGATAAACACAGGAAAACAAGTGCTTATAACATGCATAGACCAGGGGATAAATTGATTATTGGAATGGCGATTGGCCAGTAAGCGAGAAGAATTCAGATTTAAACATACATTTGAAAGATCTGCTCCTGCTCCCTGGCTCTCAGCCACTGCCTTGCTGTGGGGTGGAGGAAAGGTGAGGCGGGAAAGGAGTCACAGGGAGACTTCTGAGATAGTGCTATAGCCCAGAACCAGAAAAGGCAGGGATCCTAACAGGAGGTCAGTGTAACCCTAGCTCCTTGAGAAAGGTGATGGGTGGGCCATTGCTAAATGTTTCACCGTCTGGACACCACCCTCTCCTTGGTGTCTTCCCACCTGCCCTCCTGGATCCCAACCCTCAGGGTGGGGTCAGAGACAGAAGGATTTGAAAGACCAAGCCCCAAATCATAGGAAAACTCCTTTCTCTGTTCCCCAGGATTAGGAGATTAGGAGAACAAAGGAGCAATTCACCAGTGGATTCTGCAATTCTCCCACGTCCAACTCAGCAACCCCCAAGTTCCCACCATCTCAAGTGGCTAGAGAGGCTGAGACCAGCTGGCTAGACTTAAACAGAGTGTGCACCAATGCCTCTCCCAGGGACACTTTAATGTGTTCTGTGCACGTAGCCTGGGGTAGAATGGAGTGTATGTGTGTGTGTGTGTGTGGGGGGGGGGGGGGGGTGCGCGTTGCTTAGAGAAAAATCAGAGGTAAAGGAGACAGGTATTGGACCAGAAAACCTCCCAAGATCTTCTATTCATAAAAAATGCCTGGTTCCCACCCAGCTTTCTTAAATCCAGAAGACAAACCCTGAGCAGACAGCTGCTGTATGACTTATAGAAGTCAACCCCACCTCCAACAGATACACACGCTGCAAAAGGGTACATTTTGAAACTTTGGGGAAATTGGGGGAGAATAAAACTTACCCACAATTTCATCATGGGTAGCATTTTGGTATATTTCTTCTAGTTTCCTCCCCTACATATCTTTTAAAATAAATATAATATCAGCCAATTCACACTTTCTTGGGTCCTATAATGTCTTCTTTTTCCTAACATTATACCACAAATATTATTCCATGTTGCCACATTCTTTCCATCCAGCCTTCTTATGGAATGGAGGCCAATTTGAGCACTGATTATTGAAGGGGTTCAAAGTCATTCACAACAGGGAAGCGAAGACTAAAGGTGATCCTGAGTTAACATGTTTAAGCTCATGCAAGGCAACTTCCAAATACAATATGGTCCAATTAAAATAAGATGGAAACAATGAAAACTGAAGCTGTAAGGGAAATTTTGCTGACTGTTAAGATAATTATACTCCAAAGTGGATTTAAATTCCCTGGATCTTTCTGTTCAGGGTGACTTGTGGTCAATCCTTCCTATATGCCAAGAGATGCATAAAATGTGACTCCTCTTACCAAAGGGGGTTAGTATTTTATCCTTTTTTAAAAAATATTGTTATTGATTTTTAGAGAGAGAGGGAAACATCCATGTGTGAGACTGAAACATTGATTGGCTGCCTCCTGCATGCCTCCCATTAAGGATTGAGCCTGCAACCTGGGCACATGCCCTTGACTGGAAATCAAACCTGAGACCCTTAGGTGCTTGGGCCAATGCTCTAATCACTGAATACACTGGCCATGGCTATTCAATCATTCCTAATGAAACTTTTCTTCAATTCCTGCTTTCCTCTGAAAAATATATTCACATACATTCTCATTTCCTAGAACCATACCCTCCCACCTCCTAAACCTACACAGCCTCTTCCTCACTTTCTCTAGACTAGGCATGTTCCAAATAGGTGGTATTGAGGGACTCCTAAAAATATCTATTTAGCAACAAACAAGCAAACAAAACAAACTCATAGACACAGACAACAGTATGGTGGTTATCAGAGGGGAAGTGGGGTGGGAGAAGGTGGAAAGGAATTAAATATATGGTGACTAGACTTTGGGTGGTGAATACATAATGTGATATACAGATGATGTACACCTGGAATTTATATAGTGTTATTAACAAATTTTTACCCCAATCAATTTAACTTTTCAAAATTTCTTTTTTTATGGAATTGGGGATTTGTTGGCAAATGTAACTTTTAGCAAGGGTTAGCATATCCTTTACTTAGCTCTACTTTCTTATTCTCTAGATATAACCAGAAAGTTATTAGATGCAATGTCTGAAGCAGAAGTGTATTAGAAGCAAAAGTATAAACAAGGAAAGGTGGAGTAGATATTGCTTTGCTTTGTTGAGGGAATAACCATCAAGAGGTGACAGTTCAGTTTTGGGGGGAACAGCACAGCAGGTGGATCAGAGAACCTTAGCTTGGAGGGTTGATGCATCCTGCCACTCAACTCTCTTCTCTGGTCCATAGAGCAGGGAGGCCATACTAAGATCAAGAGAGAAGCCTACTCTTCCTCTCTCTGCAATTTCCAAAGAGCCATCAGCTACCTTCAGCTGGGTTTAGAAAGACAAGAGACCCAGCTTGGTGGAGTTCTCATGGAGCAACCCTCCAGTTTGGACCAGTTTTGTCATGGCCCACAGAGCTCAGGGAAGGCTCAAGATTTGAATGGACAAAAAAAAAAAAAAAAAAGGCGCAAAAATTAGTGGTCACAGTTTGGAAGAAAAGATATTCTTTTTTTCCAAGTTTAGTTGCCAAAGGTATGGGATGGGAGGAGAATAGAGAAGTTTTTCATTGGAGGTTATGCAGTTATCATTGGAGGTTCCAGGAACTGACTGATACCATTAATGATCAGTGCCTCCCCCTTACCTTCTTTGGAGAACTCATTCCTGACTTAGCTTCAGCCTTTCGTGTCTGAGTTCTCAGGCCCCTCACCCAGCTGCTCATGGGGAAATACCCTCATAACTAAGGGTGAGCAGGCAGTGGGGAGAGGGGGTGAAGGAGGATAGAATGATTACAATAAAAGCCCATGCCAAAGTGAAAGAGAAAAGCCATTGTCATCTCTAGCTCACAGGACAACTAAAGTCCCCACTTGGAAAGATGCTATTGTGAATCTAAGTTGTTGATAAGACACAGACACTGTTGGGGTAGGGAGTTGATGATTCTTTCAACTAATTTTTTAAATGTCCTAACAAATCAATAGCTGGTAAAAGGACCTCAAAGATCATCTCAAAAAGTCCTCCTTCTGCAGATGAAGGCATCCAGGTTCAGTCAGCCTAAATGGCCTGCCCAAAGTCATGGTAGTTAGGCCAGAACCAAGACTGCAGCCAGTGTCTTAAATCCGGCTATGGGTTCTTTGCATGATCCTATGTTCATATTCATAGCACCAGCATGTGAGCCCTCCCAGCCTCACCAATATTCCCCCTCCCTGACACACAGCACGGGAAGTCTCCTTAGAGTAATGATAGTGGAAAAAAAATAACAAACACTGCTCTAATAGAGGAGGGAAACAGGGATGGGGGAAGTTGCCAATTCTAACTGCTAAGATAGCTGCTATTATTGTTATTATTATTATTATCATTATCATCATCACTTAAAACATTTTGTATGCATGACCTAAATTAATCCTCCTAACAATCTTAAGAGGTAAGTATTATTATATTCATTTAAGATGATGAAACAGCTGTAGAGGTGTTGTCCAAGGCCACACAGCTAGTAACTGGCAAAGGCATGATTCCAGCCCAGTCCTGTGTGGCTGCATAGTCAGTCCAGTAGAAGAGATATCTTTCCCAGAGTATCCCATCTCTAAACTCTACCATCTACTCCACCAGCCCACATCTACCTATGGAGGACCATTAAGTTCTAAGGAAGGAGACAGACAAGTGCTGGAAAAATTCTGGATTGAGTTGAAGATGAGGCGGAAGAAAAATGGCCTCACTCTGCCCAAGAGTCTGCCTCTTCCTCCTCTTCCAGTAGGCCTGGAGCCATTGAGACCAAGAGCCTGGAACTTGAAGTAGAGAGAGCAGTGATAAGGGGGAGGATGGCCTTGCTATGTGCTGGGTTACTGCAGCCAAGCTTGGCTGGGTCTGCAGCCAAGCCCAAGAGATGGGGTGACCTCTACACAAACAAAACTTCCCTGGGCAGCACTTCTGCAAATATAAACATGGACTCACCACGTGAGGGGTTCAACCAGTTCATGTAAACACCAAAGGGAGAAAAAAATTCAAGGGAAAAAAAATATGCTGCGAAGGGATAGAGCAGGATATGTAGTTTTGTGACTCAAAGAGAGGAATGTCAAGAGTTAACCAGCTCAGAACCCACTAGGTCTGCAGAGGGCCTCTTCCAAACCGGGGCACAGGGAGCCTTGATCCCCTCATGATGGGGGAAGTCCTTTGTCAGGTGCAGTGATCCATGAATGGTTGGCTTTTCCCTTCACATCTGAAGTATATTGGGTTAGACTTCCATGGAAAACAGAGCCGGTAATCCTGAAGCAGGAAGGTGGGCTAGCAGTTAGCTAACAGAAGGGCTACTCTGTTGCCAGGTGCCTTTGTGGAAGGAAGGTATCTCAAGAGGTCCATCTAAGCTTGGAAACAGCTGACCTGCTAGCAGGCAGGGAATGGATGGACTGAACTCTGAAGAAACAGCACAGCCTCCCTTCTTCCCCTGACTCCCCCACCCTGTTGTTTGTGCTGGCAAAGAGGATGCTTTCCCCATGCCCCATGTTATCTGTGAGAATGCCAGTGGAGTCTGTTGTTTTTGCAAATATTCCATGCTGCCCCTGTGAGAAGAACCAGTTCTCCAGAGCATTTGCAAATATCACCAGAAGATTTTTGATAGCACTCCATCTCTGCCTTTACCTTAAAATAAACCAGCCAAGGAGAAGGTTGGCAGCTGGACTGAGTCGACAGTAGGAGACAGGATGCTCTGTGTTGCTGTTGTGGACTCCCCAGCATTTCCTGAAGAAACCACAGAGTTCTGAGATGTCACCACAGGCAGGGCAATCAGAGGTCTCCAACTCTGTACTGAACCAGAAGGATGGTGTGTACTGCCCCAGACACCATGGCTGTGTTGGGATTCCTTAAAGCAAGCATAGCCTCCTGGTGGCTCAGTGGGGCACCTGAGAGGCTCCCTTGGGAGCCAAAATTGCACTGAAACCCAGTGTAATTGCACACAGCTGGGAGACAGACACGGGGAAGGAGACATGAGCAGGTATAGCTTGGAGGAGACTGGAAGAGGTTGGAAGGCAGTACAAAGAGGAATATGGGCAGGTGTGTTTCAGTATATTCACAACAAACCCTATGTACCTTATGGTACACATTCACTTTCATATCATCACATGTAGGCATGTAGGACTATCTATATGGGCCAAATCAATAATAGATAAGTCCTATAACAACAGAAGATGTTTGGGGCAACCCAGTCCAGTGGGCTCCTTGGTCCACCATTTCTTATCTGTGTGACCTTGGGCATGTAACATGACTTCTCTGTACCACAGTTTAAAAATAGGATTAATTGTAGTTCATACTAGGTTAGTTACAGGAATTAAGTAAGTTAATATTTGTGAAGCACTTAGAACAGTGCCTGGCACATAGCAAGCATTATTAGTATTTGTTAAACATACAGAGGCTCAAATGAATCTGTCCAGTATTGAATGACAAAGGGCTTCTTGCCCTATTCTGTTTTTCATTCATTTATTTATTTAATAAATAATTGTTGGGTGCCTACCCCATGTCAAGCTCTGTGTTGATAACACAGCTGTGAAAATGAGCAAAAACAACCATGGCCTGGCCACTTTCAAGGCTTGGAGTCTACAAGTCAGCTCTTTTGATGAGCTTTTCCTCCAAGCACCTCCAGGCCAATGTCAGATTAAACCATCCCAGCCTAGATCAGGTCTCGCCTAGGTCAGTGGTCCACAAACTCATTAGTCAACAGAGCCAAATATCAACAGTACAACGATTGAAATTTCTTTTGAGAGACAAATTTTTTAAACTTAAACTTCTTCTAACGCGACTTCTTCAAAATAGACTCGCCCAGGTTGGCGCAAACACGCGGATTCAGAGGAGCTCTACACTCTACCACGGAAAGGTCAGATTTCACCTGGGATAAGGAGAGAGAGAACTACATAACTAGACACATAGAGAAGAGAGACCATGGGGAGACAAAAAAACAGCCCACATGTGAAAGAAAAGAAGGCATCACCAGAAAAGGAAGTAAACGAAATGGAGGCAAGCAACCTTCCAGAAAAAGAATTCAGAGAAATGGTCATAAGGTGGCTGAAAAGAATGGAAGACAAATTCGACAATATGAGTAAGAACCAAGAGGAAATGAAGAAGAATCAAGAAGAAATGAAAAATGACATCGCTGCTGTAAAGAACTCAATAGAAAGCATCAAGAGTAGACTAGAAGAAGCAGAGGACCACATCAGTGAGCTAGAAGACAAGGTAGGAAAAAATACCCAAGTAGAGCAGCTTCTAGAAAAAAAATTAAAAAGCAGGAGGAGAGCCTAAAGGAACTTGGGAAAACACAAAACAGAACAACATCCACATAATAGGGGATCCAGTAGGAGAGGAAAGTGAGCAAGGAATAGAAAACCTGTTTGAAGAAATAATGACAGAAAACTTCCCTGACATAAGGAAGAAAAAACCCACACAAATCCAAGAAGCTCACAGAGTCCCAAGCAAAATGAACTCCAAAGACTGATGCCAAGGCACATTATAATTACATTGGCAAACACCAACGACAAAGTAAGAATCTTAAAAGTGGCCAGAGAGAGACAGAAAGTTACCTACAAAGGAACCCCCATCAGACTAGCACAAGGGTGGGCAAACTTTTTGACTCAAGGGCCACAATGGGTTCTTAAACTGGACCGGAGGGCCGGAACAAAAGCATGGATGGAGTGTTTGTGTAAACTAATATAAATTCAAAGCAAAGGAGCGGAGGAAAGAGCAAGAGAACCGGATAGAACAGCCGGATCCAGCCCGTGGGCCATAGTTTGCCCAAGGCTGGTAGCAACTGATTTCTCAACAGAAACTCATCAGGCCAGAAGGGAATGGAATGAAATATACAAAATCATGCAAAGGAAGGGTCTGAATCCAAGAATACTGTACCCAGCAAGGCTATCAATCAAAATTGAAGGTGAAATCAGGAGCTTCACAGACAAAAAAGGACTAAGGTAATTTATTACCACCAAACCAGATGCAAGAAATGCTAAAGGGTCTGCTGTAAAAAAAAGAAATAGGAAGAGAAGAAGGAACACAGGGGTAAAGAATAAAAATGGCGACAAATAAGTACCTATCAATAATAACTTTAAATGTAAACGGATTAAATGCCCCAATCAAAAGGCATAGGGTAACGGATTGGATAAGAAAACACAACCCATATATCTGCTGTCTACAAGAAACCCACCTCAAGAAAAAACACGCACATAGACTGAGGGTGAAGGGGTGGAAAAAGGTTTTTCAGGTGAATGGAAATGAAAAAAAAATCTGGGGTAGCAATACCTATATCTGACAAATTAGATCTCAAAGTGAAGGACATAACAAGAGATAAGGAAGGCCACTTCATAATACTAAAGGGAGCAATCCAACAAGAAGAAATAACTCTGGTAAACATATACGCACCCAATACAGGAGCACCCAAATACATAAAAAAAACTCCTGGAGGATATCAAAGGAGAGATTGACAGCAATAGAATCATAGTAGGAGACTTTAATACCCCACTATCACCATTGGACAAATCCTCTAAACAAAAAATCAGCAAAGAAACATCAATCCTAAATGACTCACTAGACCAGATGGAATTAATTGACATCTTCAGAACATTTCACCCCAAAGCCACAGAATATACATTCTTCTCAAGTGCACATGGGTCATTTTCAAAGATAGATCATATATTGGGTCACAGGCAAAGTCTCTTCAAATTCAAGAAGATAGAAATCATATCAAGCATCTTCTCAGATCACAGTGGCATAAAACTGGAAATCAACTACAATAAAAACAATCCAAAGAAATCAAACATATGGAGACTAAACAGCATGCTATTAAACAATGACTGGGTTACCAGAGAGATCAAGGAAGAAATAAAAAACATCATGGCAACAAATGACAATGAAAACACAACAATCCAAAATCGATGGAACACAGCGAAAGCAGTCTTGAGAGGGAAGTTCATAGCTCTACAAGTCTACTGCAAAAAACAAGAAGCAATGGTAATAAATTACCTAACCCTACAACTCAAGGAGTTAGAAGAGAGCAACAAGAAAAGCCCAGTGTAAGGAGAAGGAAGGAAATAATAAAGATCAGAACGGAGATAAACAACATTGAGACCAAAAAAACAATACAAAAGATCAACAAAACCAAGAGCTGGTTCTTTGAAAGAAATAACAAGATTGATGAACCTCTAGCCAGGCTCACCAAGAAGCAAAGAGAGAGGACCCAAATAAACAAAATCAGAAATAAAAGAGGTAAAATAATAAAGACCCCACCGAAATACAACGGATTGTTTAAAAATACTACGAACAACTCTATTCCAACAAACTGGACAACCTGGAGGAAATGGACATATTCCGAGAAAAATATGACCTTCCAAAACTCAATCAGGAAGAATCTAAACATCGCAATAGGCCAATAACTATGGAAGAAATTGAAGCAGACATCAAACAGCTTCCAGCAAACAACAGCCCGGGGCAAGACGGCTTCACAGGGGAGTTTTACCCAAGTTTTATTCAAGGAAGAACTAAAACCTATTCTCCTCAGACTATTCCAAAAAATTCAAGAGGAAGGAACCCTTCTAAGCTCCTTCTATGAAGCCAGCATCACCCTAATATCAAAACCAGATAAAGACAACACAATGAAAGAGAATTACAGGCCAATATCCCTCATGAACGTAGATGCCAAAATCCTCAACAAAATTCTAGCAAATCGGATCCAGCAGTACATCAGAAAGATTATACACCATGACCAACTAGGATTTATCCCAGGAATGCAAGGAAGGTACAATATCCACAAACAATAAACGTGATACATCACATAAACAAATTGAGATATAAAAATCACATAGTCATATCAATTGATGCAGAAAAACCATTTGACAAAATCCAACACCCTTTATTGATAAAAACTCTCAGCAAGGTGGGAATAGAAGGATCATACCTCAACATAATAAAAGCTATATATGACAAACCCACAGCTAACATCATACTCAATGGGCAAAAACTAAAACCATTTCCCCTAAGAACAGGAACAAGACAGGGATGCCCACTCTCACCACTCCTGTTCAACATAGTACTCGAAGTATTAGCCATTGCAATTAGACAAGAAGAAGAAATAAAAGGCATCCAAATTGGAAAAGAAGAAGTAAAGCTGTCCTTATTTGCAGATGACATGATATTGTACATAAAAAACCCAAGACTCCATCAAAAAACTAACAGACTTAATAAATGAATTCGGCAATGTAGCAGGATACAAAATTAACGCCAAGAAATCTATGGCATTTCTATACATCAATAGTGAATGTACTGAAAGAGAGACTGAAAAAGCAATCCCATTTACCATCGCACCAAAAAAAATTAAGATACCTAGGAATAAACTTAACTAAGGAGGTAAAAGATCTATACACGGAAAACCACAGGGCACTGAAAAAAGAGATAGAGGAAGACGTAAACAGATGGAAGAACATACCATGTTCATGGGTTGGGAGAATCAACATCATTAAAATATCCATACTACCCAAAGCAATTTATAGATTCAATGCACTCCCCATTAATATACGAATGGCGTATTTCACAGACCTAAAAAGAACTCTCCAAAAATTCATCTGGAATAAAAAAAGACCCCGAATAGCCACAGCAATCCTGAGAAAGAAGAACAAAGTAGGAACCAAGATGACGGCATAGGTAAATACCTAAACCGCTGCCTCGCACAACAATTTCAAAACTACAACTAAAAGACAAAACATCTATCACCCAGAACCACAGGAAAGCTGGCTGAGTGGAAGTTCTACAAAGAAGGGAAGAGAAAAGAGCATTGAGATGTGCACAAGCGCTGAAAAGCTGAGGTACACAGGCGCGCGAATCGGGCTGGTGGTGGGCGACTGGGTGCGCTGCTTTTTTCAACCCGAAGGGAGACAAACTCCCAATTACTCTGAAGTCCAGTTTCTGGGGAGACGCTGGGGACCCAAACTCCTATGGGGAGAAGCTGGACTGTCTGCCATCAGGTCGGAAAGTGAGGGTGGCTTTCTTGCAGAGGTGTACACAGCAATCATTGTTTACTGTGCTGGGGTGCGGGACACGGGGACACGGAAACTCGGAGACACAGAGACAGCTGACTGGCAGCCATCACGGTTTGCCACACCCTAGCCTAGTGATGCCCTGAGACCCCACACAATCTACAAACCCACCCAAGCTCCATGCAGCAGCTTTTGCATATATATGGTCTGCCCTATTGCAGCTTAACCTAACAAACTGCAGCTCTGGTCAGACAGCTCCAAAACCTCCAAACCCCAAGCAAAGAGGAGAAAACTGTAGTTCTCGCTGTAGCTCCTGCTGGGTGGCCTCAGACAGTAGCTGACCTGCACCCCATTGGAGATCCAGAAGCTAGTGTATCTAGTGGTCAGTGTGAGACAACACCAGATTTCAACTACTCACATCCATAAGTGACACATTCAAGAGGCAGACTCAGCGAGCACCAAAGCCCCACTGAAGCAAGTCCTGCCCCATAAGCATGTCTCCAGAACAGCAGTTATTCCATTGTAGACACAGCAGGTCCTCACAGCCAGTTGGCCTGGAGGTCAATTCCTCCCAGTGTACCAATAGCAATCAAGGCTTAACTACACCAAGACTTTGCACTCAGCCCACAAGGGGGTGCACCAAGAGTGTCCACCTCAGGTGATAGGCTGAACCACTGGTCACCTACCACAGAAAACCACTCCATCAACACAGGAAAGCAGCATAATTCAGAGACAAAGAAACATGTCACGAATGAAAGAAATGGAGGAAAGCAAACTACTGGACATAGAGTTCAAAACCATATTTATAAGGTTACTCAAGAATCTTCCAAAAACCACTGAGAAACTTGATGAGACCTCTGAGGAGCTTAGTGAGACCTTCAAGGACCTTAATGAGAATGCCAAAAAAGTGGAAAAGGACCAGACAGAAATTAAGCATACACTGTCTGAAATAAAGAATATACAGAAATTCAACTGTAGATCAAAGGACCCCAAGAATCAAACCAAAGATCTGAAATATGAGGAAACAGAAAACACCAAACCAGAAAAACAAAAAGAAAAAAGAATCCAAAAATATGAAGATAGTGTAAGGAGCCTCTGGGACAACTTCAAGTGTACCAACATCTGAATTATGGGGGTGCCAGAAGAAGAGAGAGAGCAAAATATTGAAAACCCGTTAGAAAAAATAATGACTGAAAACTTTCCCTACCCGGTGAAAGAAATAGACTTACAAGTCCAGGAAGCGCAAAGAACCCCAAACAAGTACAAGTCCAGGAAGCGCAAAGAACCCCAAACAAGAGGAATCCAAAGAGGACCACACCAAAACACATCATAATTAAAATGCCAAGGGCAAAAGACAAAGAGAGAATCTTGAAAGCAGCAAGAGAAAACCAGTTAGCTACCTACAAGGGAGTACCCATACGACTGTCAGCTGATTTCTCAACAGAAACTATGCAGGCCAGAAGGAAGTGGCAAGAAATATTCAAAGTGATGAACAGCAAGAACCTGCAACCAAGATTTCTCTACCCAGCAAAGCTATCATTCAGAATTGAAGGTCAGATAAAGAGCTTCACAGACAAGAAAAAGCTAAAGGAGTTCATCACCACCAAACCAGGATTATATGAAATGCTGAAGGGTATTCTTTAAGAAGAGGAAGAAGAACAAGAAAAAGGTAAAGATAAAAATTATGAACAACAAAATGACAACAAATACATACCTACCAACAAGTGAATCTAAAAATCAAGTGAATAAAAAATCTGATGAAGAGAATGGACTGATGAATATAATAGAATCAGGGACATAGAAAGGGAGTGGACTGACAATTCTCAGGGGGAAGTGGGTGTGAGAGGTGCAGGAAGAGACTGGACAAAAATCTTACACCTATGGATAAAGACAGTGGTGGAGTGTAAGGGCATGGCGTGGGGTGGGGAATCAGGTGGAGGGGAGCTATGGGGGAAAAAAAAGAGGAACACCTGTAATAATCTGACAATAAAGATTTATTTTTAAAAAAAGAAGAACAAAGTAGGAGGGATCGCAATACCAGATTTCAAGCTGTATTACAAAGCCACTGTTCTCAAAACTGCCTGGTACTGGAACAAGAACAGACATATAGATCAATGGAATAGAATAGAGAACCCAGAAATTGACCCAAATCACTACACTCAATTAATATTTGACAAAGGAGGCATGAACATACAATGGAGTCAAGATAGTCTCTTCAATAAATGGTATTGGGAAAATTGGACAGATACATGCAAAAAAATGAAACTAGACCACCAACTTACACCATACACAACAATAAACTCAGAATGGATCAAGGACTTAAACATATGACGAGAAACCATAAAAATACTAGAGGAATCCACAGGCAGAAAAATCTCTGACATATGCTGAAGCAATTTCTTCACTGATACTGCTCCTAGGGCAATGGAAACTAAAGAAAATAAACAAATGGGACTACATCAAAATAAAAAGCTTTTGCACAGCAAAGGAGACCATCAATAAAACAACAAGAAAGCCCACTGCATGGGAGGACATATTTGCCAATGATATCAATGATAAGCGTTTAATCTCCAACATTTACAGGGAACTCATGCAGCTTAACAAAAAGAAGATAAACAACCCAATCAAAAAAATGGGCAACTGATCTAAATAGACACTTTTCGAAAGAAGACAGAAGGAAGGCCAAGAGACATATGAAAACATGCTCAAAGTCACTAATTATCAGAGAGATGCAAATCAAAACAACAATGCGGTACCAGCTCACACCTGTCAGAATGGCTATTATCAACAAATCAACAAATGACAAGTGCTGGCGAGGATACGGAGAAAAAGGAACCCTCGTGCACTGCTGGTGGGAATGCAGACTGGTGCAGCCACTGTGGAGAACAGTATGGAGTTTCCTCAAAAAACTAAAAATGGAGCTCCCATTTGACCCAGTAATCCTACTTCTAGGAATATATCCCAAGAAACTAGAAACACCAATCAGAAAGGATATATGCACCCCTATTTGATAGCAGCACAATTCACCATAGCTAAGATTTGGAAACAGCCTAAATGCCCATCAGCAGATGAGTGGATTAAAAATCTGTGGTATATCTACACAATGGAATACTATGCTGCGGTAAAAATGAAGGAGTTCTTACCATTTGCAACAACATGGATGGAACTGGAGAGCATTATGCTAAGTGAAATAAGGCAGGCAGAGAAAGATAAATATCACATGACCTCACTCATTTGTGGAATATAATGAACAACATAAACATGAACAAAAATAGATCCAGAGATAGAGAAACATCAATCAGAATGTCAAACCTCAGGGAAGGTAGGGGAGGGTGGGGGTAAGGGGGAGAGATCAACCAAAGGACTTCCTTCTGTCTTCTTTCGAAAAGTGTCCATTTAGATCAGTTGCCCATTTTTTTTTTAAATATATTTTATTGATATTTCACAGAGAGGAAGGGAGAGGGATAGAGAGCTAGAAACATCGATGAGAGAGAAACATTGATCAGCTGCCTCCTGCACACCTCCCACTGAGGATGTGCCCGCAACCAAGGTACATGCCCTTGACCGGAATCGAACCCAGGACCTTTCAGTCCGCAGGCCGACGCTCTATCCACTGAGCCAAACCGGTTTCGGCTTTTATTTTATTTTTTTATTAAGGTATTATATGTGTACATATCTTACCATTGTCCCCCCACCCCACTCTCATACATGCCCTCACCCCCCAATGTTTTGCATCCATTGGTTATTCTTATATGCATGCATATAAGTCCTTCGGTTGATCTCTTATTTCCCCCACCTCTCCCTAACCTTCCCGCTATAATTTGACAGTCTGTTTGATGCCTTACTGCCTCTGTATCTATCTTTTTGTTCATCAGTTTAAAATGTGTTTTATTATCCACAAATGAGTGAGATCATGTGGTATTTTTCTTTCATTGACTGGCTTATTTCACTTAGCATAATGTTCTCTAATTCCATACAGGTTGCTACAAATGGTAATAATTCCTTCTTTTTTATGGCAGCATAGTATTCCATTGTGTAGATGTACCATAGTTTTCTGATCCAGTCATCTGCTGACGGGCACCTAGGCTGTTTCCAAATATTAGCTATTGTAAATTGTGCTGCTATGAACATAGGGGTGCATATATCCTTTCTGATTGGTGTTTCTAGTTTCTTAGGATATATTCCTAGGAGTGGGATTACTGGGTCAAATGGGAGTTCCATTTTCAGTTTTTTGAGGAAACTCCATACTGTTCTCCACAGTGGCTGCACCAGTCTGCGTTCCCACCAGCAGTGCACAAGGGTTCCTTTTTCTCCGCATCCTCGCCAACACTTGTTGTTTGTTGATTTGTTGATGATAGCCATTCTGACAGGTGTGAGATGGTATCGCATTGTTTTGATTTACATCTCTCGGGTAATTAGTGACTTTGAGCATGTTTTCATGTGTCTCTTGGCCTTCCTTCTGTCTTCTTTCTAAAAGATTCTATTTAGGTCCGTTGCCCATTTTTTTATTGGATCATTTATCTTCCTTTTATTAAGTTGTATAAGCTGCCTGTAGATGTTGGAGATTTAACCTTTATCAGTGATAACATTTGCAAATATGTTCTCCCATACAGTGGGGTTTCTTGTTGTTTTGTTGATGATATCTTTTGCTGTGCAAAAGCTTTTTATTTTGATGTAGTCCCATTTGTTTATTTTCTCTTTGGCTTCCATTGCCCTAGGGGCAGTATCAGTGAAGAATTTCTTTGGGCATATGTCTGAGATTTTGCTGCCTGTAGATTCCTCTAGTATTTTTATAGTTTCCTGTCTTATGTTTAAGTCCTGTAACCATTTTGAGTTTATTTTTGTGTATGATGTAAGTTGGTGATGTAGTTTCATTTTTATGCATGTATCTGTCCAATTTTCCCAACAAGATTTATTGAAGAGACTATCTTGACTCCATAGTATGTTCATGCCTCCTTTGTCAAATATTAATTGTGAAGTGGTTTGGGTTGATATCTGGATTCTCAATTCTATTTCATTGGTTTATATGTATGCTCTTGTGCCAGTACCAGGCTGTTTTGAGAACAGTGGCTTTGTAATACAGCTTGAAATCTGGTATTAAAATCCCTCCTACTTTATTATTCTTTCTCAGGATTGCTGTGGCTATTTGGGGTCTTTTTTTATTCCAGATGAATTTTTGGAGAGTTCTTTCTAGGTCTGTGAAATATGCCATTGGTATTTTAATGGGGAGTGCATTGAATCTATAGATTGCTTTGGGTAGTATGGACATTTTAATGATGTTGATTCTCCCAATCCATGAACATGGTATGTTCTTCCATCTGTTTACGTCTTCCTCTATCTCTTTTTACAGTGTCCTGTAGTTTTCCGCGTATAGGTCTTTTACCTCCTTGGTTAAGTTTATTCCTAGGTATCTTAATTTTTTTGGTGCGAAGGTAAATGGGATTACTTTTTTAGTCTCTCTTTCAGTAAGTTCACTATTGGTGTATAGAAATGCCATAGATTTATTGGCGTTAATTTTGTATCCTGCTACCTTGCCGAATTCATTTATTAAGTCTGTTAGTTTTTTGATGGAGTCTTTCAGGTTTTTTATGTACAGTATCATGTCATTTGCAAATAAGGACAGCTTTACTTCTTCTTTTCCAATTTGGATGCCTTTTATTTCTTTTTCTTGTCTAATTGCAATGGCTAATACTTCCAGTACTATGTCAAACAGGAGTGGTGAGAGTGGGCATCCCTGTCTTGTTCCTGTTCTTAGGGGAAATGGTTTTAGTTTTTGCCCATTGAGTATGATGTTAGCTGTGGGTTTGTCATATATAGCTTTTATTATGTTGAGGTATGATCCTTCTATTCCCACCTTGCTGAGAGTTTTTATCAAGAAAGGCTGTTAGATTTTATCAAATGGTTTTTCTGCATCAATTGATATGACTATGTGATTTTTATATCTCAATTTGTTTATGTGATGTATCACGTTAATTGATTTGCAGATATTGTACCATCCTTGCATTCCTGGGATAAATCCTAGTTGGTCATGGTGTATGATCTTTCTGATGTAGTGCTGGATCCGATTTGCTAGAGTTTTGTTGAGGATTTTGGCATCTACGTTCATGAGGGATATTGGCCTGTAATTCTCTTTCATTGTGCTTTCTTTATCTGGTTTTGGTATTAGGGTGATGCTGGCTTCATAGAAGGAGCTTAGAAGGGTTCCTTCCTCTTGAATTTTTTGGAATAGTCTGAGGAGGATAGGCTTTAGTTCTTCCTTGAATGTTTGGTAAAACTCCCCTGTGAAGCCGTCTGGCCCCGGGCTTTTGTTTGCTGGAAGCTGTTTGATGACTGCTTCAATTTGGTCCATAGTTACCGGCATATTGAGCTGTTTAGATTCTCCCTGATTGAGTTTTGGAAGTTTATATTTTTCTAGGAATATGTCCATTTCCTCCAGGTTGTCCAGTTTGTTGGAATAGAATGTTCGTAGTATTTTTTAACAAACCGTTGTATTTCGGCGGGATCTGTTGTTATTTCACCCCTTTCATTTCTGATTTTGTTTAATTGGGTCCTCTCTCTTTGCTTCTTGGTGAGCCTGTCTAGAGGTTCATCAATCTTGTTTATCCTTTCAAAGAACCAGCTCTTGGTTTTGTTGATCTTTTGTATTGTTTCTTTGGTCTCTATGTCATTTATCTCCATTCTGATCTTTATTATTTCCTTCCTTCTACTCACACTGGGCTTTTTTGTTGCTCTTTTTCTAACTCTTTGAGTTGTAGGGTTAGGTAATTTATTACCATTGTTTCTTGTTTTTTGCAATATGCTTGTAGAACTATGAACTTCCCTCTCAAGACTGCTTTCGCTGTGTCCCATATATTTTTTATTGTTGTGTTTTCATTGTCATTTGTTGCCATGATGTTTTTTTTATTTCTTCCTTGATCTCTCTGATAACCCAGTCATTGTTTAATAGCATGCTGTTTAGTCTCCATTGTTTGATTTCTTTGGGTTGTTTTTATTGTAGTTGATTTCCAGTTTTATGCCACTGTGATCTGAGAAGATGCTTGATATGATTTCTATCTTCTTGAATTTGTAGAGACTTTGCTTATGTCCCAACGTATGGTCTATATTTGAAAATAACCCATGTGCACTTGAGAAGAATGTATATTCTGTGGCTTTGGGGTGAAATGTTCTGAAGATGTCAATTAATTCCATCTGGTCTAGTGAGTCATTTAGGATTGATGTTTCTTTGCTGATTTTTTGTTTAGAGGATTTGTCCAATGGTGATAGTGGGGTATTAAAGTCTCCTACTATGATTCTATTGCTGTCAATCTCTCCCTTGATATCCTCCAGGAGATTTTTTATGTATTTGGGTGCTCCTGTATTGGGTGTGTATATGTTTACCAGAGTTATTTCTTCTTGTTGGATTGCTCCCTTTAGTATTATGAAGTGGCCTTCCTTATCTCTTGTTATGTCCTTCACTTTGAGATCTAATTTGTCAGATATAAGTATTGCTACCCCAGATTTTTTTTTTCATTTCCATTCGCCTGAAAAACCTTTTTCCACCCCTTCACCCTAAGTCTGTGTGCATCTTTTTTCCTGAGGTGGGTTTCTTGTAGACAGCAGATATATGGGTCGTGTTTTCTTATCCAATCCGTTACCCTATGCCTTTTGATTGGGGCATTTAATCCGTTTACATTTAAAGTTATTATTGATAGGTACTTATTTGTCACCATTTTTATTCTTTACCCCTGTGTTCCTTCTTCTCTTCCTATTTCTTTTTTTTACAGCAGACCCTTTAGCATTTCTTGCATTTCTGGTTTGGTGGTAATAAATTCCCTTAGTCCTTTTTTGTCTGTGAAGCTCCTGATTTCACCTTCAATTTTGATTGATAGCCTTGCTGGGTACAGTATTCTTGGATTCAGACCCTTCCTTTGCATGATTTTGTATATTTTATTCCATTCCCTTCTGGCCTGATGAGTTTCTGTTGAGAAATCAGTCGCTAGTCTGATGGGGGTTTCTTTGTAGGTAACTTTCTGTCTCTCTGTGGCTGCTTTTAAGATTTTTATTTTGTCATTGGTGTTTGCCACTTTAATTATAATGTGCCTTGGCATCGGTCTTTTGGGTTTCATTTTGCTTGGGACTCTGTGAGCTTCTTGGATTTGTGTGGGTTTTTTCTTCCCTATGTCAGGGAAATTTTCTGTCATTATTTCTTCAAACAGGTTTTCTATTCCTTGCTCAGTTTCCTTTCCTTCTGGAACCCCTATTATGTGGATGTTGTTTTGTTTTGTGTTGTCCCAAAGTTCCCTTAGGCTCTCCTCCTGCTTTTTAATTTTTTTTTCTAGAAGCTGCTCTACTTGGGTATTTTTTCCCATCTTGTCTTCTAGCTCACTGATGCGGTCCTCTGCTTATTCTAGTCTACTCTTGATGCTTTCTATTGAGTTCTTTACAGCAGCGATGTCATTTTTCATTTCTTCTTGGTTCTTCTTCATTTCCTCTTGGTTCTTACTCATATTGTCGAATTTGTCTTCCATTCTTTTCAGCCACCTTATGACCATTTCTCTGAATTCTTTTCTGGCAGGTTACTTGCCTCCATTTCGTTTACTTCCTTTTCTGGTGATGCCTGCTTTTCTTTCATATGCAGGCTGTTTCTTTGTCTCCCCATGGTCTCTTCTCTGGATGCCTGGTTATGTAGTTCTCTCTCTCCTTATCCCAGGCATAATCTGACCTTTCCGTGGTGGAGGGTAGAGCTCCTCTGAATCCGCGTGTTTGTGCCAATTGGGGACCGGTGTTCTGGGGCTCGCAGCTGTTTTGTGGGTGCTGCATTGTGTATTTTCAGGCTTCCGATGAGCTCCACTTTCCCTTTCAAGATGTTGCAGACTCTGCGTCCAAGCCCATAGCTCCGGGAGGGGACCCAGCTGCAGTGGGGGCTGCATGGTCAGGGGAATCCCGTCTAGCAGTCCCCCACCTTCTCCTGGAGTTTAGCTGTCCCTTAACTTGCCAACAAACACTCCTCGTGTGACCCTCAGGTGTTCTTTCTTTCTGCTCCGGGACAAGGCTTGGAACACATCTGTCTATTCCGCCGCCATTTTTTTCCCCTCACCCTGTTCTCAGTCCAGTTGCCCATTTTTTGATTGGGTTGTTTATCTTCTTTTTGTTAAGCCTGCATGCATGTAAGCCTAATCAATGGACACAGACAACAGGGGGGTGGGGGCATGAATAGGAGGTGGGAGGTAGGGGGTAATTGGGGAATAAGGACACATATGTAATACCTTAATCAATAAAGAAATTTTTTAAAAAATAGACTCTCCCAGGCCGTGGTATTTTGTGGAAGAGCCACAGTCAAGGGGACAAAGAGCCGCATGTGGCTCGCCAGCCGCAGTTTGCCGACCACTGGCCTAGGGCAACACGCCCCTGAATGTAGGATCTGCTAAGGAAAATTGCCTGCAGTTTCCCAACTGTCCTGGCCTTGTGTACAGGAGAGAAAGCTGTCAGAGTTGCGAGAATGAGCCCCAACGTTCACAAGGCAGATGGTATGAACCCAGATTAGTCATCCGGGTGACAGGTTCAGTCAATTGCCTTGCTCAGCACCAATTCCAGCTCTAGCTCTACTGCAGAGGCTGGAACCCCCAAAACTACATTTCTCAGACACCCACAAAGTTTAGGTTTTGGATGCAACTTGAGACCTATGAAGCAGATATACTCATTCAAGACTTTGATTTGCAATCCTATCTAATAAAGGAGTAATATGCAAATTAACCATCACTCTGCTACACCCACAAGCCACGCCCACCAGCCACACCCATCAACCAATCAGGAGTGAATATGCAAATAAACCCAACCAAGATGGCTACAGCCACAGTGAGCAGGAGGGAATCTTGGGTTTCCCCAGCAATGGAGGAAGCCAAACTTTCCACCTGCCCTTGACAGCCTAGGCCTCCACTCAAGTCTACAAAGTTTCAAGGATAGAAGATACATAAATCCAAACAGAAATGGCGGCAGCCACAGAGCTGGAAAGAGCAGGAGGCTAGGGTTGCCCCCGGCGATGGAGGAAGCCAAGCTTTCCCCACACCCAGGCCCAGGCCTACACTTAAGGCTACAAAGTTTCAATTATAGAAGATACATAAATCCCAAGAGAAATGACTGCCACCACGGAGCAAGCAGAAGGCTTGGCTCCGCTCCAGGCTACAAAGTTTCAATTGTAGAAGATAAATAAACCCCAGATACCAGGGCTTCCGCTTGGGTTGCCAGGGGGCATGGCCAAACCACCACAGGCCCCTCGCCCAGACCGCCCCACACCCCAAGGGAACCCCCACCCTGATCCGGGACACCCTTCATGGCAAACCAGCTGGCCCCCACCCATGCACCAGGCCTCTAGCCTATCTAATAAAAGAGTAATATGCAGATTGACCATTACTCCAACACACAAGATGGCTGCCCCCATGTGGCCAAAGATCCTGCCCCCATGTGTACACAAGATGGCCGCCACAAGATGGCCAGCAGGGGAGGGCAGTTGGGAGGGACCAGGCCTGCAAGGGAGGGCAGTTGGGGGTGATCAGGCCAGCAGGGGAGGGCAGTTGGGAGGGACCAGGCCTTCAAGGGAAGGCAGTTGGGGGCAATCAAGCCTGCAGGGGAGGGCAGTTAGGGGTGACCAAGCCGGCAGAGGAGGGAAGTTGGGGGAAAACAGGCTGGCAGGGGAGCAGTTAGGCATCAATCAGGCTGGCAGGGGAGTGGTTAGGGGGTGATCAGGCTGGCAGGCAGAAGCGGTTAGGGGAAATCAGGAAGGCAGGCAGGCGAGCAGTTGGGAGCCAACAGTCCTGGATTGTGAGAGCGATTTCCGACTGCTCGTTTAGGCCCAATCCCACTGGAATTGGGCCTAAACGGGCAGTCGGACATCCCTCGAGGGGTCCCAGATTGGAGAGAGTGCAGGCTGGGCTGAGGGACACCCCCACCCCCCGTGCACAAATTTCATGCACCGGGCCTCTAGTAAGTTATGAAGAAAGAGAAAGCCAGTATGGGGTGTCCATCTAACTGGAGCAGACTGGAGCTCAGGCAGGCAGGCCTGGAGCAGTGGCCTTGGCCTCCTGATTCCCAGATAGCTTTCTGATTATGGCAAAGGCAGAAGTTCCATGGTGGCCCAATTCTGCAGCAAGCTTTGGGAAGTCATTTTGGAAGCTCTGCCTAGAACCTGTTTCTCCAGCCATCCCAGCAGGTCCTGCTATCTATGCCTCTAAATATATCCCTTTCAGCCTACACCAGCTGGAGTGGATTCCATTGTCTGAAACTAGAAGTGAAAGAACCAATCTGGAGCTGACCATCCCTAACAATGTAAATATGGTCAAACCAAAGCTTACATCTATGGGAAAACTATGTTCTCTAAGGTGCTGGGAAGGAGGAGACACCAGTGTTGTTATCACTTAGCCAGCACCAATAGCAGGGCCAGCCCTGAGATTCAAAAAAGTCCTTCCTGTGAGTTTTTCTTTATAGTGAGCTTTCCCACTCACCAGCCAGAGAAATGTTTGGAAGGTTTTGGCTGCAAGGCCAAAATGAAGTAAGTAGTGAAGGAAGAGGAGATGAGTATAGGTCTGTGTTTTCCCTCCCTAGCCTCAATTATGTAGGGCTTTTCTCTCTCTCTCTCTCTCTCTCTCTCTCTCTCTCTCTCTCTCTCACACACACACACACACACACACACACACACACACACACACCCAAAGTGCGTTCCTGCCCCAGGGCCTTTGCCTATGCTGACCAACCTGCTGGGACATGACTTTCTATTACATTGCCCTATCCTATCATCTTTGCAACACTTACCAGTTATTTTATTGATTTCTTTGTTTCTGTATTTATTATTTGTTTTCCCTCTTTAGAGCATAAGCTTTTGGGGTCAAGAGTCCTGACTTGTTCACATTGAATCCCCAGACTGCAAAACATGCCTGGTACATGGTAGGATCTCCAAACAAATCTGTGTACTGACTAACTTGTTGACTGACTCTCATTCCTCCAGCCTACTTCTTGGAGGCTTTTAAGTCAAACAAAGAGACTCAGCCTTTTTAGTATGAATTAAATCCCAAGTACATTGTAAAGAGAGAAGGGGCTCAAGGGTTAAAACCTGAGGTCAATGGTGAGGAAATCCTTCTCCTCTGAGAAATTACTAAGTTAAATCAGATGGAAATAAATGTAATCTTCTCCTTCCCCCTTATTATCCTAATTGATTTAATTTTATGGCAACTTTTCAGCATTCTTACAACAGAAAGCAACTCATGTTGCGTTGGTAGCCCAGAAAGTAACTACCCTGTGGTTTTATTCTAATTCACTAACAGACACTCTCTTTGGTTTTGAGAACCCCTGAGAGTGAAGAAGTAAATCGTGAAGATTAGAAAATGCTTTTTCCATTTCTTATGTTTATTTTACAATTAAAAATTATTCTAAAATGATTAGCCACAACATTTGGTGGGTACAGGGTGGAGGAGTCAATTGGGGGAAAATGAGACATCTGTAGTACTTTCAACAATAAAGATAAATGTTTAAAAAAGAAGGTATGTAATTTGGAGTACAATGTCAAACATGAATAAATAGATGCAAACATTTAAATACAACTGGACATCCCATTCACTAATCTTTAACTGGTTCCAAATATTGCTGAATGCAGCCTTTGTTTTATTCCAAAACTGAGTAAATTAAACTCTTTTTGATTATCCTAACTTGGACATAATGTCTCCCCAGGGTTTATCCCAAGTCTAGTGTGCTTTGTGTCTTTGTAGCAGTTCCTTGTTTTAAAAAAAAAAATAGTGAAAAAAGCTTCTATCTCACTTTGATCTCTTCCTAACAAGAAAGACCTTTAATAACTACTTGCAATTTATTAAAGAAAAGTCTAATTTGTCCTTTTCAGTCCCAAGCTCTTTTCCCACTTCCTCCACCACATTGCTACCCACCAAAAAGAAAGTAAAACTCAGACAAATGTTTTTCAGCTTCATTACAACCTCACTTTGAGATTTCCAACCCCAGATGCCTGTAATTTGCATAGTCACTTTAGCACTCCCAGGAAATATCCACCGTGGATAGAGACTGTCCTATAAAGAAAGACATTAAACTTAACGCCAAACTTATTTTAAGCAGGTAAGAACACTATTGAAACAGGCAAGAATTCTGTTTCTCTATCATGTTTGCATCCCACCCATTGCACCCACATTTATCTATAAGACCCGTTGAAAGTCCTGAACAAAGTGACTAATAGAGACTAGCACAATTGCCAATGGAAGGATAAAGTAGGGGACAGTCATTCAAGTGCCACAGGTGCTTCTCCGCCTACCCCTCTCCTTTGTTCTCCATTCGGTGGCATGAATATCAGGGTAGGAGTCTCTCCTCTGTCCCAGGGCTCTGAGGTTTAATACACCACTTGTCAAGCAGTAGAGCAAATTTTCCCAGCTGTCATCCTAAGTCAGTTCACCCAAACAGATGTTGACAGTTTGGTTTACAAAGAAGAGAGCTAGAGAGGGGCAGCAATTGGGGCAAAGGAAAGGGATGCCACTCAGGGAGCCTGGCTCTCAAAGGGCACAGCACTACAAATTCCCTGGGGTTTCTATTTCTAATCTGTCTCTCACTTTCTGCACAAGATAGTCTGTGTGTGGTGAAGCTTCTATGTGGCACAACCTTAACTCCCTCCTCTCAGCCCCTTTCTTGGCGGTTCCTCATGCTTGGAGAAACCTCTGAGGATCATCTAATGTGGTGGCTTGTAGATTGTACAGAAGAACAAAATGCCTTTAACACTTGGGGTCAACATGGGAATGCCAACGCCTCATTTTCCAAGTGTTACATCAGTTAAGGGGGCTTTCAGAGGCAAGTGATGTAGAACCAATGCAAACTGGATCAATCAATGAAAAGATTTATCTTCCCATGTCACTAGAAGAGCAGAGGGTGGCTTCAGACAAGGTCACATTAGCAGCCTGATGACATCCCCAAAGTCCCAAAGCCTTTCCTTTTCTCCAAACGACTATCCATGCATCTGTATTTTTCCTCATGGTTGAAAGAGGCTTACCAGTGGCACTGGAGAATAAGAGCTCCCACATTTAACAAGAGAAAGCAGAGAAATCTCTTTCCCAGGCATGGAATATAAATATTTCCATGATCTAATCTGATTGGACTAATTTGGGTCACTTACATAATAACCAAGAGCTTTCACCAGAGTAAACCAGTAGTTCTCAAACTTTTCCAACTTGAGACCCCTTTAAAATGATTTTAAAAAAAAATTTTTAAGACCCCAGAGATCTTTTGTTTAGGTGGGTTATATCTATTGGTATGTATTACATTATAAATATATATATATGTGACGTTTTTAAATATTTATCAATTTATTTTAAAATAACAATAGTGAACTCATTGCACGTTAGCATAAGTAACCTATTTGTTGTGAAAAATAACTATCTTTTAAAGTGTAGTGAGAAGTGTGGCACTGTTCCCTGTTTTTGCAAATCTCTTTAATTTCTGGCTTAATAGAAGACAGCTGGGTTCTCATATCTGCTTCTGCATTCAATCTGCTACAATATCACATGACAGTTAGCCTCTGGAAAAACCCAGTGTATACTCATAAAAGAATAAAAGTGAAAAAGGCAAATAATGGTTTAGTATGAAAATAGTTTTGACCTCCCAGATGCCATGGAAGGGTTCCCTGCACACAAACTGCTGGCTTAGACTAATCAGAATTACCCTCTGAAACTGGGGAGTGGAGGCAGGGAGTGAACAACTGAACAAAACTGAATCCTGTTGGAGGAGGGAAAAGGGTTTGGGTTTTGGTAGCAATCAACAGTGTCTCCTCCCTTCACTGATACTAAAAACATACACATAGCCAAAAACAACTGTCATCTACCATCTCCCACATTTCTTTAAAGAAAAAAGCATTTTGTTATCAAAGACACTGGATGGACACAATTTCAAAATAAAGGGGAGTACTTGTGATTGAACACATAAACTTTTATGAAAAACTTACTACACTAATTGGATAGTGAAGGAGAAGGAAGAGAAAACATATGATGGTCTCTGGCTTGAGAAGTGAAGGGAGGAGGATGGCGTTTACTGAAATAGAGACTTAAATGGGGGTGCAGGTTTGGGTCAGAAACAATGAATCACACTTTGGACATGTTGAGCTTGACTGGGCCTGGGAGACAGCCAAGTGGAGAGGTTGGGAGAGGAAAAGCTTGGGGAGTCTTAGGCATGAGAGTGATGACTGCAATCAAGGGCAGGCCTGGGGGACTCTACAGACAGGAGATGAGAGATAGACTAGGGAGAACTCTGAGGGGCACCCATATTTAAGGTGGGGGTGGGGTGGTAGAAGAGGAAAGACAGGCAAAGAACAATGAAGAGGAATTGTCAGAAAGCCTAGAAGGCTTGTTCCAATTGATGGTCTTGAGAGCATTCAGGAAGGGAATAGTGATGGTGAAGCAGATGTGTGTGAGCCAGATTCTAGAGGGCTGTGAGTGGGCATAGGAGCTGACTTCCTGGCAACCTTCATGTTGTCCTCCTGCTTCCAGTGCCTGCAACCTCAAGCTTCCTTTCTATTAAAACACAAAGCAAACAAACAAAACAAATCTTCATTCAGAAAAGAATTTATTAAAATACTGTTAATGACTGTGTAGTACTTTGACATGTGGCTGTGCCACAATGTAATGGTAAGTGATCACATATATTGGCAAGTGAAAAAAGCAAGACACCAAATAGCATATGAAGTGTTCACATACTGTTCCAGTATGGCACATTAACATGAGTATATGCACATGTGTAAACTGACCCATACATGGCTAGATAAAATGAGGTCCCAGGGTGTGCTCAGCCAGGGCTTGGCTCTTCAGTTC
Source organism: Plecotus auritus (assembly GCF_963455305.1). Taxonomy (NCBI): domain Eukaryota; kingdom Metazoa; phylum Chordata; class Mammalia; order Chiroptera; family Vespertilionidae; genus Plecotus; species Plecotus auritus. Next base: position 21,857,398 of record NC_137776.1, on the reverse strand, counting down.
TTCGGAGTTCAGCTGATAGCTTCGTAAGCTGATGAAATTTTCAGGGAGTAGAGGGGACAACTTAAGTGCCAGGTGGCTGAAGAGACCAAGGAAGGGTTTCTTGAGAAAGAAGAGAAGAGAGAATGAGACAATTTCCACCAGGAGTAAAACTTTGGTGAAAGCACACAGTGCTTTGGGAATTGGAATTGGATAGGGTTGGGGACTACAATAATTCGTCTCCAGATAGAACAGGACAAGAACCACTGAGGCAGCCCAGGGGGCTTCGTTATTTGTGAGCTACAAACAATAACAACAGTGACAACACTAACACCTGCCATTTCTGGAGCCAGGCAGCACTTGAGGCACTTTTCCTGTGTTAACTCACTAAATCTTCACAGCAGCCTCATAGCCCAGGCACCATGGTTATCCCCATTTTATAGATGAAGCCTGTGAGAAGGAGAGTAGTCACTTGTATAAGATCACAGAGCCGGTAACTGGCTTAGCACCTGGCTCAGAGATTTGGCTTTTAGCTCCATATGCCACTATGCTTTTCAGTAAATTAAGCAATATGCCTGTTAGAAACTAGAACAAAACCACACCCATAGTTGTCTCTGGGTTATAAGAACATGGTCATTTTTGTTTCTTATGAACTTTTTACATGTTCCAAATTTTCTGCAGTGACTTTTATACTTGTATGAAAGTAACAAAAGGATTTTATTACATCATCAATTACATAAACATGGTTACAGCTGATCAGAGCATAAATGAGACCTATTTCAAAGGACTTCCACTTTAATAAGTACCAAATCCCTGAGCAGAAGGACGGAGATTTTTCATCAGCAAGCGGGCTGGGAATTGTTACAAGGGACGGGAAAGTCTTTGGACTCTGAAGTCATCCCACTGCCCACCAACAACTGGACACAACAACTGGACACAACTGGAACAGCCCCCTGGAATGAAGAGAATTGGGGGGATGATACCCTCCAAATGTACAAACCCTGTCAGGGGCCCAGAGCTGTGACTGAATCCTGTGTGTGGGTGAAAGAAGGTGGGGCCGAGTGACCTGCTGAGTCAGAAATGTAGCATCATGCTTGGCAGCCTGTGGACAGTTGGAGCTTAAAGAATGTGAGTCTCTGGCTTATCCATCTCGGCACTTCCTTAATTTGGCATGGTGCGACATGGTAAGTGCTCAGTAAATGTTTAAGTAATTAATAATATGATTTTCATTGTCAAAAGTCACCAACAAAGAAGGAAAGAATGAAAACTGCCCCAAACTCCAAAGCATGTTAAACCAGAACTCTGGGTTCCAGAGAGACTGAATTGGCTTCCCTGGAGGTATTTCCCATTGTGATGGACTTGGTCAGATTGGAGGGGTAAAGAGGAGGAGGCATGACAACGACTTTTCATGACCCTCTTGGCCTGAGCAGAGGCAGCAGGCCTCAATCGAAAACAAATAAGCAAATAACAAAACACCACTAGGGACCTGGATTTGAGTCTCTGCTTACAGAGGTTTCTAGAATCTGGGCGTTTGATGGGATTTGGGGGGTCTTCCCATCACCCTACCCAGTGCATGTGCAAATCCTTTCTACAGTCTCGTCATCTGGCCACCCTTCAACCTCCATGTGGTCACATCTCCCTGGTTCCCCAAAGAGCCCATTCTCAGAATGATCCTGTCAGATAATAAGCAAACCTCTCTGAAAATATCAATCACATAAGAGACAGATACCCTGAATTATCCTAATATATAGAGCTTGGTTGATATCCAAGTCATAAAGTTCATGAGCCTCAACCCTGACCTCTCCCATGTCCACTAGGGTCACAGCCTATCATCAGAATAACCCAAACCCACCAACCAATGCTCTCTGGGATGCTTGATTTATTTCTTCAAGCCATATTTCCAAATAAGACAAGTCACTACTAACTCTGTGGGCTTGATTAAATCGCTAACCTTTCCTAGCCCTCCATTTCCTCATCTGGAAAATGAGAAAATAATTCAGACAATCTCCACCTGATATCAACTCTAAGGCAACCCCTATGGTCCTGTGATTACTCTTGCAGGTGGGGAGGTACTCAGGATTTATGTAGGAATCAAACCTGAGCTCCAGGTCAAAATGGCCTTGGCAATTAGCGAAGGCTGAAAACGTGAAAAGTGGGTGTATTTGCAATTAAGACCTAGATGGCTGCCCAGGGCTCCAGGTACACAGAACAAGGCCAGGGTTCCAAGACCACTACGAGGAGGAGCCCACCTTCTCAATAGCTGTCTGGCTTAGGGAGAAGGTGTGCAGATCCCACTCAAGCTACATCTTTAGGAAGCATAGCACCAAGCATGCCTCTGGGCCCCTAGGGTGTGGGGGAGGCAGGGTCTTTTCCAGGTGAGGCTTTCAAAATTCCATTTTTTTTTAATCTTTATTGTTGAGAATATTGCAGATGTCCCTTTTCTCCCCCCTCCCCATTTTTCTCCTCCACCAAGTTCCCACCTCATTCCAAGCCTTCACTACCTTATTGTCTGTTTCCATAGGTAATGCATATCTATAATAATAAAAGCACAATATGCTAATTAGACTGAACGTCCTTCTGGACGACCTTCCAAATGAAGCCGAGGCTGCAAGGGAAACCCGGGTCCCGGGTGCCAGAGGGAAGCTGGTGCCAGCAGCCAGAAGAAGGAAGGCCTATTCTTGCACGAATTTCATGCATCAGGCCTCTGGTATGCATATAACTTCTTTGTTGAATCTCTTCCTATCTCCCCACATTCCCCTGAGATTCATCAGTCTGTTCTATGTTTCCATGCCTCTGGTTCTATTTTATTCATTAGTTTATTTGTTCATTAGATTCCTTGTTTGTTTATTTTGATTTTTAGGTTCAATTATTGATAGATATGTATTTATTGCCATTTTGTTGTTCATATTTTTCATCGGTTTTCTTCTTCTTCTTCTTCTTCTTCTTCTTCTTCTTCTTCTTCTTCTTCTTCCTAACTGCTTTTCTCTTGCTGATTTTAAGATTCTCTCTTTGTCTTTAACCTTTGGCATTTTAATTATGATGTGTCTTGGTATGGTCCTTTTTGGGTTCCTCTTGTTTGGGACTCTCTGTGCTTCCTGGACTTGTAAGTCTATTTCTTTCACCAGGTAGAGGAAGTTTTCTGTCATTATTTCTTCAAATAGATTTTCAATATCTTGCTCTCTCTCTTCTCCTTCTGGCAACCCCATAATGTGAATGTTGGTATACTTGAAGTTGTCCCAGAGGCTCCTTACACTATCTTCATATTTTTGTATTATTTTTTCTTTTTGCTCTTCTGATTAGGTGTATTTTGCTTCCTCATACTCCAGATTATTGATTTGATTCTCAGACTCGACTCCTCCACTCTACTATTGAATCCCTATAAAATATTCTTTATTTCAGTTAGTGTATGCTTATTTTCTGACTGGTCCTTTTTCATGTCTTTGAAATTCTCACTAAGATCCTTCAAAGTCTCACTAAGTACCTTGAAGCTCTCATTAAGATCCTTGAGCAACCTTATAACCATCGTTTTGAACTCTTTATCTAGTGGTTTGCTTGCTTCCATTTCATTTAGTACTTTTTCTGGAGATTTCTTCTCTTCTTTCATTTGTGACATGTTTCTTTGTCTCCGCATTTTGGCTACTTCCCTGTGTTTGTTTCTATGTATTAGGTAGAGCTGCAATGTCTCCTAGAATTGGTAGAGTGGCCTTGTGTAGTAGGTGTCCTTTAGGACCCAGTGGCTCGGCCTCCCAAGTCACAATTACAAAACTGTCAGAATGAAAAGCATTTGCAGAAATGACCCAGGGACACTACAAAGTCTCCGTCTATGGTAACTTCTAAGAAAAGTAATATACAAACCCCTTCCTGAGATTATCTGAATGGAAATAGAATAAGAGAGGCAACATCTTTAGTTGTTTCCAGACCTACAAGAATCAACATTTTAGGACAACGGAGGGAGCCTGGAATGTTTGGTATCATCTATTAGTGTGTCTTTCCTATGTGACATAGTATGAAATTGTGGTGTTTCATCTTTGGTGTGGTGGTGATAGGGGTGGGGGTGGCAAAGGGCATGATGAGTGAGTCATTGGAATAACCAGCTTCAGGTTGGATAGGTAATGTCTAATTTATGTGTAGCTTCAGTGTTGCAGGCATATATGTCAAGATAGACATCTAGACATGTGGAGATGCTGCAGGCAAGTTGCCCTCCTTGTTGGAGCACCTGGGATTTATAGATTTGGAAGAGGCCGCTCCATGCAAGTAACTGTCAAGAATGATGGATGCTGAAATCTCAGGTAGGAGAAAGGCTTAAACGAGAGGCCTGAGCTCTGGGAACCTGTTGGAACTTAGTTCCATTCTTTTTATCCACAACTATCAAGGACCAATGGGATTCTTTCCAAGGTACAGGGAAGTGATTGCAGAAATAGTAGGAACAGCTTAAGAATTCTTGGAGGGGAGTGGGGGAGATATGGGGAGGGAAGAAGATTGCTAATGGGCAAGGGAGATAACCAGACAGAGACCTCATGGGGGAGGCCAAGAGGTGATTTTGCACGTCAGTAAGAAAGTAGGATAACTTTCCTTTTTGAGATTATTGTTTTGGACAAGAAATTCTATTCTCCAGCTGTGATACCAATTACCTTTCTCCTAATTTTTACAGCTCAAGGATCTTCTCATGAACTTCCTAAATCGCCCTTCCACTTTCCATTCCTCTGTTTCCTATTTAAAATCTGAAGGACACTGGCATAATAAGCACTGAAGATATTATAACCCACAGACAGTTGTCCCCATTGTTTAAAAGAAATAGCAGCTTTCCCTATCCTGTTTGGCTCAGTGAATAGAGCATCGGCCTACAGACTGAAGGGTCTCTGGTTTGATTCCAGTCAAGGGCACATACCCACACTGGGGGCTTGATTCCCCAGTGTGTGGCATGCAGGAGACAGCTAACCAATGATTTTCTCTTATCATTGATGTTTCTATCTCTCTCTCCTTCTCCCTTCCTCTCTGAAATCAATAAAAACGTATTTTTTTAAAAAAAGAAAAAAAAATAGCAGCTATCGTTTTTATGTACATCGTCCTGATCAGATTGAAAAGCATTTTAACTAATGCAATCCCATCTGGTTGTCATGATTGCCTTGTGAAATAGACAGGGCTGGCCTTATTTTACTTCAAAGGTAAGAAAACAGTAATAGAGAAATAAAGACATGTGTCCAAGATGATGTAGCTGGTAAGGAGTAAAGTAGAGAGGTTAAACCCAATCTTCTTTTTCTATCTTACTACTAGAAATATCCTTTATACCTGTGTGTTTCAACACTATTTACAGGTTTTGCAATGTGGTGGCCACATTCATTCACTGAAATAACATTGATCTCACATCTGCACACAAGAAGCTCCTTGAAGTGGTGAGGACAAGATACCTGTCCTCTGTGCCAACTGTCAACAAGTCCAAAAGGAATGGGGCTGCACTACCACTGAAGAGAGTGAAATATCAAGAAGAGCATCCTCACTCTACTGGGACTCAGATGCACTTTCAAAGAAGGTTATGGTGTTTTCTTTTCTGGAGTTTTTTAGAAAAGGTGGACGTCACTTGATTTCTAGCATGGCTGGCATGAGGAGATCACTGTGGATAAGTGGACAGATGTCTAGTGTTTTTGAGTCAAAGGAGCTAAGACAGCAGAGCCTTGGGACCCAAGTTCTTGAAGTCAAGGCCTAAACATCCAGGCAGATCCCATTGGAGCTCCATGAGGGCCACAGAGGCTGTACCCGGGGCTACCTCTTTCTCTCCAGGTTGTGCGGGTTTAGGCGCAAGGGAGGCAGGGATGAGGTTGTGAGGAATAAATGATGTAATTTCCCTACAATGATCTGAGCATCTTGGGAGAAAGGTGTGGCATAAATAGCAGGTATTATTATTATGAATCAGAATTTCTTCTCTTTAAATCCCTTTTTACTTGATATCCTTAATACCTCTACTTAATACCTAGCAATGAACCATTTCTAGGAAAAGAGAGTAGGAGACTTGAGAGGTGGTTTTCCAGTTGAGTGAAGGGTTTTGGATCCTTTCAGCCAAGCTTCACAATCTTTTTCACTTCTCAGGATCAAACATCACCACTGACCAGACACCATGCTATCTAAACAGGAATTCCCAACCCTGACCCCAACCTTCCCCTTCCGTCTCCCCCCACACCTTATTGACCCTTTGACCTGAACATAATATAAATATTTAATCTCATTTATTACCTGAAAATTATCTGTGTTTATTCTGTCTATTTAGTGACAGTTACGTAAAAATAAAACAAAAACTACAAGATTGAGTCAAAAAACCATCTATCATGCCTGACTTTTCCACTGAGGTCATCCCTTTTGGTATTTAACCTAGATAATTCATTGACTGCTCCCCAAAAAACACCATGGATTTTCCCAGCCCTCTTGCTTTCAGCCCTTCCTCACACTCCCCCACCCCCTCTCCCACAGCTCTTCTCTGCCGGGGAAAATTCCACTCATCTTTAGATTCCATATATCAGTGAAATCCTATGGTATTTGTTTTCTCTGACTGACTAATTTCACTGAGCATAATACCCTCTAGGTCAGTGGTTCTCAACCTTTTTAATGACGCGACCCTTTAATACAGTTCCTCATGTTGTGGTGACCCCCGCCATAAAATTATTTTAGTTGCTACTTCATAACTGTAATTTTGCTACTGTTATGAATCGTAATGTAAATATCTTTGTTTTCCGATGGTCTTAGGCGACCCTGCTAGCGGTTCTCAACCTGTGGGTCGTGACCCACAGGTTGAGAACCGCTGCTGTAGAGCCTAAGACCATCGGAAAACAGAGATATTTACATTACGATTCATTAACAATAGCAAGATTACACTTATGAAGTAGCAACAAAAATAATTTTATGGTTGGGGTCACCACAACATGAGGAACTGTATTAAAGGGTCGCGGCATTAAAAAGGTTGAGAACCACTGCTCTAGGTCCATCTATGCTGTCGCAAATGGTAAGATTTCATTCTTTAAAAAAAAAAAAAAAAGATTTCATTCTTTTATATGGCTGAGCAATGTTCCATTGCATATATGTACTACTGCTTTTTTATCCACTTGTTTATTGATGGGCACTCAGGCTATTGTAAATAATGCTGCAATGAACATAGGGGTGCATATATCCTTTCAAATTAGTGTTTTGGATTTCTTTGGGTATATATACCCAGGAGTGGAATCACCAGGTCTATAAGGCAGCTCCATTTTTAATTTTTTTTTATATTTTTATTGATTTCAGAGAGAAAGGGAGAGATAGAAGCATCAATGATCCGAGAGAATCATTGATTGGCTGCCTCCTGCATGCCCCACACTGGGGATCTAGCCACAACCCGGGTATGTGCCCCGACCAGGAATCAAATCATGACCTTCTGGTTCATAGGTCAACACTCAACCACTAAGCCACACCGGCAGGGCCCATTTTTAATTTTTTAAGGGACCTCCATACTGTTTTCCATAGTAGATGCTAAAGAACAAAATAAAAGAAACAAACAAAACAGAAATAGACTCATAGATGCAGAGAACAGACTGATGGTTGCGAGAGAGGAGGGAGCTTCAGGGATTGAGTGAAAAATGTGAATAGATTGAGAAGTACAACTTGGCAGTTACAAACTAGTCACGAGGATGTAAAAGTACAGTATAGGGAATACAGTCAACAATATTGTAATAACTATGTATGGTATAAGGTGTACTAAAACTATCGGAGTGGGGATCACTTTGTAAAATATATGCTGTGTACCTAAAACTAATATAAAATAATATTAAATATCAACAGTAATTAAAAAAATAATTTTTTTAAAAATCCAACTCATCTTCCAAAACCTATTTCAAATACCCCCTCCCCCAGGAAGACTCCCCTGAGAGCCCCTCCCACCCCTGAGACTCCCCTGAGAGCAGAGCCGCTGTTCCCCTCTCTGATCCCAGAGAGCCTTGGGTGGACCTGTATCTTTGGTCTTATCACAGCATGTGATTCTCTGGGGCCTCCTGGGAGACAATAAAATGGAGATGCACCAGCAGGGTTCTAGTCATGCTCCCTGACTTCTCATACAGCCTCTATGAATCTCTAATTCTGAGACACAAGTTCAGCGTCTTAGCTATTCTATGGGCCAGGTTCTGCTTAATGAGCTTCTGGCCTCTGGGAGATGCTATGCAGTCCTTGGGGGGATGGATAGATAAGGAAAAAAAGGAACATAACCAAAGAATAAATAAATATGCAGACTGGGGAAGGTAGAGGGAAGAGGCAGGAAAAGAGGAAGGACTTTTCTAATGAGAAAAGAACATACCATAACTCCTAAGTTAGTCTCCCACGCCCTTTGGTTTGGGGGTGCAGGTTGCGTTGTCAGTGAGCCCTGTGCTCCTGCACACCAACGAGGGCTGGGCTGAGGCTTGGGTGCAGCAGCAGGATCAGACATGAGCAGGCAGGTACCGTGGGTCTGTGCTGGCACCGCTCACAAAGTCTGCCTCTGGGGCTAGACCTGGCTTTGGGACTATCCCGCTCCCTACCTTACCAAACCAGATCCTCTTAGCCTGGGGCTGGAAGAAGCCCAATTCCATATTACTTGGGATGACTTATCCTTTTAACTCACAAGTCAGACCATGCCTGTCCCTCATTCTCTGTGTCCATGGCTTCCCCAGTTACTTAGCATACAATCCAAGGTTCGTACCATGCCCAGCCCCTAGCTACTTCTCTGCCCTCTGTTCCTACTTGGCCTCTTTCTTAAAAACACCAAATGGGTTCTCTCTAAAGGCCTTTGCATTTACTGTTCCTTTTCTGAGGTTCCACTCCTCCAGATACATCCAGGGCCTACCCCCTCCTCTCATTCCGGTTCAGCTCAAAGTCACCACTTGGGGGACACCTTCCATGACCACCTTATCTAAGGCAGGCCCCCTTCATTTGCTCCCACTTACTTTGCTGTCCATACCTCCATCACCCTGATCTTATCTGACCTGACAACTGTTATCTACTTGCTGCTTTATTTGGTTTTCATCTGCCTCCCCCTCAACACATGCCCCGTGATTGCAGAAACTGTATTTATTTTGTTCACTGCCTGGCACATAATAGGTGCTTAGGAAACAATTTTTGAGTAGATAACAGAATGAAGGACTTCAACCCTCTCATTCCTGTGAGAAACCCAGGACCCAGAGCAGGAAAAATGTGTTCAAGATCACACTTACCAGCTTGTGTGTAGCAGATTCTGAATTCACCCCACTTCTCCTGGCTCCTGGATGGAGGCTTTAGTGCCATTGTACACAGGATCTGGGTAATGGCTCCCTCAGCCCCACCATTCATCCATGCACACACCCCAGAGTAGACTCTGAAAGGGAGGCTTAGCCACAGAGAGCTCGTTGTACAAGGAAAGGCACCCTGCAGCCAGCTTGATTCCTGTGCTGTACTTGAGTTTCTTAGTATCTCATATTCCAAATGGATTCTTAGTCTGAATGTAAAGTTGCTCTAAGAACCCAAGGCAAGGTCATCACTATCTGGGGATGACCAGTCATGGACTATGTCCACAGAACAATAGTCCACTGGATTTGGTTCGAGTGGGGTTAGAGGCAAAAGGAATCCCTAACAACAAAGAACAATCAGAATTGGAATGGGTTTCCAAGTCAAGGTGAAATATTATTAGAATCCTTCAGCCCAGCCAGTATAGTTCAGTGGTTGAGCATCAACCCATGAACCAGGAGGTGCCAGTTTGATTCCTGGTCAGGGCACATGCCCAGGTGGTAAGCTCAATCTCCAATAAGGGGTGTGCAGGAGGCAATCGATGAATGATGATATTTCTATCTCCCTATCCTTCTCCCTTCCTCTCTAAAAATCAATAAAAACATATTTTAAAAAAAACACCCTGCAGAGTCAGGAGAAAGCCACAGCTATCAATTTATATAACATTCATTCAATCATTAGGCCAATGTTGACTGAGTGCCTACTGGAGTATTTCAGGATATCTAAGAACAGGTAGGATGACCTATGAGACCTCACAAGCCCAGGGAGACTGAATCTGTATGACTTAATCCTCAAAGGACTTCTTTGAAGAATAGCTTCTTCATTTGGGATGAGAAATTTCCAGTTTTCTTCCTCCTCAGCTCTATTCCAGGACTCAGATAACAATGACACCCACATTGCAGAGTCATGGCTGCTGATGCTGACTACCTGGGTCCCCCATGCCTCATTTTGTCCTTTCCTCACCTCTAAAAATAAACAGTACTTCCTTGGACGCAGGCAGGGGTGGATCATTCTTGAAGATTCCCCAGCACAGTTAATTCCACAGCCTCCTTGTTCATAGTCAGTGACTACAACCAGCCTTTTCCATCAGAAAGTTCCTACTAAAGTCTGCCCTCAGACCTTGCTGCTATACTTTTTTAAGTTCTTTTTTAAAGTTAGTCTCTGTCATCATAGATAATTCTCCAGATACCAGACCCCCTTTTGCACCATTTACTAAAGAATACATTTAAAAATCAGTCAGTCAACAAATCAATGCACTAGACATCAATTATATGCAAAAATCAATAGGAGGCTTAGAGAGAGGTATAAAGAGAAAGCACAGGAAAGAGTGGTGGGTCTGAAGACAGATATTAAGTTGGAAACACTCTGACACTTGTCCCCATGAGGACAAATTTTCTTCCTCAAGTTGGGCTTATCATCTGTGACATGGGGCAAGCAATTCTTGCTCCATCTATCATATTGGGTTGTTGTGAAACTCAATAAAAATTCTAATATAAGCAGGGGCTTTATAAATTGTAAAATTCCATAGAAATGTGAGTCAGATGCAATACAGTGTAGTGGAAAATCACTGAACTTCCAGCCAAAGGGCTGATGGGCCTGACTTCATCACTCACTTCCCCTGGGACTTTGCACAGGTCATCAAACCTGTTTCCTTCTATGTGAAAATGACTGCTGCGCAAATGAAGACAGTGCACGTAGAAGCATCCATCGTTAGCTCCTGGTTCCTAGTGTGTATTCATTCATTCACTTGCTGCGGACAAGGAGAGAACAGCGCAAGTAAACAGACCGAGAAGAGCTTCAGCAGCAGTGAACACTTTGGTCCGACCAGGCTTGAAGGGCCACCTGAGGAGCAAGGAGAGATGAGACTGGAGGACTGTGAAGCGGGGAAGGGGAGGAGGTGCCAGACTAGGGATTCTGGACTTGAGAGAAGCATTTATGGACATTAAAGAGCCATTGATGATTCAGAGTAGGGGAATAATAGATAAAAAGTATTTCTGTTCTTTGTGGAAAGGGACTCAAGAATGGGGAACATTCTGGAATTGTTGGGTCCTCAAATCCAGGGCTGGTCAGCTAACCTGCTGGAATGGAACACGGACTTCAGGGGGTCAAAGCCAGACTATCTCCTCCTTTGACATAGCTAGAGCTCAGAGCAAAAACCCAGCTTTCTAGAACTTGGGCCTTGTATTAGTCATATATAGCTGCATAACAAATTATTTCAAGAAGTAGTGGCTAAAAATAAACATGTGTTATCTCAAAGTTTCTGAGCATGTCCTAGCTGGGTGGTTTAGACTCTGGGTCTCTCATGAAGTTACACAAAATCTCAGTCCTTCCTGCTGAGACCAGGCACTGGGTGGGATGAAAAGGCAGATGTGCCCATGTAGTCTCCTGCAAGAGTAGACATAATAGAAGCATATATCTATACTGATCGTACGCCAGGGTCTGTGCTAAGCAACCTTCTTAAGGAGGTATATTACCATTAGACACACTTGACAGATGAGGAAACAGACATAGAGAAATTACTAGTAAGTAACTAACTGGCTGCAGGTTACTCAAGTGGTAAGCAGAGAATCGAATCAGGATTCAAATGCAGTCATCTGACTTTGGAGGCCCTTCTCGTCTCCACCAGGCTCTGCAGGCACGCTGCCTTGGGGACCCAGGCATGAAAATTGCCCTTGATGATGATCATGGTCTCTGTAATGAGGAGAAAAGGCTGGGGCTCCCACAGCAATTCTGGGATCACAAGAGGCTCCCTGCCTGGGGGAAACCAACCAGACTGCACTTGCCCCTGCAGGACCCTGGACCCCCTTCTTCCTTCTGCACTCTTCCCCCCAGGACCTTTGTGGAGTTGGTCCCTAAAACACTGGTGTAGAAAAATCTGTTTCAACCAAGTTCTCACCAGTATTTGTATTTTCAGGCTAGCCCGGGGGATGGGGGGGGGGGGAGGGGGGAGGGGGTGCAGGGGGGAGAGAAGTGAGGAGGACTTCTTGACCAGGACCCTTCACATCACCCCCTCCAGGCGGGGAATTAAAATAAAAAGATAGATAGAGAGGGAGGAGGCTAAGCTTTCCCCAAACACTGAGCAAGCCTGAAACATCCTGAGGACTGGAGCCCAACAAGTTGCAACTCACCAAGAGCTCTTCCCTCCAGCCACACCAACTAATTATAAGGGAAAGGTTGAAAGGGAAGTTTCAAGCTTTCATGACAGTGCAGTTTTATCTTTTACTCTCCCTTTTCTCTCCTCCTCCACTTTACCTTCTCCATTCTATCTTCCTCCTTCTCTGTTTCTGCAGATAGGTGTGAGTTGGCTGTGGGCACTGAGCATAGACTCAGGTGCTGGAAGAACTTTCCTGGGGTCATAGAATGGAATCCCTGCCTTTCTACACAAAAATCACTGCTCACCTGCCAGCATCCTCCAGGAAAAGGTTAACAAATGACCTGGACTTCTCTCTCTCTCTCAAGACAGCCTTTAAAAGTTTGTTTCTTCTTTAAAGTAATGCATGCATAAGGTACAAAGAAGACGCTTAAGATCTACCAGAGATAACACACTATCAACATTTTGATGTGCAAAAAACTCTGGACATTTCCAACAATTATCTCTCAAGATCATGAATCTCCTAATTTAAGAATATGGAAATGTCAGGGGCAACTCCCAGAGCCTTTACAAAGAGATTCTTATCTCAATATCTAATCTACATCATCATAGGCTTTAAAAAGGGATGTCCTATTTTGAGGCTGGGGATGGATAAAGTACCAACCATTTTACAGGTGAGGAAACTGAGGCCAAATAGATATATCAGTTTGTCTGTGGCCCTCAGCTGAATGGGAGTCAAAAAATGTGGTAAAGGGAAGAGTGTGCTTTGGCAGAGTCTGCAGAGAACTGGTCGTCAGAGGACTTGACTAGGATTAAGCAGTGTTAAATTCAGGTTAGGGCTGAGGAGGCGGGCTGGTCCCAGGTTTCCAACTCTGGCAAGCTCTCCCTGTTTGCCTGGGTAGGTCACACACTGGTGCCTGCGTTGGCCAGAAACTTGGAGGCACAAGGAAGCAAGCAGAAATCCTGTCCTCCTTCTTACACTAACGGGTTGAGTGTCCAGCTCAACCAAACCCAAGTTTTCCAGGATCTGCAGCCAGGTGTATTTTCTGGTTCTGGGCAATGAGACACTGATGGGGCTGAACAGCCTCCCCCTGGCCCAGGTGGCCCCTCACTGAGACAGGGTGTATGCTCCCAGGTATTAGAGCTGGGACCAATGTATCCCCAGAGAAAATCTCTAAGGAGAGGAGCAGATGCTCGCCTGGATGCCACAGGAATATTTGGTTCCAGTGTGCATCCCACCCAGCAGGCAAAGATGGAGAGCTCTCCAGAGCTGAAAACCCACCTCCTCACCCCTGCCCTGCACTTATCACTGCTTAATTCTAGTCAAGTCCTTTGATGACCAACATCGAGCTGTGACATCTCTGCCTTGAACAAAAAGATCCAGACACCCAGACTGGCAGTTGAGCTTACACCTCCATTCCAGGGCAACCAAAGAACTCTGGGCAATGCTTTGGAGTTTGTTGCAACCTGTAATGCTGGCCGACCCTCCCCTTCCTCCTCCAGGATTTAGCCTGGAGTTAAAAGGCCTAACTTGCCACGCCCTTTGTACAGCCCGAAGCCAGCTGTGCGGAGTCTTCCATTGCTAGACCTGCCCCATGAGTGACTCATCCACTGCCAGATTTCCCAGAGCCATAGCCCAGGGCATGTTCTCACCCCACCCACAGAGCCCTCACTGGATGCCCCTCTCTCTTGTGCTGGAACCTCGTATTTTTCCCCAACTATACCTAAGCTCTACAGCTTCTGTCTTCATATTTTATCTCCTTAGTGGCTCATCAAAGAGAAGAGGAGTGTGATGAAAACAATTCTAAATAATAATGAAAAGAAGGGAGAAAGATCTACATACCACTCTACAAATCTTAGCTAGCTCATTATTCCAACCTACAGGCCCAATGCACAAAATTCATGCAAGAGTAGGCCTTCCTTCCCCTGGCTGCCAGCACTGGTTTCCCTCTGGCACCCGGGACCCAGGCTTCCCTCTGGCCACTGGCAGGCACCCAGGACCTGGGTTTCTCTCACAGCCCCGGATTCATCAGGAAGGACGTCCAGAAGGACATCTGGTCTAATTAGCATATTATGCTTTTATTATTATAGCTGATCTATTGGGACCATTTAATTTAGAAAGTCAATCACTCAAATTTCAGGAGAGCCTTTAGAATTCTCCAAGATCTCCAAGCTCTTAGGGAATGTTTAGAAATAAAAAATTAATTTTGGAATCATTCAAAACACAAAAACACTGAGATGATCTCTGACCTAGATATTATTTCTATCAAAGTACAGATACACTTTTAACACATACACCTACGCTATTTGCTTTGGTACGCATGCCTCCTACATGCACACAGATGCATGTACCATCTCCACACAATCCCTGAAGATGCCTGGAACCACCCCAGGAAGAGTTGTTAGAGTTCGTAAATAAAAATACAGAACTCCCAGTTAAATGTAAATTTCAGATAAATGACAAATTTTAATATAAGTATATCTCAAATACTGCATGAGATATACTTATACTAACTTTTTTCACTGTTTATCTGAAATTACAATTTAACTGGCCATCTTATATTTTTGCTGGATTCTCTAACTTTAAGGCATGTACCTCTAACTCCCCCATGGAAGTACTCTCACCTAGCCCCACACAGACACTCTACCATGAACATGAACCTGGATCCACTGTGAATTTTCCTTATTTTTATACAGTCATCTGAAAATACCAAGGCTGAGGATCTAGGGAGCCGAGGGCTCTTTGCAGGGCCTTTATAATTTGCCTTACTCCTGATCTCACGCAGGAATGTGTTCAGGACTCAAAGGTAGAGAGACAGAGGTGTCCAAATTCACCCAATGTCAAAGATCTGTGGTATCCCAGAAAGCCATTCACTCACTCATTCTAAATTTTCCCTCCACAACAGTGCTGGTTTGAGTTGAGGAAAGACTGAAAGTATTGGCTCATGTAAAGAGTTTAACTCCAGGATAGATGGGCTCTCTCTCCTAGTAGAGAAGAGCAAAGATCTCCCAAGCTCCTCTTGAGGCTCCTTAAAATATCTCCATCAGGGTCTTTCTGTTGCTGGGCACGTGTGGACAAGGCTCCCTCATGCTTTTGATTCAGCCTGAAATGAGCTCTGCCCAAGGCTCAGGTCTCTAGCTGGCAGCTTGGCTGTGTGCCTGGGAGAGTGAGGAAAAGAGGCATTTTCCCTAGGTTTCCAAGGCTGACTTGCTTCAGAGACACATACTACCAGCCTTCCTCTGAGCTTCTATTTCCAGGTTGGTAGAATGGGTTCACTTAACCAGCCAGATATTGTCAGAAGGAACAAAGAGATGATGCCTGTGAATTTATAAATTTTCAGAAGGATAGGGTCAAGATCTGAAACATAGGCATCTTTCAAGGATAAGATATGTTTTAAAGCTTTCAAAAAATAAGGAAATCTTACCTTTTGTGACAGCATGGATGGACCTGGAGATTATTATGCTAAGTGAAATTAGCCAGTCAGAGAAAGATAAATACCATACGATCTTACTTACATGTGGACTCTAATTAACAAAATAAACTGACGAACAAAATAGAAACAGTCATGGATACATGGAACAAACTGATAGAGGTCAGAAGGGAGAGGGGAGGTGGGGACTGGATGAAAGAAGGTGAAAGGATTAGCCAAAGAATATACATGCATAGTCCACAGACACAGACAACAGTGTGGTAAGGGCCAGAGCAAAGGGCTGGGTGAAGGGGGGGGGGGGGGGTGGTGATGGGGATCATCTGAAATAATGTCAACAATAAAAACAAAGAAAAATACTCAATTATTATATTAATTATTAAATAAATTTCTCAACCTTCAAAAAAAATAGAGATTTTATTTCTCCAGGACCCCTCCCCTAAGAAGCTCAGAATCTTTAGGATGCAGATAAAATATCTCCAGTTTCCTGGAACACAAATAATTTGGAGGGGGAAAAAGAGCTACAAGACTCCCAGAGGGAATAAAAAGAATCATTGGAAGAAGAATTCAAACTTCAGCAAGAGGACCAGGGTTTGACACCTCAGGAGTTTCCTAAGAGTAAAAGATTTCTGTGTGAATATTGACATAATAATCAACTCTTACCATGCAGCATCTTACAGAGTTGGCATTCGATCCCAACACTCTTCAAGAGTGGAGAAGAAGAGGACTTCAGGTACAGCCTAGGACCACCCAAATTTAAATATCCAAGAAAATGTTTTAATAAAAGCTCTATGGCTTGCAAAGAACAGAAACCCTCTCTAGCTAGTTCAAGGAAAAATAGGGGTTGTTAAAAGGGTATCAGGAATGTCATGGAATTGTGGGGAAATTATCATGGGATCTTGGAACAAGAAAACCAACAAGCCTTGGTGGTTCAGGGCCATTCACTCAACTCTAGCTTATTGGTTCACTTGCTACTGAATTCATCTTGTTGTCTCAATAGCCCAGCCTTTTAAGATTTTTCAGCAACCACTATCACCATCAAATGGTTCTTTCTTCTGTGCTTCATTCACATTTATAAAATGGTGATGGAAAGAGACTTGACTTTAGGTGGTAAACACACAATACAATATACAGATGGTGTATTATAAAATTGTACACTTGAAACATGTAATTTTATTAACCAATGTCACCCCAATAAATTCAATAAAAAATTTTTTTTAAAGAAAGATAATCTAATGGGCTCAGGTTTACCCATGAGGGAGCCCTGATGGTGTCAGGTATCCTACCCTGAGCCAATCACTGTGATGAGGCAGGGAGGGCTCAAGCCTCGCTACCCATGAGCAGAATTGGGACAATCATTATTACGCTTGGTACAGAAGGGGGAAAGAAATACACTGAGAGGGGAAGCAAAAGCTACCTTTAACAGAGGAAACACTCTCCACTATCCACAATGAGTATGAAGAATAAGAACTTTGGGTCAGGAGAAACCAAGATGATGGCATAGGTAAGCACCTAAACTGCTGCCTCGCACAACAATTTCAAAACTACAACTAAAAGACAGAACGGACATCATCCAGAACCACAGGAAGGCTGGCTGAGTGGAAATTCTACAACTAGAAGGAAAGAGAAAAGCTCACAGAGAATCAGAGGAGCGGCTCTTATGAGGGGAATCTGGACTGTCAGGCGGAAACTCAGGGGAGCCGCAGAAGGCAGAGATCTGGAGGCGCACGTGCAAGGGCAGGGCTGACAGGAAGCCAAGACTGTCTGCTCCGTCCTGAGACTCCGGCCCATCCAAGCTGAGCACAGAGGCTTTTGCAATTTTGCAAGTATAATCCTATAAGGCTGTCTCCAGCACCAAACTTCTCCCAGCATAGACACAGCTGATCCTCACAGCCAACTGGCCTGGAGGTCAATTTCTCCCAGTGATACCAACAACAATCAAGACTTAACTACAACAAGGCTGTACACACAGTCCACAAAGGGGTGCACCAAGAGTGTCCACCTCAGGTTAACTGGGGAGACCGACCCACTGGGCCATATAGGAAACCTAGCACACAAAGCTACCCTACCAACTCAGGGAAGCAACGAAAATGCAGAGACAAAGAAACAGATCACAAATGAAAGAAATGGAGGAAAACAAATGACTGGATATAGAATTCAAAACCACGATTATAAGGCTTTTCAAGAATATCCTAGAAAAGGCTGATAAATTTAGCAAGACCCTCGAAGATATGAAAAAGGACCAACTAGAAATTAGACATACACTGACTGAAATAAAAAATATTATACAGAGACCCAACAGCAGACTAGAGGAATGCAAGAATCAAGTCAAAGATTTGAAATACAAAGAAGCAAAAAACACTCAACTGGAAAAGAAAAAAGAATCCAAAAAGTTGAAGATAGTGTAAGAAGCCTCTGGGACAACTTCAAGCGTACCAACATCAGAATTATGGGGGTGCCAGAAGAAGAGAGAGAACAAGATACTGAAAACCTATTTGAAGAAATAATGACTGAAAACTTCCCCCACCTGGTGAAAAAAATAGACTTACAAGTCCAGGAAGCGCACAGAACCCCAAACAAAAGGAATCCAAAAAGGACCACACCAAGACACATCATAATTAAAATGCTAAGAGCAAAAGACAAAGAGAGAATATTAAAAGCAGCAAGAGAAAAACAGTTAATTACCTACAAGGGAGCACCCATATGATTGTCAGCTGATTTCTCAACAGAAACTATGCAGGCCAGACGGGAGTGGCAAGAAATATTCAAAGTGATGAATAACAAGAACCTACTACCAAGATTACTCTACCCAGCAAAGCTATCATTCAGAATTGAAGGTCAGATAAAGAGCTTCACAGATAAGAAAAAGCTAAAGGAGTTCATCACCACCAAACCAGTATTATATGAAATGCTGAAAGGTACTCTTTAAGAAGAGGAAGAAAAAAGTAAAGATAAAAATTATGAACAACAAATACATAGCTATCAACAAGTGAACCTAAAAATCAAGTGAATTAAAAATCTGAGGAACAGAATAAACTGGTGAATATAATAGAATCAGGGGCATAGAAAGGGAGTGGACTGATAATTCTCAGGGCAAAAGGGGTATGGGGGGTGCAGGAAGAGTCTAGACAAAAATCGTACACCTATGGATGAGGACAGTGGGGGGAAGTAAGGGCAGAAGATGGGGTGGGAACCAGGTGGAGGGGAGCTATGGGGGGAAAAAGGAGAAACAATTGTAATAATCTGAACAATAAAGATTTATTAAATTTAAAAAAAAAAAAAGAACTTCGGGTCAGAAACCCATCCATCTAGTGGGTGAATGCTAAGAATTTTACATATATTATCTTGTTTAGAATTCCCCATAAGCCCTGCACAGTAGGCTAAATTATTTCCGTTTTACAGGTAAGGAAAACTAAAGCTCAGAGTACTGAACAGATCGGTGGAAGCACTGTGGTCCAACTTAGGTCTATCCTGTGACTCCTAACCAGTATGTTTTCAGACTCAATGAGCCACCAAACAAGGTTTTCCCTCTACACACTGAGTCAAATGAAATTCAGATAATAAAAGGCAATCTATTATCAAAAATCACCCTAAATGAGGAAGAATGGGAAGGGAGAGGAAGGCCAGGAAAGGTGGGCGGGGGGGGGGGGGGGGGTGGTGGGTGGAGATAGATTTGCATTTCCTGAGTAAACAGGAAGGATGAAATGGTAGAAAGGTAGAAAATGTTTGGCCTGTCTGAGGACCCTGGGAGGGAGGCAGGGGGTAGCAGAGAAAAATGAAATCCAAGGCCATAGAAAAGAATTCACTTTAAAGGAGTGATTTTTTTTTTTTTTTTTTTTTGTCACTGTTCTTTGTTCTTGTACCAGAAGTGGCTATAAAAGAAAATCCCTGCCGTTGCTCCAGCAACAGGCAGAACCAAAGTCCTGCAAGGCCTTTGCCAGGTCAAGAGCTTTTCCTATTGCCCCTACCCCCAGCATTGCCATTGTCAGAGGAAGGACAGAGGCTTGCCAAGACACACCACTCAGGAGATATGGCAGAAACCCAGACCTCATATGAACTAGAAAGAATGCTCAAGGGAGGCATGGGGGGTGGATGGGGTACTATGAGCTCTGCCCAATTATACCTGAAGACAGTGACAGAAGTTGAGACCAAAATCAAGTCCTAAAGCTAATCTGCAGAGAAAGTAGGAGGACGGGGAACAGAGAGAAATGATTAAAGAGAAAAAACACACACACAATGACACACACTCACACAGCAACAGAGAAACAGAGACCAGAGCGAGAGCACAGCGCCGTGTTTATTCTCGTGAAAGGCATCTGGATTTCTCTGTGAAATCCTGACTTGGGTCTTCTCATTTTCCGGATGGACTGAGTGGTGAAATGCCTGGCATGAGAGGTGCTATGAGTCAGCTGCAGACTCAAGCTCGGTCCCTCTGGCCTTCTGCTCTGCTCTTTGCCAGACCACACAGCCTCCCTCCCCCTTCCTGCCAAGCATGGCTTAGCTCACCATCCAGGTAACACACTTCAAAGACTTGGGGGTGAGTTGGGGTGGGCTGGGCCAGCCTCAGGATGGAACCAGATTCCACTCCCAACCCAAACACTCCTTGTCAATTTTTTCTTGAATGTCTTCCCCTCTTCTCACATCCCTGACACTTTTAGTAACCCCTGGAAGTTAGAATTGGAAAACCCAATTTTTCACTGGGGCTGTCAGTCCCTTCTGCACTGCAGGTCTGTACGGCTTTATTACTCTGGGGTTGACCAGATGTCAGCCAACGCTGAAGCACAGCCTGGCAATAACAGAGTTTGTATGTTCTTCTGTAGACTTGGTCATACTCCTGAGAGCACTCAGAAAGACCAGAAACCACAGGACATCTATCAAGATGTGTGTATTATAGGGATGCCCTAGGTGTGGGTCTTACAGTCCTCAGGTTGGTTGCCTACAGCTCTTCAGACATGGCCTTTGGCCATTTTCTACCAACCATATGTGTCTTTTCTCCCATAGAAAACTGTAAAGGTCTCTGCAATCATCAAACACACTCCTCTTTGTGACCCTAATAACCCAAAGTGAAGGACAATGCCTAGTGCTGAAGTTCTGTCATTCAACGTCTGCTGACTTGAGTTCACTTGCTGGTAGCCTTCTCTAACTTCTTCAAAACACTGCAGAACTTGAGAAGAATGAAAACAACCTAATGTTTCTTCCTCTCTTAAGTCCTTTCTCTCTTAACTGTCAGGTCTATTCATGTTCCTTCCTCTCAAGTCCTTTCTCTCTTGACAATTGGGTCTATCCATGAGTCCAAGGACTCAGAGTCCTATTATTTCACTGGTGGGGAACCTGTGACAAGAATGGCATCAACCTGTCAAGCACCATGGTAGACAGAATTCTAAGATGACCCCCAATGATTCATGTTGGTGAGACCTGTAATTTGCTTTTAACCACTAGTATATGGCAAGTGTGATAGAATATCACTCCTGTGATTATGTTACCTTTTAGGGCAAAGGTGAAGGTATTTTTGAAGATATAATTAGTTTGAAGTGGACTTTGAGTCAATCAAAGGTAAATGACCCTGGGTGTTCCTGACCTAATCAGGTGAGCTGTTTTTTAAAGGATCTAGGGTGTTCCCTGAAGGTAGAGATACTTTTGGTATGGGTAGAGGGGTTTGGTTTCTGGGTAGAAGGCAGCCACCTCCTCTTTCCTAGGAGTCCTCCCTCCCATCCAGTCCACTCCAGCTGTTTCAAATGCTCATTTCTCTCCACACAACCCAATTTCTTCCCACCGCAACATGATGACCAGCTCTTGACCTTCTTTACCAAGATCAAATCAAACAGATGCTCTCTATTCCTTCCCAGCACCACTTCTCTGCCTTCCTGAGAAACTGAGTGTGGTTTCTGGCAATAACTTGAGTAACTGAGGCGATCTCTGCATAGTGCCTTCCCTCTGGGGTTTCATGGGTATAGAGCCACGTGTTTGTGGATGATCTCCAGATCTCTACCCGAGTCCTGCTCTTCACAGATTTCCTGTATTCTCTGTGCTCAAGGTAGCTTCTCTAGATGTCCAACTCCCTTGTGCCACCTCTCTTCAGTACTTTGTCTCCCTCAGTAATCTACCTCCCACCCCATCCTCCCAGATGTCCAGACTCTAGAAACTCAAAGTCTTTTATCTTCTACTTTCCTCAAATATTCTTTATTGGTCACCAAAGTCTTCCTTCATAATATGAAAGGAAATATCTACCTTCCTACTTGTTATGTGGAAATGTTTGAGTGAATTTTTAGACTGTGATTAGAAAGAAGGTTCATAAACATAATAGTGTACCTGAAACTGAAGAGTCACGTTTTCATTATATTTTAAAATGTAATTCGTGGAAATGGAGGAAGTGGAGAGAGCTATGTATGTGGGGCAGGATGGCCTTGAAGTATGGTTGTTCAGGCTGAAGGATGGACATATAGGAGGTTATGACACTAGTCTACCTACTTTTATATATGTTTGAGAGTCTTATCCACAATACAAATAAAAAAGGGTTTTTAAATAAAATTAAATATCCAATTAAATCTTTTAAGAAAAGAGAGGGATAAAAAGGGTCAGATGAGGGTGAGCCAAAGCTGTTTTCACCATCACAAAAGGTAACAATAGGCTGAAAGTAAATGCTATTGCCCCTCCTGAACCCATGTTTCTCCCCAGTCCCCACAGGGCCTACATCCTTCCTGTGTCTTGCCAGGGGCTGTGTGCATGTGTGACATCTGTTCTCCAGCTGTGAGAAAATAGCTAAGTAGATGGATAGATACATATGTACATAAGTGATGCAGTCAATCATTAAATTATGAGTGTGTTTCTGTTTACAGCCATTTCTTCTTAGCCAATTACAATTTATCTCTGGGCCCCTAGAATACAGAGCATTGCCTCCCTACATTTCACACTCCAATTCCTGCCCAAGTCCAAGATCTATACAACTTGGGACATATTTTCAAACCAGGAGCTAAACAATAAAGGGAGTCACATCTTTTGGGTCTGGACTGGAGGGAGGTCTGTGGACAAGGGATTGTCATAACAGAAGGAGGCATGCATCACACTTTTCTGAGGACCTAATAAAATCCTGATATCTTTCCAGATCTGTGGCTTCTCAATCAGACTTGGCTTTCAACCTCTAGAGCAATATTGACCTCACTGATTTCTTTCCAGACTCTCAGAGTAGAATTGGGTCCCATTCACTCCAAAGTCCCAGCACTGGCCAAGCCCCAGAAATGCTCAGTGTGTGCTCTACATGTCTCCAACACACACCTTCACCCCAACCCCCACCGGCACCTCCTCCCTCCCTCCCCGGCTTTGCCATCTGGCTGGGTTTCTAACTGGCTGCGGAGAGCAGGTGATTAGAGAGGATATAATAATTATCAACAAAGGAAATTAAAATGTGTTTGGTTTTATTGCTTTTGCCTTTAATATTTTGGCAATCTAGAGATGATAACTAGATTGAGAGAGGAGAGAAGCTGGCTACTGAGAAAGCAAAAAGAAAAAATGGAAAGGAGAAAGGAGGAAAGTAACAGACTTTGTTCATTTATGGAGTGTCTGCTGTGTGCCCACTGCTGTTCTAGGCACTGGGTAAAACAATGCGCTCACAACACGAAATCTTTTGCTCTCATGGCTTTCTCTAGACATAAACAAGTCTGGAAAGACAATGGAATAGAGACCTGAACATTCTGGCTATATACAGTAAATATCCCATTTAAAGGTAATGGAAGAAGGTATTGTGAATAATAATAGCTACCACTTGAGTGTTTCCAGATTGAATTGTGTGTCCCCTCCCAAAATTCATAGGTTGAAGTCCTAACCCCCAGGATGTGACCTTATTTGAAAATAGGGTCATTGCAAATTAATTAGTTAAGATGAAGTCATACTGAAGTGAAGTGTACCCTGAATCCAGTATGACTGGCACCCTTACAAAAAAAGGAAAAATCGGAGACAGACTCACACTCAGGGAGAGTGCCATGTGAAGATGAGTCCAGGGAGCTACCAGAAGTTGGGAGAGAGGCCTGGAACAGATCATTCCCTAGAGCTTGCCAATACCTTGAGCTTAGACTTCTAGCCTCCCAAACTATGAAACAATAAATTTCTGTTGTTTAAGCCTCTCAGTTTGTGGTTCTTTGTTATAGCAGCCTTAGCAAAGTAATACACTATGTACTTGGTGGTGTGCTAAGTGGTTTACATAAATTATCTCATTTAACTCTCACAACAACCCATTGAAAAGTACCACAGCCCAAGTTACAGAAGAATAAATTGAACCTGAGGCAGATTAAGTCACTTGCTCAAGGATGAGCTGCTTCAATGGAAAAGAACAGTGCTACTCAAAGCTTGGGGCTCAGGGACACCTGTCCTCCAAACCCAATCTGCCCTCATTGGGTAAATCCCACATCTCTCTCCACTCAAGGTTTTAAACCTTTCAAAGGTTGTCTCTTTGGTTTGGCTTATGGTTAAGATGCTTCCATTGTCTGCTTGGTGGTCAAATTGGTGCCCTCTCCTGTTAAGACATTTGAGACACAAGCAGCAAGACCAGTGTGTTGTGCTGTTTATGCTGCATGTAGTATCCAACTCTTACCTCCTCATTTACCAAAAAATTGGTAGCCAGCTCTCCTGGCCTCATGCCATCTCTGCATGCAACCTCCAATATACTCCCCAAACACACAAACAAACACACCCATACACAATCACACATACATACAAACACCAGCCATAATGTTATTTGTTTGTTAATTTGTGGTTTTGTCCAAAGCTTGTCATTCAGTTGGGTGCAGGTTCCTTATCTCAGCCTTCTATCCAGCTCTAAAAGATACTTTTCATTTTCAAAGGTATTAGAGCCAAGTAACAGCATTTTCATTATTAGTTGCTAATGGGCTAAAAAGCAGACATGACTTGGTCCTGAGACAACATGCAGTTGCTGAGTGAAGGCTGGCTGACATGATGCTATGTTACAAGAGTGAAGGTTTTGCAGTACTGTTTTGTTTTGCAAGTGACTTAAGGGGTTTTCGTGGGTAATTTTGATTATCCTTAATTTTCTTATTTCAAGCGGACTTTAACCACTATATAAGCCATGACTCTACTGTAGTTTTGTAAAGAATAGTGGGAGAATTAAATCACCACGCAGAACATGAAACATGTGCATGCCAACTCAAAGAACTCACACTGTAACAGTTAAACCATAATTACAATGAGTAGTGATTTTTTTCCCAGCAACACATCAAGCAAACATCAACCAACACACTAAATTAATTATTGTCATTTTGCATTTTGTTGGATTTGTAGTTTTGATTGAATTTATTTATATATTTGGATTTTACATTGAGATAAGTTTACGGAGCTTATACCTTAATGTCTGTAGATATTTAGGTTACACTACAATTAACATATTTTAAGCTCAACAATAGGAGTGTATTTTAATTTACTTTTCTCTTAAAAGAGTCCACAAATATTCATTTGAGACATAAAAGGGTGACCAGACTAGTATATAAAGAGATAAAATAGAAACACATCACCATGGACATTACCACCAGGCAGATGGACACAGAAATGTAAGTAGGGGTTTAGGAAGATGTTGGGATGATTAGGGGGTGGTAAATATTTTTCACTCAAAAATAATTCAAGTGCCTTCTGTGCTAGGAACTGAACTAGGGGCTCATGACCAAGAGGTAGGGAAAGAAGGAAGAGTGGAAATAAGATACCAAGATGAGTAAGATCTTGGGTCTTTCAAGACTTTCAATGGAAGGGGAAGACAGGGTGACAATAGGTAAGATTGATTATGCCCCAATGAGGTTCACATAGACTGCCTCATTCAAGGTTCACAACAATGCTGTGGAATAGGCAATTCATCCCTCTCTCCCCCCATTTTATTGATAATACACAGATGACCACATGGGATAAATGCTGCTACCCAGCTAGATGCCCTCAAGGAAAAACACATGGGAGTTAGGGAAACTTTCCAAAGTAGGTGTGATTTCATCTGCGTCCTTAACTATGACTATCAGAATGAACAACTTGTGCAAAGACCTGGGGGCATGGAAAAGCACGGTTTCTCTAAAGAATGATACAAAATATAGGTTGGCCCCACTGAGAACATGGCAGAGTCAGCTGCTTTGAAGGGGTGCAAGCCCATCTCTCAACCCTGGTAATGGATAAAACCATGTCGCTGGACCCATCCTTTCCACTCATAGAAAAGCAGTGTTTCCTGATGGCTTGGAAATGAGGCTCAACTCTCTTAAACAGGGTCCGCACATACAGCTGTGCAGGTTGTGCCCTACACAATAACAGCCTCATCTGAGTGGCAGTGTTCACACAACATATACCATAGATATGTATATTCATGATGACAACTTCCTGGAAGGGCTAGTAGAGTTTCTTGTTCTAACAAAATCTGTATTTTATAACAATATTCTAACAAATAGAAGTAAAGTATCTTGAGGGAAGGCCCCGTTTCCTAATTCACACAAATTTGACCCATGGGCTAGGGGTGGTAACCTAGCTCTTATCTCTTCTCCCTCTTGAACTGTAATGAAACCTAGATTCCAAGCACTGTGATTGTGCTTGGCTTTTTCATGGCTCAGATGCATTCTATCAAACTTGCTTCAAGTAGCTAACACTTTCTCTTTTCTCCTATCCCATGTGATTCCATCTTTCCTACCTAGCCCATCTCTGTCCCCCTAGATCTGGTTCTACCAACACTTCTTCTAACTCACAACAGGTCACTTTTACTGGTTCATCTTATTTTTCCAAAATTCAAATACAGCTCTGGGATTGTCCACTGAAGAAAACCCAGAATCCCATGGTCCAAGAAGATAGGAGGCCTTCAACCAGAAACTATGTAGAGAGCCTCCCTTTTCTGCCATATCTCTCTGGAATGGCTCCAAAAGCCTCCGAAACATCAATTCTTAAAACGATTAACTTATATATTGCTCACAGAAATATAAATCACTCTGAGTCATACTTGGCTCCAGCTCCTTCAAAAGTCAGCCAGAAGGTCAATGCAGACTCTAATTAAATTGCCACCAATAGCAAGTATCTCTACAAAATTAACTCTAAAGTAGCACGTAGTTTCACCCTCAAAAATAGTTCTCACTCTGTTCTATAAGAAACTTCATGGAAAACCTGGAAAAAACATTGTGCAAAAAAGATACAAATCTATTTCAGGAATGTGGCTACCTCTGCGGCTGGGGTGGAGGGTGGGGGGGCAAAGCAGGAGCAAGAGCAGGAAGTGGGCTGTTCTCTATACCACTGTGTTTCTTTTGAACAAAATCTCAAACGAGAATGGTGAAATGTTAACATGTGTTGAATGTGTGTGGTGAGTAGAGGATATCTGTTATGTCATCTCCTGCTCTTTGAATGTTTGAAATATTCCATAATTTACATTTTAAAATGTAAAAAGGACATTTTTATGCACTTTGACAAAGACTATATCCTAATTATTCATGAGAGAAGCTTTAGGGCATTCTATGATGAACCCAAAGTAATTGTTCTGTCCCCCTAGATCTGGATCTACCAGAACCTGGTGGACCTGACTCCAAGGTAAAGTGACCATGAATAATGCCTCTGGTGAGCCTTGGAGGCAAAGGGCTGTGCAGAGGCTGGGCAGCACACAGTGGGCCCACAGGGTGGGTGCAGCCATGCATCCCAGCTTTTGCTTCCCACATCCCACCGGGTTGTTAAAGACTTCCACCAGTCTCAGCCTCTAGCCTTCTGGAGCGGAGGCATGCATTCAATGATGTATCCATTCTGCCACCTAGCCTTCATCCAGGTCACTACAACAAAGCTGCCTCGAACAGCTCTTCTCTCCATCTTGCTGAATTTCCCTTGTCTGAGGAGGGACCTGAGAGGCTAGGTACTTTATTTCTTGAAGGTCACCACACCTTGGTTCTGGGCCAGGATGAGGCGGCAGCATTAGTATGCCTGCTGTGCGCTGGGCTGGGGAAGGAACTGATTCCATCACATAAGATCTTTAAAACAGAACAATTACTCACTGTGGAAAATGGTGGGCAAATCTGCCTGAGAGAGTGGTGAGAGCAATGAAGACAAGAGAGAATGAAGACAAGGCCCTTAGCAGACATTTTACCTTTCCAACCAGAGAAGCCCAGGATATGTCATGTATATTAAAGGTCCAGCATTCCCAATCCAGGCTATCAGGCGTCACCCTGGCCTCAAAAATGATCAGAGGAAAGGACTCACACTTTATAGAACAGAAGTGCTACACGCCCTTTGAAAAGCAGTACATGTAAAAGCATAAATCTTTTACTTACTTGGTTTGCATTTATTGAAGTTTGGTTTTGATACCCAGTTAATCTTTTAAAGGAATAGGGAGGGGTGATCTCTGAGGAACGGCCGCAAGTGGATGATATTTAACTTCTTCCTTCTCCAAGAAAGATGTGGCTGAAAGGCATCAAAACTCGAATATGCCAGAGTCAGGAAGCAGAGAGTTGAGAAGCAACTGGCTGTGCAGCAGGGGGAGTGAACTTTGCCCCTGACATGTGCATCTGGCAGGAATAAATGAGCCCCTCCCAATGAAGTTCATCAACGCAAACTATTTTTTCCAGAAGCAATCTTCTGAAGGTGATTGTGAACAGATCTAGGTCTTCAGAACGGAGGGCAGGGGGAATGAAATCAAGAAAGGCTTATGGGCATTCCCCAAACCCAACTTCCCGTAACAGAACCTCCCATTCCACTGTCATACATTAATTATGGACTTGTAAAAGCAAACCCATCTGACCAGTATCCCTACCTTTGGACAAAATTACTTTAGACAATCCCAGGCTACTGGGATGTCTTTCTCATGTCCTCCCAGAGAGCCTACCTGAGGGTCCCTGCACAGCAGCTCATGTCCCATCAGCTCTCACCCCTCATGAATAAGCCCACATCAAAGTCCGGACACGGCGTGGGCACTTACCATTTACATTTCTGCAGGGCCCCCTCTGCCGCCCTACCCCAAGGACCAGCTCCTGCTACAACTCTTCTGCCTCCCTATCCTTGTCGTCTTCTCCATGAATCATCCCCTCTTCCTTTTACCTGTCCTCACACATTTTATTTTCCAGCCACTGGAAGTCGGCTAGACAAAAAGACATGTCACTGGAGGCCGTCTCTCTCAGAATAGAGGGTGGTTGGAACCAGGCAACTCAAGTTTCTCTGGAAGGAGCACCACAATTTCCCCATTCATTTTAAATGCTACCAGTGCGCCTGGGGTCGGCTTCACTGCCGAGTGGGTGCAGAAATAGGAGCAGGGGGTGGAACACACAGCACACTGTTCGGCCGCTCTTCTAGTCTGAACTTGACACAAAAAAGAAAATAACACATGACCACCCTCACTCCTCAAATATTTCAACCAAATTTTTTCCTCCTAACTTACCAAGTGCCCAGACAGAGGGGAGAAGAAATGATGAAGAGCCTCACTGGTTTTCTTTTTTCTTTTTTTTTTTTTAATCATTACACATAGACCCTCCCCCTTCTCCCAGCCAACATCTAAAACCCCTCTGGCAATACAAGCAAAAGCAGGACTTTAAACTTTAGCCTCATTTTTTAAGCTGTGCCTTTAGGCAAGTAGATAGTGAAAAGAGAGATCAGAATCTGGGAGTGTTCACAGCATAGAGAGAATTGCTCCTGACCCAAACCAGCAAGAAAAATATTTTCTTAAAAGCAGTCCTGCAGAAAGAATTCTTATCATAGATAAGAGTGCAGTCTAGTGGCAAACTTCATGAAATGCAGCCCCTTCTCCCCGGGAAAGAGCACTTCCAAAGGAACAAGGGAAATGTAAGAAGCAACACTCCTACCCCAGTTTCTCCCAAATGTGCAGCAAAGACGGGTCATTTCCTTTGACCTGGCAGTGAGGGCCATAACCTGTCAGTGTCAATTTCAGGAAAAAAAATAAAATGGCCACGTTCCTTCTTTGAAGACTTGAGCTTTCTTTCATTTTGCAAAGGAGAGAAGGAGTCCACCGTGTCTGAATAGATTATCTGGTGTTTCAAATGGAATAATAATGTTCCTGGTCAGAATCTCTTCAGAGTAAGTCCTGTGGCCTGTCAGCTCATATTCTTGGGACGTTCATGTGTGTGCTAATTAACCTTAGAACAGGGTATCTTTCTGGACTGTCACCCATCCCCTCCAAAGATGTGACCCTGCTCAACAGAAGTGCCCCTTTTAAAAAAGGTGGAGGGGACGCATTATTCCAATCTGCCTTCCATCTAAAAATCCCACCCAGGACACTTTAGATCGCCAGGCAAGATTTTCAGACTGAGTGTTTCCTCCAAGTGCAGATCTCTGTAACTCACTGCTATGGGCTGACTGCCCCTGCAAGTGCACACAACACACACACACACACACACACACACACACACACACACACACACACACCTTCCCTGGGCCAACAATGTAGCAGAAGGAAAGTGGCCACGTCTTGCTTGACCATATGGCCAAAGACAGTCACTCCATCAACAACAGAAACTCTTGATTAAATTCCCCTTCCCCAGGCTTTTAGGGGAGAAATCCAGTTTTTCTTCTTTTTGTTTCTTTTTAATTCAGGTCACCACCCATCACTGGCCATCCTATATTAATAACCCCAACACACACACACATACACACACATGCACACGCACACACCTTACATGGTAACTTAGACACCAGCAAACTTAGACACTAGCAGACAGCCATTTACCAAAGCTTGGGAAGAATTTCTTGGGCACCGTATATATCCAGTTGGCTAATAAAAAATAAAATAAACAAAAAACTTCTCCGGCCTGGGCCTGGGCTAGTTAAGGGGCGGGAGGCGAGGGGAGACTGAGTTACTCCTCATTGTGTCCACCTTGCACAGAAGAACTCTCATCCCCACAACCCCCCCCCCCCACCTCCTCCTCCCTCACACAGCCCCTGCCTGGTCCCCGGTGCCCCTTTCTTACATTCCGGGGGGAGGAGGGTGCTGTTCGTGCAGCGAAGGGGAGCCCCTGTGTGTCTCGAAGGCCTCTCCCCACCCCCACTCCGTGTGAGTTCGTACTGCAAAGCTCTTTGGCATCCTTGCCTGGGTTGGGTGTTGGGGAGCTCAAATTGCAGCTACAAACTGGCTGGCAGCCAGGGCCGTGTATTTAAAAGCGCCTGCTCCACCGGAGTCGGTAGTCTCTTTGGAAACTTCTGCGGGGGTAAAAGAGCTAGGAAAAGCTGCAAAGCGGTGTGGGGGTTTTTCTCTTTTTTGCTCCTTCTAATTTCCCTCTCCTCCGTTTGCACCCTTCTCCGGGATTCGCGCCGAACCTGCGAATTTCGAAGAGGTGGTTGCAGAGTGGGAGAAAAGAGGGGTTAGGGCTTTTTTCTTTCTTTCTTTCTTGATTTCAATATTTTCCCCTGCCCTTGCGGCTGCAGCCGCCACCTTCTACCTGTTCCGCGGCAGCCGCGCGCCGCTAGCAGCTGAAGGTTAGAAAGGAGCAGGGTGTACTTTAGATCTTAAAACAACATTTTTGAAGACAAACCTCTTTTTCTCCACCCCACCCCGTCTCCTCCACAGCCTCCGAGCTCTTTATTCCGGTGGTTGCTTTGGGGCGAATAATTTTTGGCTTTTCCCCCTGCAGTTCTGACCAGGTTGGGCTTGGGAGCTGTTAGTTCGGTGCGTGCACCTGGCGCTGCTCTTTTGCCCCCAACCTGTTGCAAGTCTTGAATCCTTGTAATTGGACTTGCTTGCAGGCGCCCCAGCCCTCTCACTCTCACCACATTTTGCAATTGTCTGGGGGAGGGCACCTGCTCTACCTGCCAGAATTTTTTTTTAATTTCCCCGGCGCCCTCCTAGCCCCTTTCTCCCTGCGCTCTCGCTCTCCTGCCCCGCCTCAAGGTAAAGGTAGACTTGAAGATGGTGCTCACCGCAGTCCTACTGCTGTTGGCCGCTTTTGCGGGGCCGGCCCAGGGCCTGGGCTCCCTCGTGCACTGCGAGCCCTGCGATGAGAAAGCCCTCTCCATGTGCCCACCCAGCCCCCTGGGCTGCGAGCTGGTCAAGGAGCCGGGCTGCGGCTGCTGCATGACTTGCGCCCTGGCCGAGGGGCAGTCGTGCGGCGTCTACACAGAGCGCTGCGCCCAGGGGCTGCGCTGCCTCCCCCGGCAGGACGAGGAGAAACCCCTGCACGCCCTGCTGCATGGCCGCGGGGTTTGCCTGAACGAAAAGACCTACCGCGAGCAAGTCAAGATCGGTGAGCGCGCTCAGTGTGCCAGCCAGTTACACGGCGCACGAGCGGGGACAGGGGACGGGCCGGCCACGCGCGCTTTGCCCAGAAAGTGGCTTAGAGCCGGGGCGCAGCCCGGGAGGAGGGCGGGGCGGGGCGGGGGGGGGGGGGTCTTTGCACCTAGGAATTGGAGCCCTGACTGATCCAGCTATCCCAGGCTGCTGTCCATCCCAGCCTCAGGCAGTTTTCGCTCTTGCTCCACACCCTGCCCCCACCCTACTCCACCCCACCCCCTAGCCTGAATACCGACTCTGAGCTCCTATTCGGTCTCAAGGTCCAAATCCCCAGGTCCTGAGTCTCCAGTCTGAACGGGTATATATTTCATTATCAACTCCCTCCTTCACCACCTGCTAGCCACCCAACACGTTCTGGGGTTTTTTCTGAACTTGAAAAAAAATATATTTGTTAAAATATTGCCTTAACTGAGGACCTGGAAAGAGAGGCGTTCTGTGCTCATTCTACCTTTGTCCTTCTCTCAGCCCCTGCCCCCCTACCAGTCCCTTCTGACGTGTCTATCCTTCTACCCCGACACACATGCACACGCACGAGTGCGCGCGCGCGCCCGCGCGCGCGCACACACACACACACACACACGCTCGCACCGTTTGTAGTTAATGCCTTTGGGGTGAGGACTGTTATGCCCCTCCCACGTGCACACCCATTACTTTTGACTGGACATGATTGATTGAGATAACTGATAAATAGATTAAAATGCAAAATACCTTTTTCCTCCCAGGAAAGGTAAGATTACTTTAGGCACGCCAGGCGGTGGTGGGGAGGTCAGTGGGCTAGCGGCAGGGGGGGAGGGGGCAGGCGGGTGGTCTGGCGGGCGGGAGGAGTATGAAGCAACGGTGTGGTGTTCCTGTGCTGGATGTTCACCCCGAAATCTAATTACTTTCCCCCCCCCCCAATTCAGATTTTACCTAGGACGAAAGGTGGGGTCGGGAGGCAAGAGGGGATGTGAAACTTAGAACTCATAACTTCCCTGCCAGTACTAATCCCCTCCGCCCATCTCTCAAACTTAATCACAAGTGGGTGTGGTGTAAATATAAGCGGGGCCCTGGAATCACTGAATGCCAAATAAAGAGGGCGGGGACTGGAATGGCCACGCCCCGTTGGCTCCCCTCCGCCTCGAAGTAGCCCCGCCCCCAGACTGCTCTGCCCCCAATTTCTTAGCGCCCCGAGTCTAGGATTTAAAAGGTTGACTAAGTTACTTGTTTAATGAGAACAGTTCTGCTCCCTTTAGATCTGAGTTTCTTTATGAAAAGAGCTACCTGATCTTAAGTTTTTAAAAAATATTTTAATGAACTGTACACAAAAATCTGCATTCTGAAATGTCACACTGGTTATTGATTCTCTCCAAAAGGGGTTAAGATTTGGCTAAACAATGCTTATTCTGCGTAGTTACTTCCTGGGACAGTGCCTTTCTCCCCTCCTATCCCCTTCCACTGTGAGCACCCCAACATGGGTTTTCTTAAACTGCAAGCTACATACACTGTCATATAGGAAAGAAGTGTGTCGGTGCTTGAGAAGAGGCAGGAGAGTTTTCCTAGGTTCAGCCTACATCTTCCAAAACCCTTCAGGCTTTGCCTTACAGGCAGCCGCCCCTCCAGCTTAGCAAGAGGTAGTCTCACTCCGTACTGCTGCCTGCAAAAAAGAGACGGAAGGCAACGTGCAGACCCGGACGCCCCACAGGCCAGTTTGTGGAGTTATTTTTATTAAGAACCACTTTTAAAAGGCGGTCCCGCCTGCCTTCATCGTGAGGGATATAGATTTGAAAAATGCTTGGGGTGGAGGAGAGACGGGTAAGAGATATGAATCTACTTCCTGGCATGGAAGGGAGCGCTCTGGTTAACAACCTGGTTCACATCGGAAGTATGCCAGGTATCATTCAGCCACGTTCTGGCCCCACTTTTATTTGTCCAACAGTGTGGTTGTAGTGATGTGGGAGGTGTAGACGCGCAATTGCTGAGAGAGCTAATAGGAGCATCCAACTTTCCAGTTCAACCCTCTACACATACACACACACAGAGGAGGGGGGTAAAGGGGGAGGCCAGCTTTAGTCCCAAGCAAGATG
Source organism: Plecotus auritus (assembly GCF_963455305.1). Classification (NCBI taxonomy): domain Eukaryota; kingdom Metazoa; phylum Chordata; class Mammalia; order Chiroptera; family Vespertilionidae; genus Plecotus; species Plecotus auritus. The sequence goes on along the minus strand of NC_137776.1, from coordinate 21,823,360 downwards.
CCCATTAGATTTTTCTGCATCCCCTTCCTCAACTCCTACCTTCAGGGTACCTCTGGGCCAATGCTAGCTGCCTCTCCGCTCTCTCCCCACCCCCGCCCCAGCGTGTCTCACGGACTCCACCCCGCCTTAGGCAGGTGCCTAAATGGATTGCAGTTGCTGAGGCGGGGAGGGGGGGTGCTGCACTCTACCAGGACCGATGCAATGGGAGTGGGCGCTCCTGGCTGTAGCTTTTCAGCTTGTAAACCGTTGGGCGGATCCCCCAAAAGTTGGAGATGACACGGAGGCACTTCTTAAGGAGTGGAAAATGAACAGAGAGATGGAGAAAAGTGTCCATTCCTTTGAGCAGAATTCCTGTTCCCCAACACACACTACCACACCGCCACCCCTAAAACAGCAGTGCGAACTTGGGTGCGCCCCTCCCTTCCGCGGTTTCCATATAAATATAAATAAAGGTATCAATCACACATACACACACACACACACACACACACACACACACACACACACCAAAAACATATATGCATATAGAGAGATAGATCTATACCTTTTTTCAATCCCTCCAAAAGAATGCGTCTTTGAATTAGTAATGGGGAGCTGAGGAGGGCGAGCTGGCCGGAGGCCAGAGCTTCTGGGAGGAGGAGCGGAGGGCGGAAGGCGGGCGGGCCGGCTGAGAACTGGTGTTTGCTGCGCGCGTTGCTGTGCAACCGAGAGGGAGTGGGCCCCGCGAGCCCGGGGCTGGGAGCGCGCGGGGCCCTGCATTTTATTTCGTCCAATTGAGGGGCACAGATACATATAGAAAAAGAGGGCAGAGTGTTTGAGGCTGGAGGGAGGCGAGAGACGAGTTATTTATTGGGTGGGCCGAGCTCTATAATATCGGTGAGCTGGATCGAGTCGAGGAAGGGCCGGGCTTTGCTGGGGCATTGTTTGCAGGACTCTTGTGGCTTTGTGGGCGGGAGGGCTGCACGCATCTTTGCCCTAGTCTGGGAGATCTCTTCTGTGCCAGGGAAACATTAAATTGGGGGTGCGGGAAGAAGTTGATTCTGGGTTTCAGTACCGTCATTGAGAAATAAGAGAGAAAGAAAGAAAATATGCTTCTGGGGAAGAAAAAAAAAAAACTTCAATAAAAATAAATTAAGCCTTTGCTTCGTTTAGGGGTTTGGCCTCCATCACCCTAGCTTCCACTCCAAACCTGGTCCAAATGCCATGCTGAAGTCCAGTTCCAGAGTTAGGTTTCGTGGCCAAATTTGTGTCTGGGTTGAACAAGATCATGGAAAATTGAAGAAGGCAGATTCCTTTCCCACACGCACCGCCTCCCTTTGAAACAAGTCTTTGAGAGGCTGACTGTGCCCTGCGCCAAGGAAAACGGGGTTGGGAAGACCAGAGATGCTGCTTTTAACTTGACTTTTCTTACCTTCCCCCACCCCACCCCCACCCCTCTCTGCTGGCTGGAGGAGCAAGCACAGTTGGCCACATTTTCTTTCCATTTCAATTTTCCCTTCCTTGTCCCTCCCTCCAACTCCCCCCTCCCATTCTCCATCCCCCAATGGCCAAGGCATCCCCTAAGGCTTGAGTTTTAAGTCAGAGCAGCTGTGAGTTAGTCCCAGGGCTTGGGCTGGATTTGAGGCGACAGGTGGGCTTGCAGCTGTAGGGGGAGAAGGGGCTGATGCCAGGAGCCGGAGGTTACCGGAAGGGTTACAGCGAAGGGCATGGGGGTAGGAATCCCAACAGAAGCCCTGGTACCTTTAATAGGGGAGGGAGGAGCTACGGAGAAGAAAAGGTGATTCTTGTCTAAAGATTTTACTTTGTACCTGAGCAATGCCTTTGAATCTTTGAGTTATTTAATGTGTGAAAAATAAAACTTTAAAGAAGGATCACCATATGCCAGGCCCACTGCATCCAGAAGCTGGAAGAACACCATAAAGGGTCCAGGCACCAAGGAGGGACCAACCAGGAAAAGGAATGGCTGTGGTAAGAGACAAGGAGGCAATCTGAAGGGGTTTTGTTGGAGTTTTTGTTTTGCAGTTTTACTACAGTTGGTCCAAAAGTTGCAAATCCCCAGAGATCATCCTTAAATTGCCAGCTGTATATGTTTTCCAAGACAACGATTAATTCGATACCTGTGAAAATAAATAAGTAAATAAACAAGGAAGCCATTCCTAAGCGTCTACTCCACTTTCCCCTATATCCAGAGAGTCCCCCACATTTTTTTCAAGTTCCATTTTTTCCATGATTTCTGTTACAACCTTTCTCTCTCTCTCTCTCTCTCTCTCTCTCTCTCTCTCTCTCTCTCTCTGTCTGTCTCTCTCCCTTTAATATAAATCCAAAGGAGTGAGTAGAAATCTCTATATGGGGCAAAGTGCCCTTTCCTGCCTAACCACTTGGTTTAGCAAGCTCCTAACATCTCTCCAGGAATTATCTGGGTATTAGCCAAAGAATGCTAAAGCTCAAGGAACCCACACAATCCTTGAAGTCAAGGCCCTCATTTTACAGATGGGGATGCTGAGGCCCAGCGTGCGGAGTCACTTGCCCAAAATTAGATGCAGGGTTAGTGGTAGAAGGAGGACTAGAATTCAGCTCATCCCTATTGATTTTAGGGTTCCGTTTTGCTATTCCTGGCTTTCTTCACTACTCACCAGGGCTCTTGCCTGGACCCAGCCTAACCTGCAATGAGGCCTTTGGCAAATATCACCTGATGACATCATCCCATAGTGAAGGTTGTGAGGATGAAATAAGAGCTCAGAACTTGAAGGTGCCCCATCTGACCTCTGTTGGCATGCAGAGATGTTTAATGTGGGCTCCAGGTATTCCAAACCTGGATTGTACCACCACACTTGTAATGTCTCTCTGACCCCAGCAAAGATGGCCCTCATTCCAGACCCTTTAGAACAGCACTTGCGATTGAAATATAATACAAGCCACATCTGTCAAATTTTCTAGTAGATACAGGTGGTCACCAGCAAGCCCCTCCCGCACCTGAGAGGGAACTGCTCTCTCCACACTCTCCTCCGCCCCACAAAGAGTCAGAGAAGAGTCTGAGCTTTGATTAATGGACAGGAAATGATTCCCTTGTTTGACTCATACCAAAGCCTGTCTCCTCAGGGGGACTAGGGAGAGTTCAAACTACCTGCTCCCTGCCTCCCCCTTCTGGTCATGTAGGTCATGCAGGGAATGTGGCTGCCTAATTGTAATGTTCTGAATAGGCTTGCTGAGTCATGAGTGGGAGTGTTGCCAGGTCAGAGAAATGAGCCGGAGCTTCCTCCCCCTCCTCATCTCCCATTCTTCCATTCAGAGTCTGCTCCCTACCTAGTCCTTCCACTACCTTCCAGTGTGGGGTGTGTAGGGAAAAGATAGACATTTCTATGAGCATGCTCCATCTTCCCGCCCCTAGAGAAACCTGCCTGGAGACACTCATCTTGGGAGTCGTGCATTAGTACATAATTGGTTAGAGGTGCATTTCTTACCAGCTGTCTCCCAGGGATCAAGAAATGTGTACTAGAGTCCTGAATCCTGGCTTGACCCCAGGGGAGAGGGGGCGGGGTGGGGGGGAAATGAAGAGGATCCTTTTTTTACCTCTGGTCCCTGGATGTGAGTGCAACCCCACCTTTCGATCTGGGGAAGTGTCACCAACTTGACAGCTGCCACCTCTACCCTGTGGAGAGTGGTTGGCCACCTTTGCTCTCTCCACTGTAGGGAAAATCCAGTGCCTTAGTGCGGTGTGAAGGAATGGGAGTAGACAGAGGCACGAACTCCCAGGGTGAGTTCTCTGTGTGGGGACTGGTTCCCAGAAGCTCTTGTGCCAAGTCCCTCTCACCTGGGGTTGGCCATCGATTCCCCAGAGACAAAGATAGAGCCATCACTTTCTGGCAGAATGGTCTGCATCCAGGAAGCCTTAGAGCTTGTGGTGTACAAGGAGAAACCAGTCAGCCAGGTGCCAAGCAACCAAGTTTTTAGTTGATGATTGGAACTAGGGAAGTGAGAGGCAACAGAGACCTGTGCTGAGAGGTAATTAGCACATACCAGCTCCCTTATTCCCCATAACAGCCCTGTGGAGAAGGGGCTGTTGACATCCTCCCCATAACTCAGATGAGAAAACTGAGGCAAAGAGAGGGGAGAAAGAGACTAAGAGGGATCAAAGTAAATCTGCACTGAAGCTTATGAACTATCAGCAGCAGCCTCGTCTTCCTCCCAAGAAGAGTAGCTGGATGTTAAGGACAGGTAGTCTGGCTATGTTTATCCGCTTTGCTATATGATGTCCTTATTTCTCCGTGCAGGATAGAGATGTGACACACCCACGCTGGTCAACTTTGCTGTTGGTTTAGGTGCCTGACCACGTTAGTTCTCCTGGCCTGAAATGGGATGGGGGCTGGAAAGGAGCTCAGCAAGGCAAGCCTTTTGCCCCCATTGTCTGACTCGGAACCTGCTCCCACTGCTGCCATTCACCCCAAGTCAACAGGACTCCCCTCTGCGTCCTCTTGCAGCTCCTCCCATCTGGCACCTGAGGATGGCGGTTGTTTGGGTTTGCTTTCCTCTTGGAAAGTCAGTGCTTTTTTCCTTCTCAGCTCATAATTCTCGTTAAAAGGAGCCCAGAACATACACATCTGTGACTGACCACAGAGGAAAAGAAAACAGTGTCTTTCCAGAGGGACTGGGACAAGGCAGACATTGGTTAGGGGTGGAATGGGCAGGAGGGGAGGGGTGCTGCAGCTCCCTTGGAAGGCTCCCAGCCACTCCCAGCCGCTCCCTCGCGCCCCGTCCCCTTTCTCTCTATGCAGAGGCACGCACATGCAGTGTAATTGAGCCATTTGGCATCTGCAGCTGGGAAACAGTCAGACTTCCGGAGACTGAGACATGCCTTATGGTTTTTTAAACAGTGAGCAGCAGACCCATCATTTTCCTATAGCCTTGGGTCGTAGCAAAGAGCAGGAGGCTGCAGTTGGCTAGGAAACAGGGCAGAGTGGGGAGGGGACATGGAGCATCTAGCCATACCCAGCCATAGATCTGTGCCCTCTGACCAGCTGTCCAGTAGAATTTTCTGCAATGATAGGTGTGGCTATTGAGTACTTGAAATGTGGCTAGAGCAACTAAAGAGTTGACTTTGTAATTTGATTTCCTATTTATTCATTTAAATAGCCACATGTGGCCAGTGGCTACTGCATTGGACAGTGAAGCCTGAGAGCAGAGAGAAGCCCCGCCAATCCAGGGGACCCCTCCATCTGTCCCTGTCCTGTGAGGCTCATTGCTCTGCCCCCTCACTCCCTCTGTGGAAGTTACTGTGCTTAAAGACAGTGGCCCCAGTGAGATGGCGTCTCAGGGCATCCACTGAGCTCTAAGGTACTCCAACTTACAGACAGAAAGGCCTCTAGGCCCACTTCACTTTGTCTCTTGCGTAGATCGATGCATCTCTCCATTTAAAGATTATTTATGGAGTACCATTCACCAGAGAGACAAAGATAAATGATGAGCCTCTGCTCTGAGATTATTGTTTAAATTCCACAGAGGGAGCCAGGATGAGAGCCAGTGGAAACCCGGCTCCCTTTTCATCCCTCGTAGAGAGATTCTGGGCGAACCCATCTTGTCTTCTGGCTAAAGAAAGAGACTTTCCTCTCTCCAGGTCCAGGTGGCCTGGCAAAGCCCTACATTCCTCCTGAGCTGTGAATTCCAAGTACGCCTCAGTTTCTTCTGTTTCCGAAACAAAGTCACAAGGTCTGGGCCACCCAGTTTTCTCTGAGGTTAGATTATGAGGTTAAGATAGAATGGGAACTACCACCAGCCTGGGAGGGGGCTGTTAATGATGCCAGGGAGGGACTGAGAGCCCCAGGGTGGGAGGTCAGATTGCAGGGAGCAGCAAGTCCCCAGCTGGACCATCCATCTCTATAACCAGGGAGGGGGTGGTATGAAAACATTTCTTAAGAACATATGCCTGTCAATGTTGCTAAAGCATCCTGTTCCTACCAGATAACAGCAGCAGCAAGAGGGCATATTGAAGACAGTGGTGGAGTCTGGATGGGGAGTATGCTTTGGGCACCTGTGCTGTGAGTAGATCTGCCCACCCTAGGGTGCCTCTGGGTACATAGCGGCCAGGCCTGCACCTAGATGCCGTCTGTGTTTGCTGGGACATGAGAACGGTGTAGTCCTCAAACGGGTGTTCATGTGAGCACAGGGAGGGCCCATGTACCTGTCTGTGCCTCGGTGAATGTTACTGTACCAGTGTGAATGGGCAGCAATGGCCAGCATAACATGGCAGGGGCTGGGCTATCAGAGAGCTGGTTGGTTGGCAACCCATCCCAAAGGTAAATATCAGGACAATATGATAGCTCTCATTCGCTCTGTCATCGGCAAGATCATGGAACTAAGCAAGAAGGAAATAATACTGAGCATTCCACATCTCCCATCCTCTGCAGAATCCTTTTGAAATGACAACTAGAGATGGGAAGGGAGGAGCCAGATATGTTTCACTTCTTCCCCTGATCATTTTTCAATTGCAGATGAAAGAAACAGCTGAGGGTTATGCACATAGAGTCTTGCCCCACTCCCCCTCCAGTTCCCACACCTGCCTTCTCCACCCTCCCCCTGTGAGTCCTTTCCAGTCCTCGCTTGTCCATCTCCCTAACTCTTTAAATACATGCTGCAGACACACACAGAGAAGGAGAGGGTTTGGTGGTTGTCAGAGAAACAGGCACACAAATTCCAAATTTTAAAAATTACTTACAGTCCCTAGCAATAAGCAGCCAGGCATGCTGTGTGGTCTTCAGTCTCTGTCCCCACCTACTGGCCATGTGGAGGATTTGACATGTTTGTCCAGCAGCTTCCAGAACCCAGTGCCCTCTTCTGTTCCTTGCTGTTCAGGCACAGGGCCACCTAAATCCCTTCCACAACCTCAGTCTGCTTTCTCTTGATGAAATAGCTCAGGAGCTGCCAGTCTACTTGTGCCTTCCTGCTTTATCTCAGACTTAAACCCTTCCCAAATCAAAAGCCTATTTATGACTCAAAGCAGCTGAGTGGGGCCTGCTGGCTCTGGCATTCCAGCTCTGGGTCTGCGTTCCAGCCCTTTCATCTCCCTGGTGCTGCCCTGGCTCCGCTCCAACTTTCCACTGTCTCTCTGGAGCCTACAGGTGACCACAAGACCTTGATGAGTATCTCTGATACTCAACTCTCCGGGTGCCTAAGAAATAGGTCACATGGGGTTAAGTGGCACCAAAAACCAGGAGGCACATCAAAGCTCTAAGCCTGCCTTTCAGAGCAGCAAAAGAGCTGGCATCCTGGGGAGGGTGTTCTCCCAGGAGGCCCGCCCTGGTGAGGCCAGTGGATGGAAGGAGAGAGGGTTTGCAAAAGTGTTTTGAGCTCCTTCAAGTGGATGCAGGAATCTACATTTGTTTTCTAGTGTCATCATTGCTTAGCCCAAGGCAACTTGAACACTTTCAGAGAAAAGACTAAGAGACTAGATGGCCTGTGGGGAGGATCCCAGGCGCTGGTCCAAACCCCTGGAGGTGAGCAGCTTTCTGGGGTCTCTCCCATTGGAGAGGCGACATCTGAGCTTGGCTTTGCAGGTATCCCACACATATCCCTGAAGACAATTTGCTGGTCCTCCAGGCCAGGCTGGAGCAGCCCCTGAAGAAAACACTCATCTCTCTCCCATGGTCAACACCCAGCCCCCTCTCCCTCCTCCCCTCACTTCATCTAGTTACAGTCTTAATTGGAGAAGGGGTATGGCCATGTACCCCAGAATGCCCCCAGCCTTTCAATGGCAACATCTCTTGCCCTCTCCCCTACCCCAGTGGTCAAATGTGTTTTGAAGATTAGAATGCTTAGTTTTGCCCAGAGAGGTTGAAGGAAGTGTCTCTGGTCCCTCAGTAAGACTGGCTCAGAGACCCATCCATGCCATAGTAGGCTTTTCCTCTTCCCCCACTTCCAACCCCACCTTTCCCTAAGACCTGAGCCTCGGGTATGGGCCTTAGTTACTAGATAAGAGAGCCCTAGCCTTTCTATTTGTACAGAGTCCTTCAAACCACCAGTGCTCCTCCCTGCATCCCGCCCCCTTTCTAGCTCTTCCCACAGCCAAGAAAAGTAGGTTTACCCCAGAGCATCACTCTATCAGCTAATTCCTGGAAGGCTGCATTCCACCAACCCGGCACATCATGTGTTGATGAATCATCACAGCAGGTTTGGATACAGTAGAGTCCGAGTACTGAGTCAAGATGAGGTGGGAAGTCGGACTGAAAGGCCAAAAGTAGGGGTCAGGGATCCTGGTGTTGAATTTGGTTCAGGGAGAGTCTGCCCCTGTCTTTGTTGTTTGCTTTCTGCCCGTCCTCTTCCTCTCCTGGGTGGTAGCCCAAATCAATTAACCTCCCAGAGCCCTGCAAACCTGCAGAGGCTTCTTCCAGGCGGGCAACTTCCCTGCCAGGGCCTTTAGGACAGGGTACCTGTCCAATTAAATGTGGCAAATCTGAGCCAACTGCAAACAGGTGCCTAGGTGCTTCCTGCCACCTGCCATCCTGACCAAGGTTGGCCGGGTCTCCAAATGCCTTTCTTAACACACACCTGTAACTTCCCCTAGGCTGAGAGTTCCTGCTCTGGGGACACAAACAGTGCCTTCTCGCCCATCTTCTCTCCCCCAACACCTCCCCTCATCCCACCTGCTCGGATTCCTCTCCTATTTTCCGTCACAGTGCCTTGCCCTTAAGTGGGTGGGTAATAGGATTTTCCTACACCCCAGTTGAGTCATTTAGGGTCACCTCAAAGCCCTTTGTTCTTTTTTTGAATTTGAAAAGAGGGCAATGAAGATAGGGCCCCCCTGCACCGGGCCTCCTGGCCATATCCTACCCCTCCCCCTGGGTCTGCATAGGCTGGTGGGGCTAAGGAACTGATAGGAGAAACGGGGACCCAGAGGAGGGTGCCTGTGAGATAAGAATTAAATGGAAATCTGTGGAATGAGAAAAGGCTGGGGGCAGGCGGGGGGAGGAATTAACAGGTCAACAAATAAATGAACAAAGTCCTACTTCTTTAAAGGTCATAAGTCAGCTAAGTATAGACTGTCACCAAGTCACCCCTATATATAACTGTGCCAGCCCAGCCAGCTGTCACCTTTCTTGGCCTGGAGTTATGTTATGTTCCAGCCCATCCAGGGCCCGGAGCACAGAGCCAGCTCTGAGCCAGTGCAGGGAGGGAGGCCTCAGGGTTCCGCATTCCCCCCTACCCCCACCCACTATTCCCCTCCAAGCCCCATATCTCTGGCTTCCCAGGTCCCCTTCTCCTGCTAGTCCAGACCCCCAGGACCCTCCTGCCCCCAGTTCCCCAAATCCAAGCTGCTCAAGTCCAGCAGCTCTGAAAGCATAAAGACCCCACAGGAAGTTACATGTGGCCTTTCTTGTCCACGCCCTGGTTGCCCCCTATTTCCTCCGACAGCCAAGATCTCCAGGTTGTGCTCTTATATCAAAGTCACACCTCTAGCCACTGCACCATCTACTTAGCCCCATAATCAAGCCCCTGACCAGGCCTGAGCCCTCCCAAAGGCCACTTCCCTCCCCTTCCTCTTTCCTGCCCCCAGAATGTCCTCTCCCTCCTGTCAAATTTCCCTCGCTTATCAGCTTGACTTTTTCAACACACCCCCAACTCCATGAAGTCCTCCTAGATTCGCACTATGGGACTCCAGTCCTGCCAGCAACTCCCCTCCACGTACATGAGAGCCGACTCTTATGCCCTGGTTCTCATTTAGGCTCCAGGAGGGCAAAGACCCCTTCTCTTCGAACCAGCTTCAGAGTCTTCGGCTCTGCACGTCTGAGTCTCCGCCCCAGAGGCTGATGCTCTGCTTCTTTCTCCCTGCAGATCGAGAATCCCAGGAGCACGAGGACCCAACCACCGCTGAGGTGGCTGAGGAGACCTACGCCCCCAAGATCTTCCGGCCCAAACACTCCCGCATCTCCGAGCTGAAGGCCGAGGCAGTGAAGAAAGACCGCAGAAAGAAGCTGACCCAGGCCAAGTTTGTGGGGGGAGCTGAGAACACCGCTCAGACCCGGGCAAATGCTGCCCCTGAGATGAGACAGGAATCCGAGCAGGTGAGTCTCAAGGATCCCCCCCAATTTCGTCGGCATCCATGCCCCGCAGCCTCTGTCACCGCCCTGACTTGCTTCTAAATGAGCATTCGTGGCAGCAGGAGATGCTAGACCTAGTGAAGGACCTGCCACTTACAATAGAGAGCTTTTAGAGCTTACATTTATCAGGACCCAGGGTTTGTCTGAGTGAGCAGGCGTAGAGGCAGTACGCAGGGAAAGTGCCAGCCAGCCACAGGGAGCACAGAGCAAGTGCCACGAGTGTGAATGGCTGGGGGCTGTGTCCTCACCTAGGCAGATGCTGGCCATTCTCCTAGAGCATCCGCAGAGGGCCGCCTCCAGACATAACCACTCAGAGGCATGGAAGAGCTGAGGGTGGGGAGCAGGAAACAGATGGGACAGTGTGCCTCTGTGCCTGGTCAAATGCAGGTTTTGCACACTTTATACACCCGGTGCATAACAGGTGGGAGGAGGAAAGGTCTTTGGTAGCAGCTAATTGGAACAAAAGGTGGTGGCTTTCCCCACAGAACTTTTGTTTCCCCCCCACCTGCCCCCCGGGCCACGTGTTCTGCACACGTAGGTGGTTTCCACCTGGTCCTGCCATGCCTCTCATCCCTCCTATCCGCACACAGGGCCCCTGCCGCAGACACATGGAGGCTTCCCTGCAAGAGCTCAAAGCCAGCCCTCGGATGGTGCCCCGTGCAGTGTACCTGCCCAACTGTGACCGCAAGGGATTCTACAAGAGAAAGCAGGTATGCCCCGTCCCATGCCCCCAAGTTCAAAGGGCTCCTGAAAAGACACTCACCAGGAAACCTCTACCTCTAAATGCCTAAAATGTATGTCTTTAACAATAGTGTTTTTCAAACCTGAAATATCCATAACACAAATGTGATTTTCCCATTCCTCCCTGTGCTACAATCTACTTAACTTTTAATGATTCACCTTATTTACATGAATTTTATTAGGAGGGGAGAGAGAGAGAGAAAGAGAAACAATGCTATGTTGTTTTACTTACTTATGCATCCATTGGTTGATTCTTATATTGTGCCCTGACTGGGGATCATACCCTGGGACGATGCTCTAACCAACTGCCCAGCCAGGGCTACATGAATTTTAAAAGAAAACTTGACATCACTGTGTCTCATCCCATGTTGTATGTTATTTTCTGATACACACACATAGATATATGCATATATATGACTTTAAAGCATATTTTCACCATGTACCACCTGAAATCACTGTGTGTCCCCTTCATAGCCAGGCTACCCTTTGAACTGCCCCACTGTTGGCTAACCAGTGGTGCTTAACGTATTAAATTGGGTCCGCATTCCCTTAAGGCAATGGTGTTCAGCCTTCCTTGGGCATCAGCATCACCGGGCAGGTTTGATAAAACACTAATGGGTGACCCCCCTCCCCAGTGTCTGATCGGTGGGTCTGGAGAGACTCTGAGAACTTTGCTTTTCTAACAAGTTCCCTCCCATGTGACACTGATGCTCTAAGCATACCCTCATCTAAGTGAGGGGTCAGGGGCCAGGCAGCCTTGGATCCGTTCTTGGCTCTCCCACTCACTAACTGTGTCCTTTTATTCCAGTTATTTTTTTAAATCTCTGCCTCCGGTTCCTCATCTAAATGGAGAATAGTTGTGCTTATTGTTTTCACACGATTGTGAGGAATAATGGATTAATCTCTGTAAAGCACTTAGAACAGTACCTACTATGTAGTAAATGTTAAATAGCAGTGCTGGTACATGGTAAAAACCTGCAGAAGTGATACCTATTAACATTATCATTATTATTAATTATCATCATCATCAGTATCAGATCATCAGTCCATGTAGCTCTCTGGAGAATACCAAGTTGGAGGATCCTGAAAGGGTCACATAAAACGTGTTTATAGGGGATAGCCAAGGTCAGACTGACTAACCTATCATTTCTCCAGACCCACCCCGGGCAGGGGTACAGCCCCCCTCAACTCTCTGGGGGTGAAAGTCTGTCTTGGGGCGGGAAGACGAAGGGCCAGGCGAGGGTGCAGCCTCCTGCAGGCACAGCCATCCTCACTGCCTTTCCCTGTCCGCACCCCCAGTGCAAGCCTTCCCGTGGCCGCAAACGTGGCATCTGCTGGTGCGTGGACAAGTACGGGATGAAGCTGCCAAGCATGGAGTATGTCGAAGGGGACTTCCAGTGCCACACCTTCGACAGCAGCAATGTTGAGTGATGCGTCCCCTCCTCCTCCTCCCCTCACCCCACCCCACCCCCAGCCCCAACTCCAGCCAATGCCTCCCTCCACCCCAGGACGCCACTCATTTCATCTCATTTAAGGGGAAAACATACATATATCTATCTAACTGAGGAAACTGAGGACCTCAGAATCTCTAGCAAGGTCTCAACTTTGAAAATGGCAACAATGGAGATGAAAAAAGTTAAGGAGATTCCCCCACCCACCCACCCACCCTTTAAATGGTTTTCTTTTTGAGGCAAGTTGAATGAATAGAGAAGAGAGGAAGAACAAGAGGAAGAGAAGGGACGAAGGCATGTGTGTACAAGAGAGAGTAAAATGAACAGAGTTAGGAAAGGAAGGGAGAATGTGGGCAGCAAGGAAAGATCCCAGGCCTCACGGCTAGCCCCACCTTTCATGTGCAACCCTGGCCTGAGCTGGGGAGACGTTTGGGCGCTAAAGTTTTGGCCCAAGATGTAGTATTTGATGACACACTTGGAGCTTTCCCAGGTTGGATTGGTCACAGAGGGAGCAAGGCAAAGACAAAAGGTGTCAGCGCTTCTCCTGGGTCTAGCTCCTCCTGCAACCAGCAATGTGGGCTGCTCGAACTCTCCTTCCTCTGCTTGCCCCACTAGGTGTTCTCTCCCCACAAACTTATAAAAGCTAAAATGCATTCCACTCCCCTCAAAACAAAACAAATTAAAAACTGAGTGATATTAGATAGATAGATTTTCCTAAGCAGATACATAAGTATGCATACATATGTGTGCACATTTCCCTGTGCAAACTTTTGGAAATTAATACACAGTCAACAGTGGGAAGACTTGTTCCTCCTGGTTGACCAGAACTCCAAGCTGAAGCATGTGGTTTCGGCCCCTCAGTGCATTTGATTCACAACTAGCACAGCCTCTGTGGGGGAGGATAGGCTGAAAAATAAGTGGGCTTGTATTTATCTACAAGGCTCCATGTAGTCATATATAGGCATATAAATCTACTTTCTTTCTTTTTTTTTTTTTCCTTCCTTTCTTTCTTTCAAAGATTTGTATTATTAACTTTTCAAATAGTTTCTACGGGGGCATTGAGGAGCTTCCTCATTCTGGGAAAACCAAGACAACTCATATTCTTTTAACATGACCCATAACACCAGTCTTGCCTGCCTCCCATGAGCAGCAAACTCAACTTTTTGTGGGACACAGTGTTGGATTTTTTTCATGATTTCCCACGTGCACACGTCTTCACACGTACCACCCAGCCAGGTGGATGAGAGCACTCTGTGTGCACCCACCATGCTCCTCAGACCCTCCAGAAGTAACCATCTCCAACCACACACTGAGCGAGCCCAACATGACCAAGTTTGACCTACTGGTCCCACCGGGCCTTTCCACTTCATCTGGGCAGAGTCTGCATTTTGAAAGCCTCTCTCACTCTTCACGCTGGCAGAGCAGGAGAGAGATGGAAATAAGAGATGGCAAAGAGGGATGTGGAGGTGAACAAGTTTCAATACAGGGAAGTTTGTAAAGTAATTGTTCAGGCCAGATAGATGGAGTGAAGGGAAAGGGGCTGATGGCCCCATTCTAGCTTTGAAGCAAAGCAACAGAAAAGGAGAAAAACCAGAGAAACTCCCCTGGCTCCCCACCCGATAAGCCCTCTGGGATTCAAGAGGAAGATGGGGTACAGGTTACAAATGAGAAATGAACTAACTCTCGGCCTTAGAGCCAGGGAGGATAGGTAACCTTAGGGTTCTAGACTTAGCATCTAGACCACAGCAAAGAGCAGTAGAGACTGGCCATGTTTTGAAGGGACAAGACTTTGTGCTCAAATGCCCATCTTCACCCAGCAGTGAGGGACTGAGGCCAGAGAATTTTCATTCACTCTGGCCAGTTCAGCTTCCTCCCTGGGGTGAGGATGGAAGAAAGGCCTAGGACAGCCAGGGAATGGATGCTTGGGGTGCTGTCACTTGGCAGCCACATTCTGAACCAAGGACACTCCCATTCTCCACTGACTTCCTCAACAAGTGGGTGGTCTGGGGGCTGTCCCCTGTGGCTGGAGCTAGCCTGCCAGGAAAGGGGGCTTGGACAATGGCAAGGACACCTTTTCTCACTGTGAGCACAGCCCTCTCCACTCTTTCCCGATGGCATGACACCGTGGAGACACTCCAACACCAAACGTGGGGCAATGAAGAGGGACAGCAAAGAAGCCAATCTAGTCCAGCTAGCGGAAAACTTGCAGCTGTGTAACGTGGGGGATGTCTCCTGCTCCCCAGGACAGGACAGTTGGCTGGAGGTGGGAGAGATGGTCGATCTTCATAGGACAAAGGACCTGACGGGAATGGCAGCTGCAAGGACTTACTTGACCTGCGGTGTCAGCATACCCCATCTCCCTGTGCCACTGTCCCCGAACCCCGACTCACATTTCTATGCTGTAGGCCAGTATCCTGAACCTTCCCCACCTCCCTCTTCTTTCTGCCCATCCTTCCTTTGGATCTTGAGCAGTCATCTAACTGGGTTCTGCCAAGTGGATACTGGGGTGCCATTCCCCCTAAGAAAAGACTGAGCCAGGAACTGCATGCCCTACTCCCACCCCTCCCTAGGCCTGGACCTGGTTCCTAAGCGGGGCTCTCCCCACGCCCCACCCCCTACCACTGTTTACTGGACTTTGAATGGGCTCCTGACATCAGCTCTTTGCTGTCAGCCCAAGGTGGGGACGATGGTCTGGCTCAACTCCACCAGTCTCTTCAGGACTCCAACGTTCATGACGACTACACACCTGTGAGTCCCCAGTGTTTGCAGGGAGTGATCCTGGTCAGCTGGTCAATCCCTAGAGGACCCTGGACCTTCTTGATGGATGGAACTTAGTCTCTCCCAGGGGAGGTCCGGCCTGAGCCCAGTATGGAGAGACCACGGGAGAGAGTCACTGGGGATGATGGAGCTGTCCCCCGGCAGGTGGGAGAGGAGGCAGATGTGGAGCGCTGCCAGCCGCAGGCTTCTCCTTGACTCCAGGCTGCCTAGGCCTCTGAGTGCTCTCCTAGCGGCCTGAAGCTATAGCTTCTCAATGGCCTCAAGTCTAAGTGTTGACCTTCCCCATCAGGAGGTCTCATCCCAGCTCCCTTTTGACTCATGCCTTACTCAAGCAATGTAGACCATACCTGATGTCCCAATGGAGGGAGGCCTAGCCAGGACTGATCCTCCTTCCCCCAGAGCCCTCCCTACCCTGGCAAGGAAGGGCATCTGGGGAGAAAGTTTCTCAGACAGCCAGGCCTGGACAGGCCCGGAGACTTCATCCCTTACCCGGGGAGGAAGGGAGGCCCAGAGGCTGTGGGGTCCCACAACCTCTCCCCTCGCCCATGTCCCCATCACCACTTTGGTGGTCTCCACTGTACCCCTGCAAGGATCAGCCTCCTCTGGGGTCTGGGAGAGGTGGGTCATGTACACCACGCACTCCCTTCTTCCACCACTTAACTCTCCAGCAGCCACCCAGCTGCCATGGCAACTGCCAGGCCTCCTCACAAGGAAGCAATGATCTCCCGGTCCATGGGCTCAGCCCCCAGAGGGCTCCAGCTCAGCATCCCCATGGGCCAAGGAGAGGCAGGACCCTCTGCTCTCAGAGAGGACTTTTGTGGCTTCCAAGAGAAAGGAGGCTACGTTTTAAGAAGTGGTGGGACTAAGGGAACAGGGTTTGACCTGCCAGCAACCTGGGCGTTGTACTGTCTTTATTTTTGAAACCACTAAAGTGCAAGACATATTTTGCACTTTTCTCCACTTTGTTTTTCTCTTAGGTTTTTGTGTCTTTTTTGAAACATACTTCCTTGGTTTCCTAGTGGAGTACATGACTTAGCCATCTCCACAGACTCTGGCCTCCTCTCTTCAGCTCCTTCTGAATGGGGAAGGGGAGGTGGGAGGGCGAGTTCACTCCACTCCTCTGGTCCCCGGACACCAGCCTGAGTCCCACCTGCCGCCACCAGCGCCGTCACACAGTAGCCCACATGGATAGACAGTTATCAGACAAGATCCTTCAGATTCCGAGTTGCCTACCGGTTTGTGTTTTTGGTTTTTGGTTTTTCAGTTTTGTTTTTTTTTTTTAGACAGCAGTAACCACAGCACATATTACTGTAGTTCTCAATAGTTTTACATACATACATACATACATACATACATACCATAGCTCTATTTTCTCCTATTTTTTTGTCTTCAACTTTTTTTAAAGAAAACAAATGCTCATAATCTTTACTGGTGAAAAGATGGATAAACAAATCAACAAACAAAACCAGTTAATGGTGAAAAAAAAAATGCAGGAAAAATAATCCGCCTGAATGTGGAAGAACTCACCTCCTGTTTAGCATTTTGTACCTAAGGAAATAAAAACGAGAAAAAAAAAAACACAACAGAGGATCTCACGTTTTCTTAAAAAGGTGAAGATTGCTGTATACTATTTATTCATCTTATAATTTATGTTACTCCTGATCTTTGTCGTTTGTCGTGACAAAGCATTTATTTAATAAAGTGATGCATTCAGTTAGCCTGCGTCAGCTTCCTCCAGGTCCCAGGACTCTCCTCGGGCCACATCCAGAGGGAAGGACAAATGACCAGGCAGAGGCAGAACCCAGGGGACCCCAGGCCCATCCAGAATTTGGGGGCCCCCTTCTCCACCCCTTCAAATCTGTCTCAATGAGTTCATGCATACCAAATATCAATGCATGTTCAGCTACTGTTATTACTATGATATTCTTATCATTTAATTTCAGCCCCTGCTATTAAATAAAGTGGCCTTAATCTATCCGTAAGCAAATGATGAGTCTCTTCTCTTTGGAGAGGATTTTAAGGAAGGCATTTCTAGAATGTTCCTCAGTCACTTACTCCTGGGAACTTCTGTCCAAGGCAAATCCTACCTCCCGCTCCTCCCCAGCCCACTGCTGTTTCTGCCCAGTGGAGAGAGAAGCTATGAAATGGCTGGTGACTGATTTCAGCCTCTCAGGGGCTTAAAGAGCATCGTTTCCACCTGTCCTGCTGCCATAGGCACCCTGCTACGGTTCCCCCTAGACCCCTCTCCTCTCAGCTCTTTTCCCAGCCCCAGGTCCCCTCTTCCTTTGTGGAGCCCATTGCAGCACACATCTGGAGTCCCTGACCACTCCCTACAGGGACATCCCCATCCATGGCATCTCCACTCCGCCCCACCTGAACCCTGTGCCCTGCCCCTTGCAAATCACATGTCAAGTGAATTAACTGGGAGTGCCCCTGCCTGACCAGGGGGTTGCTGGTCATTGGGCCCACTCCTTCCCAAAAGTCGCTGTGCCCCTGAGACCTCTCCACCCCACACACAGCTTTGCAAACGTGTGGTCTTCAGCAAAGGCCTAGCAGTGAAGGCAAAGGTGAGAGTGTAAAAGCTGGGCTGGGAGGCAGAGAGGGGCGGGTGCCTGGCCCACTTTCCTTTGCATGGGTGTTGACCCATGGTGGGGACAGGAAGAGTAAGGTACAGGAAGGCCATGCTGGACTGGGTCACCCCACAGGACCTGCCCCGGGACTGCCTCCTGGCCTCTCCACCAGCAGCTGCTGTCACCCACATTCTGCCTGAAGGGGGTGTGGGCAGGACTCTTCTTCAATTGCTGTGTCCATGCCCGCCCCCTCAACCCGCCACTTCCCTCCCCTTACACCCTCATCTAGGAATTCCTAGAGTTCTGGCTCCCATCTGCCACCCCTTCTCCCACCCCCACCCTGGACAACCCACACAGTACCTTAGTGATCACACATCCACCTGGGGTCCTATGATCCTAAGACTGGACTGGAGTCTCGTGTCTATAATAGAACATTTCTAGAAACATGGTTCTATTTCACTCCTCAACTCTAGCAGGTCTCCCCTCCATCCACTGAAACCACACTTTGAGCCTCGACACCTAAAGTGTTCCACATGGAAAAATCTGAAAAGCCCACCCTCCTATTCCAATCATACTCTACTATTACGGTGAGAGGAATGCCGGGGGGGGGGGGTGGCAAGGAGGCAGTGTTAGCATTTACTTAAGGGACAATGGAAATTCTGGTCTGTGTTTTTGTTTGTTAGTTTATTTGATCCATCGACCATCTGGCTCTGCTTCCTTCTCTGAGGACCCTGGAGCCTGTGGTTCCACTGACAGCTCCGACTTGTCGGGGGTGGGGGGTCTTGCTTGCCCTGGAGAAACCTCACCAGCCAATCTCATCACTCCTGCACAGCCTGCTGAGCCCTGAGGGAGAAAGTCCCACCATCCTGTGAGCTTCCAATCCTGCCTGAAAAACCTATTAGGGACTCCTACCTGGGTTGTCTCCCTCCCACGTTCCCCTTAGGTCTAAGCACACTGGCACGCTTCTCCCCAACTGCCTTCTCCCTGTCAGAGAAAACCAACACCCTTATGAGACCGTCCTCATCTTCCCACCTCAAATCCTACAGAGTTAGCCACAAAAGCGCCATGATGTTCTTCTTCCCTCCCCAATCAGTCCCCCTGTTTCCAAGGACAGCCCCCTTCCTTTGCTCCCCCCACCTGCTGCTCCTCCACCTCCTCCATCAACCATTCCCTCTCTCTCTCTACAGGTGACAGAGGAGGGGGCGAGACGAGGGTGGATATGAAAATGTCTTGGAGCTAGAATCGATGGGACTTGTTCGTGAATTGGTTGTTGAGATGAGGATGAGGGAAAGTCATGGGTATCTTCTCCACCCAAAATCCCCCAGGCAACTTGAATTCAACATGCCCAAATTGAGCGCATCCTATAAGCTTACTTAAAGATGAAATAAATGAGGTCCAGAGGTCAGAAAGGTGTCCACAGTCACATAAGCCATAAGTAGGAGAGTTCAAATTCGTCTCAACAGCTGCCTCCCCTCCAAGCCCATGCTCTCAACTACCACATCACATGTAGCTAGTATTCAAGACACACCTGGCAGATGTGGTCACGGCAGGGTGATTCTCCAAATTCAGAGGCACAAGCTCGGGGCCTGCTTTGTGGGCGTGTAACCTATGTCGTCACGCAGGGACCCGTGCTTGGCTTAGTGCTCTGCTGCTGCTGTCTTGAAATTCTTAACAATTTCTGAAGCAGGGGCTCTGTATTTTCATTTTACCCTGAATCCTACAAATCAGGTCACCTAGAAATCAGGTGATTCTACAAATCCGAATAGCCCAGGAGGCATGTTTTAATGTGTATTGCCAGGTCCCTTCCTAAGGTTCTAGCTCTGGAATAAGTTCTTTGATCCCCCCAAGTGTAACAAGCATTCCAAGTTAACTCATTGTGGACTCCTGGGACCACCTCTTAAGCCAGGGGTGAGCAAACTTTTTGACTCGAGGGCCACAGTGGGTTCTTAAACTGGACCGGAGGGCTGGAACAAAAGCATGGATGGAGTGTTTGTGTGAACTAATATAAATTCAAAGTAAACATCATTACATAAAAGGGTACGGTCTTTTTTTTTATTATTTCAATAGTTTTATTCATTTCAAATATTTTAACAAGAAGAATGTAAACACTAATTATTATAATTTGAAACTTCAAAAAATGGAGGAAAAATAGCACAATAACATACCTTATATTGAAGATGGCAAAGGCAAAATAAAATTGCCTAACAAAGGAAAGGTACAAAAGCCTTTCAAATTAAACTTAAATATAATAAAATAATTTAAAACTAAAACAAATAGAAAAGAACAAAATGTGTAAACAGTAAATTAAACATTTTCTTTAGTGCAACTTCCAAATTATGCCCAGGACATAGATGTAGATGGCAATGTAGACTGGGTTGAAAGGTTTTTGGTCTTTAAAACATCAACTTCAGTGGGAACAGTGTTGTTGGTCTCCTTTTTAGCTAATGCTCTGATACTGTGCTCTCCAGGGGCGTGTCTCCCTACATCACCACGATAACGTGTCTACGCATTCCCAGGGTGATGTCAGGGGACGCGTCCGCGGGCATTACAAGGAGCCTCTGGAAGACTGAGAGGTTGTTCCTTCTACTGAATGGGCGGATATAAATCCGCCCACTCAGAAGAAGGAGCTGCGGCCGTGTTTCCCAACGTTGCCATGTTAACACTGCTGCTGGTGAAGGATCGGAGGGGAGAGCAAGAGAACCCTCCGCTCTTTCGGCTCCGCAGGCCGGATAGAACAGCCGAACGGGCCGGATCTGGCCCTCGGGCCGTAGTTTGCCCACGGCTGTCTTAAGCAAAATACACTTGGAGGCCCTGTAAAGTCAATTGCAGTTTCCTGTTCTACCACTCGGTGACAGTATAACCCCAGTATCTTTCCACTGCCAGGTTTTTAAACTTTAAAAAGGAGGCTGGTTCTGGAAAGTGAGCAATAGCTTGACATCTCCAAGATCCCTGCCCAGCCAACCATCTTCATACATGGGCGCAACTGTGCCTTTCCTCTGCAAAGGTTTCTAGGTCATTTATACATCAGTGTGGTTCTGGTAGCTACAGCCACAGTGGTGGTGCTGCTCACCCCCACCTCCAGTCCCCACCCCCAAATCCACCTCTTCAGAGGATTTAGAGCACAAACAAGGAGACTGTGGCAAGTGACATGGAACTTGGCAGAAGATTGTGGCATCCTCAGGAGCATTTCACAAAAATGTTCCAGAAATGACCCAAGCAAGCAGGCAACCATGGGGCATGGGGGCTGACACGAAGGCTGACCCCAGCAATAATCCCATGATATCCCTCCCATTTCATACAGTTCTATAGTTTTCAAAGCACGATCGCATCCGCCACCTCACATTGACTCCACCCTGTTATTTGAGGTGGAAATTGTCCCCATTAGATAGATGAAGAAAACGGGCTCAGAGAAGGCAAGTGACATAGCTCCAGAGCAGTGGCATGATAAGCAGTGCGACTGGATTCAAACCCAGGCCTCCTGACGCCAGCATTTTTCTTGCCTCATCCCTGGCTATGCATTAGAATCATCCAGGAAACCTTTAAAAAATAAAACACCTGCCTGGGCTTCACTTCAGACCAATCAGATCAGAATCTTTGATGTGAGGCACCCTCAGTCATTCAAATGTTACCCGAGGTTACGCGCTGCACTTCTCCACAGAGCCAACAGGGGGTGCCCAACCCCAAGACAGCAGCCAGGAGCTGCTGACTGTAGCTGAGGGGACAGGAGAGGGGTGGCCAGCACCCAGCACTGAATAAAAGAAAACCAGACCCCAAGATCCAACCAGGGGCCCAAAGCACTGCAGGCCCCCCAATTATCCCACAGGGGGTGGTATAACTCCAGGCTGAGCAGCTTGCACACTCTGGAGTCAGAGACTTCCAGGTCTGGGGCTGGAGTTTGGGCACCACTAGGGACCTTTTTCTCACCTATAAAGTGGAGCTGGTGATAGCACCTCATTTGTGGATTCATGAAGATTAACTGAATGAATGTACTTCCCGGGTGGCCAGCCACTAGCTAGGAGACCAAAGGTAGGCGGGGATGTGTCACTTTGGGGGACCTGGTTTTCTTCTCATCTCACCCAGGTAAGGCCCAGGTGTCCTCTGCCTCTCCAGAGCTGCCCGTCACCTCCTGTGGCAGGAAGGACTCAGACCCTGACCCAGAAGAGGGGGTCACATGAAAGTGGGGCTCTGCACTATGTGCTGGGGGAGGGAGGAGGCGTGGGCAGTGTCTGCCTTCCCCCATGGCCCAGTGCAGTCAGCAGCCCCCTGTAATTCACCAGGGGTTGAGCCCAACAGAACGAAGTGTGTAGAGCTCCTGCATGGAATTCTGCTTCAGAAAGGGGGCGCACATCTGTGCCTCCATCTTCTGGGCTCTTTTAATATTTGCTGTTCTGGGTCCAGTGACGTGGGCCCCTCAGAGAGCTGCCCCTGGATTCGGAGGCAGTGCGTCCGTAAATACGCTGGCCCACAGCAGCCCATTCCCTGTCCCTGGGAGCTGAATGGACATCTTCCCGCGCAAAAGAGAGCTCTCATTTGAGGGGCCAAAGGCCCCCAGTTCCAGTGTTTCTCCCTTTGGAGTATCATCTGAATGTGCTTGAGGGAAGAGAGACGCCTGCTCCGCCTCCCCTCCCCCAAGTGCCCACCCCAGCAGGGGGGTGGGGTGGGCAGCAGAGGGGGAGGGCCAGGGACTCAGCTGGGAGTCCAGGCAGAAACACTGGGTCCTGGAGTTACAAGTGAGGGTTCCACACCTTGAGTTCCCACAGGCTGAGACCATTGGAGGGAGATCTGCCTTCCTCATGCCCCATCCTTCTCCTTCCGGTTTCATGGTGGGAAACCAAGGCTGGGCCTTTCCCACTTCCCTAGAAGTCGGGGGGCCCCGAAGACTCAGGCAAAAGACACGCAATTTATTTTTCTTTTCTTTATTCTTAAGCAAGAGACTCGGGGGTTCAAAAATAAAGATTTCTTCTTCCCCCTCCCAAACCTGGACCCCAGCTCTGCCTCTGCAGGCACCCCTTCCAGCAGGGATTTGAGAAGGGGGTGCAACCTCTCCTACTGGGAGGGGCAAGGCAGCGGGTGTGCCAGGCTCAGTGCTGGTCTCTTTCCAAGTATAAATACATGTGTCAAACTCCTGGGAAGCCCTCCCCCACCCACCACCCAAGCATTCTCCTCTCTGCCCGTGTTTGGAGAGGGTGCGTGGAGTGCCAGGCACTGGCTGGCCGTGGTTTACTGCATCCGCTCATTGTAGTAGCGATGACACTCCGGGTCCCCACGGACTGTAGGGGATCCCTGAAGCAGCTTCCCGGTGTTGGGGTTCACGCACCAGCACTCCCCACGCTGCCCGTTCACAGCCATCTTGCACTGAAGAGAGAGAAGAGGAAACCATGAAGGACACCCTGCCGCTGCCAGCTTTCATTAAGTCGCTCAAGGCTGCGCGCTGAGCCGTGCTGCAGGACGGTGCGTCTCCGCTTCACTGTGCGCCGGGGGACTTGCCAAAATGCAGCTTCCTGTTCAGGGGGGTAGGGGTGAGCCTCACCTTGGGCATCGCTAACACTAAAGCTGCTGGCCCTGGGACTGCACTGGATGTGCAAGGCTGCTGGGAACGCCCAGAGGTGAAAGGGCTCTGCCCCAGCGGCAGGAGGTCCCGCCTTGGGGGTCCAGTATGGAGTTTAATCAGAGTGTGAGATGACGATGCTCGTAAACGGTCAAAGGCAACACTAGCACAGGTGTTCCCAGGCGCCAGGCACCATGTCAGCAACCTATATGCTGCTCGTTACAATTTATACCTAACACGTATAATCCTGCAATTCTCACAGCCACCGTGTGAGTGCTCTTTATGTCACCACTTTATAGATGATGATGATACAGGGGCACAGGCGGGGTGAGGAACTTGCCCAACATCACACAGCTCGTAGAGCCATCGCTGACATACCCACCCTGGCATTCTCCCTAGGGTCCCAGCTCTACCCATAAATGAATGACTCTTGCAAACCCTCTTAGTTACCCACACTGCCTGTGTGTTTGTTTGCTTAGAAGAGATCACGATTTCTTCTTGAGCTCCCAATGAGGTAGCTGGCTTACATTCAGAGGGCATCTGCACAAATAGCGTTAAACACTAAACTGACACTGAGAGGGGCAAGGCGCCTGCCCTGTGAAGGAGGTGGGGAAGTGAGACACCCCCACTCAGGATCAGCAGAACCCCGCACCCCATCTCCTGGCTCTGCGCAGCCACCTCTCCCTCAGTCCTGACTGCCCACTAGGATCACCAGGGGGACCTTTGAAAATCCCAGTGCCCAGCAACCACCCAGACTCACAAAATCTGAAACTCCAGAGGTGTGGCCCGGGCACCCGTGTTTTTAAAGCTGCCCAGCAGGTCTGTCTGTGCGGCCAGGGCTCAGAGCCGCCGCTGCTTGAAAATAGGATGTCCAGGGGAGCCCGCACTCCTCACCCCTTTCTCCCAACCACCCCCTCCCATGCCTTCTCTCTGTCTGGAGTGAAAGGCACATCTATGTGCTGGTTCTCCCCATCCAGGCGATGAGTTGGAGGAGGAAAGGAGTGGACTGGTCAAAAGGCAAGTGGCAAATATTGAACAGCCACTACCAGTCATCAGTACAGACTGTATGTGGCTATGTGAACAACACTGACAATGTCCAAGGGAAATACTGTGCACATCGGTGATCAGAAGCCACTGGAACGGAGCGGGAGGCGGGGAGGTTTCTGGTGGTTTACTTACACTTCCCCAACGTTCTCTAATGTACGTACAATGCTGTTCTATTACCGGTTTTTAGAAATATTTTGAGTGGCGTTTCTCCATCCTGATCCTCCGTCCCTGAGATCCTTAACAATCAGAGAGGCTACTTGGTCAGCAGTTTAGATCAATGATTCTGGAAGCACGGTCTATGCGCCATCAGCATGCCCTAGCATCTTGCTAGAAATGCAAACTCTTGGTCCCCACCCAACCTTCTGAATGGCAGTCTCTGGGTGTCTGGCCTGGGAATGACCTCCGGGTAAGGAATGCTCAATAAAGGCTGAGAAGCACTGGTGTAAGCCCACCTCTCTTCTCCAAGAGGCTCCCTCCCAACCTGGACACCGAGTGCTGCTGGCGGGTAGCTGGGTAAGTGGAATCAGCCTCTGCCAGGCTGGAGGCCAGGTGGGAAGCCTGGCTTTCAGGCGCTCAGCTCTCAGACCTCAGAGGGTTTCAGGCATGTGGGGCAGGACTGAGGTACACCAGAGGCCTGGGGAGATCCTTTCTCACCTGTTTGAGGTTGTACAAGCCGTTCTTGTCACAGTTGGGGATGTGCAGGGAATAGAGGTGCTCCAGAGGGCCCCGCTCATCCGGAAGGCGCATGGTGGAAATACGCTCCAGGACCTGGTCCAGTTCCTGCTGGCAGGGTGTCTGTGGGTGCAGGCGGGCACAGAGGAGGCTTAGAGATGGCCCTGGGAGCGACCCCAGAAAGAAGCTCATGCATGGGAAGGGACTTCCCCAAGGCCACACGGGTAGTTGGTGAAACGAGGGACTTCTGACCCCCAGCCCAGTGAGCTCATTACCATATCATGTGCCCCATCCACCCCTGAAAGTCACATGGCTGTGAGCTGTCACTCCTCTCCTCCATCTGCGTCAATGGCTCTCAGGGTTCAAGATGGAATCTACTTGCAAACACTGAATTCAGGTGGTTGCCTCTGGATCTCTCTATCCTAGCCCAGTAGGAATGGCCCAAGCTCCATTCCTTTCCATAAACCATCAGTGGCCAAGATCCAAGACAGCAGAGCTGGGCTGGAGAGAGGAGGTGAAGCCAAGGGAGGGGAGCACATCGCAACACGAGTGAGCGAGTGAGCTCACGTGGCTCCATCGCCACCTCTAGCATACATGTTCCTGCCTATGTTCCAAAGCCACACAGAGATGTGGAGGTTTCAGAAGGAAGGGATTTCAAGAAACCATAGGCCCTGTCCATTTCACAGCCAAAGACACTGAGGCCCCTCAAAAGAGATGCTGATCTGCCGTTTGCTCTCAAGGTCACTGAATGTGTTAAGGCAGTGGTTCTCAACCTTCCTAATGCCGCGACCCTTTAATACAGCTCCTCATGTTGTGGTGACCCCAACCATAAAATTATTTTCGTTGCTACTTCATAACTGTAATTTTGCTGCTGTTAATGAATCGTAATGTAAATATCTGTGTTTTCCGATGGTCTTAGGCTCTACAGAACCGCTAGCAAGGTCACCTAAGACCATCGGAAAACAGATATTTACATTACGATTCATAACAGTAGCAAAATTACAGTTATGAAGTAGCAACGAAAATAATTTTATGGTTGGGGTCACCACAACATGAGAAGCTGTATTAAAGGGTCGCGGCATTAGGAAGGTTGAGAACCACTGTGTTAAGGGAAGAAAAGGAAAAGTCCTGTTTGCCTGCTGACAACACAGAACATAAGATCTTATTGGGGTGCCCTCCCCACTGTGAGACTCCCTCTACATGTCCTCCCACCCCTCCAACTAGACCCGACCCCCTCTGACCCTGGGAGATGGGGGCCGGAGCTTCTTGGAGTCCTCCGGGCCGGGGGGGTGCTTGCCACCCTTGCCCATTTGGCGATGCTGGTCGTTGGCCTTCTCCCGCAGCACAGCCATCTCCTTCATGCCCGAGGTGAATGCCTTCCGGCCGGCACTGCCTCCACCTCCCATGATGGTCCCGTCCTCAACCTCATGGTAGTCATCGTCTGCAGAGAAACAAAGAAGTTCCAGAGAGATGGGCCCTCCAGGGACTGTCTGGACCCCTGACAATAAGGGGGACGCAGAGAACTAACAGCTAAGCAATTGTGCTGAATGATTTCATGGATGACCAATTTCTGCTTCACAGCAACTCTTAGGTGGGCCCTATGAGAACCTCCCTTAATGCCTGCTCTGTTCTGCCTCCATCCTGGGAAGTGGATCCCAGAAGGATCACTGGGTCTTCAAGGCCCTCACTGTGGAAGGGTTTGAGTCCCTCCTGGGGTCCATTATTCTCCAGTAGAAAGACCTCCCAGAGTCACCTGTCACTAACCCCCAGTTTAAGGGATTCATCATTTATGGTCTGAAAGGGCATGGATTGGGTGACATTTTAAAACATGGAGGTGGAACCGTCACTACCAGAACCTAGTTTCCAACACCCCCTGCTGTGACTCTTCGTTTGCCTGTTTGCCCCTCCTGTTGGTCCCCTGTGGCTGCTACAGGCATACCCCGTACGCTGATTTGTTCCCCATTACACCACGAGCCCCAAGAACAGGAACGACGACCTGCTCAACTTTGAAGTTTCATCTTATCACATCCTGACATTTGTCCAAGGGAACATCTATTAAGTCTCGACTTTCTTAAACTGCCAGTCAGTCAACAGAGAAAAGCTCCTATTGTGTGCCCAGCTCCGGTGCTCGAACCACTGACGGGGCCAAAGATGCATCCCTCGGCCAAGTCCTAGAAGTCAGCACTCAGGACAAGGCCGGGCCCTCCGTGGGCCTGGAAACAAGTTTGATGAAGAGAGGCACCCAGATGAGTGTGTGCTGCAGTCTCTAGGCAGGGCTGGCTCATTCATTAGGCATAGCAGGCACAGTGCCCAGGGGTAGTGAGTGTTTCGATATCTTTTAAAATCAGAAGGAAAAATAAGCTTTTAGTTCCAAGAAAATGTTTTCATATACAACACTGACACGTTTGTAGTCATAAGACACAGTTATAAAATATGATTTTAGAGTATTTCTTATGGAGGAAGGGGCCCCCAAAGGCAAAAGTGTCTCAGGCCCACAGAAGTCAGTAAGGAAGCTCTGATCCAGGTACAGAAGACGGGGCCTCTCGAACAGGCTTCTCCCCGGAGGAGCTGTCCCGAGATGCCCCACCTCTCTGAGGTGAGGATCAGCTTGTCCACCCGCACAGAGGCCACCTGGATTCAAAGGCATGTTTCCTTCCATTCCTGTATTGATCTCACCCCTGCCAACGAACATGCCAATCAGACGAGGACATCCACAGGCCTGGTTTGCTGCCGCACATGATGACGCTCCACATTTGAAATAAAGCCCTGGGAAGGGGAACGAACTAACTGACTGGGTGGAGACCAGAAAGGACTGTGGGCTGGGAAAGCCTCATTCCTTGACTGTTACTATCCCCAGCCAAAGAGGTTCAAAAATTCAGACTTCCAAGTCTAATTGCCCGAGTCCCTGTTTCACCACTTAGCTGTGCAGCCCCAGGTAAGTTGCTTAAGCTCTCTGTGCCTCTGTTGCTCATCAGTAAAATGCAGACAAAACAGCAGCCACCTCCAGTGGGTGGCCAGGAGGCTTCCAAGAGATGCTGTGTGCATTTACAGTACACTGGAGGCTAGCTCTGAGCTGCTTCCATCCCCCCATCCCTGCCACCCTGAGGGAGGGAGTGCCCACACCGCCTCCCACACTCGGTCAGACAAGGCCATTACCACACATCACCAAGTTCTTCCCATGCACTCACACAGGTGACAGAAGCCGTCCTCAGAAAACATTCCAGATGCAGAACTCCAGCTAGAGATGGAATTTGCTCTCAACACAAAAATATCAAGTTGCATTTTTTCTGCCTAAAAGAGTTAGGTTCAGAATAATATTTATTAAGTAACCACTTATGTATGCAGCTCCGTGGGCTACAGTGCAAAGGTTACTCCAAGAAAAAATTCTTAGTGAGCCAAATCGTATGGCTGGAAAAAGCTTCGGTCTTGGAGACGGAGAGGGACCCCCCCAAGGCCCGTGCAGAGGTTGTCCTCTGAAGATTAGTAAGCATTGGCTGTTCTCTACACAGATTCCCAAGAAAATGGGTCGACACTGATTATATGCAGAAGGTCAAGCTTTTCCAGAGAGAAGTGGGGGAGACAGAGAGGCAGAGCGGAGAGCCCCAGTCTCGTTTGGGGAGGGCTGTCAGAGCCTGGAGAAGTCCCGTCCTGCTTCAGGTGTGTGGCCACACCTTTCCACCTTAGGTGCCTAAAGGACAGCTGGAGATGAGAAAGGCTGGTGGAATGGGAAGAGATGGACAAGTTGTCCCATTTTACAGATAGCACACCCAGGACTACCATCTGGGTCTCTAGGAGCATGCTCAACCTCTCTGCCGTCATCAGAGGGGCTTCACAATTGGCAGGGGTCCACACACTATCCTCTGACCCAGCCTCACTAAGCCAGCCAAGGAGGGAGCTGGGAGCTGACGCTCCAGGAGAAAGAGCTTTGAAGACTTCATACCCTGGTTTTACAGTGCTGGCGGCCTTACTCAATGAATGAGAACCTGTGTCCAGCAGATCCTTGCACTCAGGAAACCTCGTTTTCTCCTAGGGCAGTGGTCGGCAAACTCATTAGTCAACAGAGCAGCAAACCGCGGCTCGCGAGCCGCATGTGGCTCACGAGCCGCAGTTTGCAGACCACTGTCCTAGGGTGACGCTCTGACCTCAGCATTCCATTAGGAGCTACAAGCAACCTCTAGTTCATCCTGCTTCAAGTGTGAGGCGTGGTGAGAAAAGGAGACCTTTTTCCAGAACCATAACACATCTTCACCACAGGTGTCTTCTTTCTTGTCTTTCTTCTGAAAAAAAACCTAGTCATCTTCCAACTTTCTCCTTAGACTGTCTCATGGTTATGTGAACATCTGAGAGAAGGTGGTACCATATAGATGATCTAATGCTGCCATGAATCTGCTGTTCCCCGCAATGGGTTTACCTCCTTCAACAGGTCATAGGCCTTCACCAGTGTATTCCGGCTAACAGGCCAAGAAGATGCTAGCTGCCTTCCCACTTCCATCCTTCTTTGATGATTTCTCCCAAAAAACACTTAACTTTAACATATGTTGGGCAAATGAATAAATACTGTCATCTCCCTCCCTCCTGAAAAACTTCTCTATTAACATCCATGGCAGTGGATAATTCGTTAATAAGCCCAACTAGGCAAAGAACTCTGGGAGTCAAGAGGCCTGAATTCCAGTCCTGACTTTGCCACTTAGAACCCAACCATCATTTTGGCCAGGCTCTTTAACTTTCCTGAGCTCTAACTTCTCACGTCTGAAAAATGGGAATAATAAATCCTAACTCAAAGCCTTGGCCAACGGGTCTAGTATGGTAGGAAGAACGGCGCTGGCTCTGTTTGTGATGTTACCTAGCCTGGCTCTGAGTGATGCCAACAAGGAATTTAAGATGTGTGGGCTTCAGTGTGCTCATCTACAAATTCAGGGAGCTCGACGAGCTGACTGGTTCCCAAACATAGCTGTTCATCAGAAATCCACTGAAGAGCTATCTAAAAATGGCATCCTAGACTCCAGCCTCAGAATTTCAGACAGAAGCCTAGACCAAGATCAAACTCTGGCTTTGCAGGGCCCCATTCCTCTGTGATTCCCTCTCCTGCCTCAGTTTTCTGAAGAACTTCTTGGTGGTGGGAGAAAGATGCCTCTTGTTTTCCAGAGACATGGCTTCACACAGACATTTTGCGAAGACACAGTCAAGTAAGCTCGTTCCACTCACCCGCGGGTTCATAAACAGGCACACGTGTGTGCTTGGATGCACGCAAAGGAGCCCTTCTTGGCCAGGCATCATGGGGATTCCTAGAGCATGCCCTCATGGCGCCGTCTCCTGAGTGAGCAGAAATAGCGCAGCCTCTGCAGAGCCTCCCTGCCTATGCACTCCCCCAGGGCTGCTTTATAAACACCAAGGTCATTCCTGGAATCACAAGGACCCGGGGAGGGTCAGGGCGAAGGCAGACAGTTTGAGAAAACAAAAACAAGCTCAAATTCAGCCAAGTTCCTCCAGGACTCTGCGAGCCAGGCTGTCCTTGACGAGCCAGAGAAATTGGTATCAAGATGGCAAACAGCACTATCAGCTTACTCCTTCTCATGGTTCCCAAACACTGCTCCTCTGGTTCAAATAAAGCCACCCAAGAACCTGGCAAGGTGACCTACCTGCTAAAGGCCCAAGTGAGTATAGAGTGTGCTTTGGTGCAAACCTAGATCGGAGGCTATGGGAGCAGGGAAAATGTGCCTGACCCAGCAATTCTGCTCCTCTGAGACATGTGTGCAAGGGCACTTGCACAATAATGTTCATTAGAGCATTAGTTGTACTTGTAAAACTACTAGCAACTGTACCCAAGAGTCTTTCAATAGGTGGATGCCGAAGGGTCAGCCATGCCCAGTGGGAGGGAGACACCTGTTCTGGTTCCTTGAGGACAAGAGAGGCAATAGCCTTAAACTGAAACAGGAGAGATCCAGGTTAGAAGCCACCCAAGGGTTTCATGGGAAAGAACTAAAACAAGTGACAATTTGCACATTCTTCCTCCGGTACAGTTTAGGAGGAACCTTTGGAGAAAGAAAGATGGACAATAGGAACTCCAATTGTCTGAAGACCCCTTGACTGAGTTGAGGAGGGGCCTCCCTGAGCAAGGCACTGTTGTATTTGGACTCAACTCCCTTCCCAGCTCCCTAGCCTGAGTGCACTGGCAAAAAGCCATGGGTCCACGCTTTTCCTTCCTCCTCCAAAGGATGGAAACTTCTTGAAGATACAAACTTGGACTTAACTTCTAGAGAGAGAGAGAGAGAGAGAGAGAGAGAGAGAGAGAGAGAGAGAGAGAATGAAAAGAGTACAGGAAGGGAGACATTCTGTGCGCTCAATTTCCTTTTATGGAAGGAGGAAGATGTGCTTTCTTCTTCCCAGACTGAAGAAGCAGATACCCATTAGACGTGCTTCTCTTACTTCTGTGACTTTATTCTCCAAAAAGGACTCTCATTTTTTCACATCAGGATCTTCCCAAGGGCCTGGGTCAAAAGGCAAAAAGAATTTCCGTTTACTTGCATTAGCTTTGTGTACATCTCCACTGACTTGGTTTCTTCTTAGATAGTATTCAACTTTTTCAAATGTTTTTCTTGCTGCCCTCCAGGATCACAAGGCGTGTGCAAGGACAGCTGCATTTTTGTGCAGTTAGTCTCAGAATTTGCACATAGTATGTGCTCAATCTGTTTCAACATCAGGAAAGCTGACTGTCCAGAGAGCATCTTAGCTCGAGTACCACTCTCCCGCTTTGAGTACCACCATGGCTCACTTTCCTGGCCCCTCCCTAACCATCTAGGCCCCAGAGCAGCAGGAGTGGTTAGGAGTACAGAAAGGCAAAGAGCAAACAGAAGCATGAGATGGGGGAAGAAAGAGACTTCCCTCTCCCAGGACCCAATCAAACAATCGTCCCTATGCTCAGTTCCAATGGTGTGACCCAGCAGACCAGCTCTCACAGAGGAATAAAAACTGGCTCCTACTCACCTCTCTACTACCACTCTCCCCCTTCCGACTGCCTCTTCTCCATTCCAATAAGGCTGTTGTCAGACACTCCAGGCCTGACAAATTGAACCCGGAGGATGCAAAAAGAAACTAAAAACCTGCAGAGATGTCCAGGATGTCCGGCCACACTCTTAAGCCAGCACAAGAAGTGTCCTGAATATAAATAAGTACCTTTAAATAGGTCACCATGCTTTCCGTTCTCTTCAACCACAAGTTCACGGATTTTGTCTGATAAAAGACTGCATCACATCAGCTGTCTCCCTGGATTGTGCTCTGCTGGTCTCGAGGCAGCAAACGGAACCAGAGGCAACCAGCAGAGCCAAGTGAGACTCCTCTCCTCTGGGGCATCCGTGGGCCATGGCCAGCCGTCAGCCACTGATAGAACCGTAATGAGTAACAGTGGCATTGAAGGCCATGACTGCCCACGGGAAAACCCTCCACCACTGACTCCATTCTGGATTTTCCAGGCAAAAGGCAGCGCCCAAGTAAGCACACCTGTGGGAGAAGCCACACTGAGGACCAGGATTCTTAAGTATCTCTTCTTCATAAACTTGGCCAATCAGAAAACATCCAAAACCAGGCATGTGCATTCCTTTTCTGCTGTGTGTGGAGACCAGAGGAGGAAGGAAGGAGGGATCAGAACCTGCATGACCACATCAGAGCCTCTAACACCGAGTTTGTGTTAAGTGGTTTGTGTACATAACTTGGTGTTATCAATTGCATGAGGCTGATAACTTCTATCCCCTCTCACATTTGACCGAAAAAAAAAAAAGTCATATGGTTTGAGGCCAATTGTACAAAGTCACGTAGGCAATGGCAGAGCCAAAAACCAAACCCAGGCTGTTTAGCGTCATAGCTCTTAACCAACCAGAATGGCATCTGGTCACTTGGCATCACCTAAAGACAGACTCTCAACCAGACCTTTTAACCCCAGCACTTCATTTCCTCTGTTCCCCATCACCTCACCCCCTCCCCATCTCCACAGGACCTCTCTTCCCAGTGAAGGAACCATCAGTCCTATGCCAGCTGGCCCCTCTCATCCTCAAAAGCCTCCAGCAAACGCATCCCATCCCCTTCCAGCTTTATCTGCCTGACACACCCCCTTCCACTGCTGCACTGTTGCTATAGAAACTACCCAGCCTTATCAGGCAGTGGCTGGGGCAGGGTACCAGGGAATTGTCATTTGCATTTTATCTTGGCCTCAGGCACTCAGAAAGCAAGGTCACCAACCAGAGGCAACTTGGCACCTCCACCCAGAAGTCATGACAATAGACCTAAAAGCAATATCCTGGGGAGCTGCCGAGAGGGACATTTTTGAGAAGTTATGCCTTAATTACTGCCTCCCAGGGAAAGGGAGCTTTTCCAAGCAGCAGTATATAATCCACTGCTTCTTTGCCTGTGTGCCTCTGATGGAACAGAGCCCTGGAATGAGAAGCTGGAG
Organism: Plecotus auritus; assembly: GCF_963455305.1. Taxonomy (NCBI): domain Eukaryota; kingdom Metazoa; phylum Chordata; class Mammalia; order Chiroptera; family Vespertilionidae; genus Plecotus; species Plecotus auritus. The sequence goes on along the minus strand of NC_137776.1, from coordinate 21,790,022 downwards.
ACCTGGACTCCATTCTGGTCCATACGTGATGGTCTGTGCTTGCCTTGGCTTTGAACCTGAATGCAGCCAGACATAATTTCTTTATCTGTCAAGTGAAGAGATTCCTGAGGCTAAAACAGAAATGAAAAAGAAAAAGAAAAAAAAACCTACAGACACTTTGGTAGAAATGGACCTGTCTAGGAAAAAAAAAAAATTATCATTGCTTTGCCGTTTACCCTTCGAGGTTGCCCTTGTGCTCACTGCACCCACACAATCCAACTCAGATTCCTCCGGCTGGAAGGTCCCCATCTCTTCACTCCTATCAGAATGGATACGCTGAGCAAGCTCCTCTTGCCTCGCCTCCACCCCCACCTCCCCAAATTACTAAGGCCTTCCTGGGCTCAGCGCCCTCCCCTCTCCAGCCTCCTGGCTCCGAGCTCAGTTCCTTGAATGAACACAGGCTGACACACCTACACCCGTCCACTAATTAGAAACCTCCCCAGGCCCTTCTCCAGCCAACTTAACCAGGGCCTGTGGGCCAGCTCTCTCGGCCCCAGCTGGAGGCCTGCCAGCCCCTCTCCCCAATCTCTCTCCTGCTCCCTCCCAACAGCCAGGAAGAGATGTGGGGCTGGCGGCCAGAGGGGCCTGAAGGACGGCCAAATGCCCCCCTCCCCCTACAAAAAAAAGCAAAGAGAAACAATTCCGGACTACAGTCCACTCTGTACTTCTTTCCGGGGGAGCAGCTTTCTAAGCAAGGTTTCCCTGTGTCCTGACTGGCACTAGGAGCCGCGCCAGGCTTTGTTCAGGAACAGGCCTGGGCCGATGGTTAGGAGCCAAGTGGGGGAGAGGCCTAGGGGGATGTCCGTGGAAAAACGTGTCCTATAGTCCGTACACTCTGCTCATTGGGCAGCGGGGGGGTGGGGGGGGGCAGTCACTCTGGAACCTAAAAGCAAAGACATTTCTCTGGATGGACTACCCACCTGTGGACCCAGAATCTAAGGGACCGGCCACCCCCGATTCCCAGCGGCAATGCTGTGCTTTGTCCCCACTGTGCTGGGCCTCACAAGCACACGTTGGCCCATGAAGGCTCAGCATCCATCTCCTCTGCTTCCTGAGGCCTCACTTCCATCAGATGCCTGAGAACAGTCATCACTGTTCCCAGACAGGCTGCCCCTCCCAGGGCTCCCCGGGACCACAGATGAAACAGACATTAGGACAAACTCCAGCATCCCAAAAGCATTCCTGCTCTCGACAGCCCCGCTGAGACCGTTTACCATCCCCAACATTCCCCCCCAAACCGCCCCCCACCCCCGCCCCAAGAGTGAGGTAAACTCTGGAGGCTCCTAGTAAGAAAACGTCACTTTTTTGGAGGGAACATCCAGTTTCTTTGCCAGGATCACGTTCAACTTTCCGGCACCCTCAGCTCAGTCAGGATGGATCAGAAAGCCCCTTTTCCTGAAGCAGGAAATGGGCGCCGTGGGGTCTTCGCTGGTTCTGAGGACCTCAAAAAAATGTCCCCGCCCTAGCTGGCTTGGCTCAGTGGATAGAGCGTCAGCCTGCGGACCGAGGGGTCCCAGGTTCGATTTCGGCCAAGGGCACATGCCTGGGTTGCGGGCTCGATCCCCAGTGGGGACGTGCAGGAGGCAGCCAATCAATGATTCTCTCTCATCATTGATGTTTCTATCTCTCTCTCCTTCTCCCTTCCTCTCTGAAATCAATAAAGAAATATATATTTTTTTAAAAAATGTCCCCTTCACGCATGCCCTACATCCTAAGTGTGCTAGAGCTGGCTGAGCATAACCCCATTATTCCGAAGCCTGAGTCCTTGCAGGTTTCCCAGGGAAAAGGCAGCTTGCCGACCGAGATGTGGCCTCCAGTTCCTAGATCACAGCAGCCGGGGGCCTGATCCTATAGGTTGGCTGGCAGGGAAGGCAAGGCCCAGCCGTGTCACCTGTTTCTGAGCCGCAAGGCCAGCACAAGCATCCAGGATCCCAACTCTGGGGCCACCTCTGTCCCCCCTCCGTCCCTCCACCCCATCCAGGCACTTCTGAGTGAAGCTCCCATACCAAGAATGGTCAGTCCCAGACATTAGCGTATGGGCCCCAAAGAGCATTGCTTAACTGGTCCATAAAAAGTGCAAGCCTGCTAACTTCAAACCACTGTTTATTGTCGACTGGGTTTATCCTCATTTAAAGTATCATTTCCTTACCCTCTCTGCAAAGGGCTTCACCACTGCCTGTGAAAGTAGGTCAGAGATATGGATGTTTCCATTTTCTAGGTGAAGTAGAAATCAAGTGACTCATTACAAAAGAAAATTTAAAAACCCAAGTGCTTAAGCTTTTTATGTATGATCTCTCTTTATACACACACACATATAAGCACACATGTACACTCATGTGTAGGCATGACCCAATGGAGCTGGTTCTATCAATTCCTGATTTACAGATAAGGAAACTGAAGCTCAGAAAAAATATATCTCTGACTGGGCCCCTACATGTCACGGTAAAACCTTAGTGACAAGTGGCCTGCCTGACACAGCCGGTTGGCCTTCATGTTCAAGGCCCACTAGCTGAGTATCAGGAAGGAGATGTCACTTGTCAAGACCAAGGCAGCAACGTTTGTGAGAAGCTATGCGCCAGACACTGTCCTCTAGCACAGTCGCCCTCACATGCACTCCATGCAAGAGACACAATATAGTCAATAATATTGTAAAAACTATGCACGGGGCCAGCTGGGTCCTAGAAATATTGGGGGTAAAAACTTTGTCAAGTATATGACTGTCTAAACCCGTGTTCGGCAAACTGCGGCTTGTGAGCCACATGCGGCTCTTTGGCCCATTGAGTGTGGCTCTTCCACAAAATACCACGGCCTAGGCGAGTCTATTTTGAAGAAGTGGCGTTAGAAGAAGTTTAAAAAATTTGGCTCTCAAAAGCAATTTCAATCGTTGTACTGTTGATATTTGGCTCTGTTAACTAATGAGTTTGCCGACCACTGGTCAACCACTATACATCTGAAACCAACACAAAATAATATTGAATATAAACTGTAACTGAAAAAAAAAAAAAAAAGATGGTGTAAGCAAGTACTACAAATATATCTCAGTGTAAATGTTTCAAATAGATTTTAAAATGGAAAGAAAAGACATGCAATCATGCCTATTTCACCAACGGGGAAGCCCTCAGCCATCCCCACTCGGGTTCTCAGGGACAGGCCTGCACAGGCTAGGATGCTCCCACCCTCATCTCTCTCAGTCCCTCCTGCCCTCCAGTTCTTCACTCCAGGAGCCCACCTTGGACCCTTTTTTCTCTCCTGACAGCTGCACACTGGCCACTTCCATTTCTGAAGTCCCCAAGCTCCAGGACTCGGGCCTGTTGAAGGAGGCAAGGGCATGCAAATAACTGAACCTGAACCTGGCCATGATGAACCGAGACTCGTATGTCACCTGCACATGCAGGTGTCCATGAACAAACCTTTTAGCTGACAGGGTCAAAGGCTTTTTTTTGCTTTTTTTTTTTTTTTTTTTTTTTTTTTTGGCCAACAGTTCCCCTTAGTCAGAGGAAAGGTATCTAGCCAGGTTCGTCTCTCATCCTATTACTTACCTTCTAAGGTGCCCTTGACGAAGCTCAAGTCCCACACCTATGAAATGGGGGCAAAAAGCCTCCCTCGAAAGGATGCCAGAGACAGAAGTTAGCAAAGCAGGCAAAGAAGCCAGTTTATAACAAGATAAGAACAGATGAGAGGATAACCCATCTCCTGGCAGCTGCCTGCCACCTCAGCAAAATGCTGGCCAGGGATAGCAAGGAGAAGCAGAGGGGCCCGGGGCATCTGCCAACAGATCACCAGCTTCCCTGGTGGATTGAAAAGATAACTAATCTTATTCCTCTGTGCTTGGTTTTAGCAGAAGCAGCCCTAGAACCAACCATCTTGGGGGGAAATGTTTCAAATAGATTTGAAATACTCCCCGCACCTACAAAGCCTGTCCCTGCACTGCCAGCCAACCACCCACCTCATGTAAGGATTCAATTTGTTTCAAACATTCCAGTCCCCAATCACCTACGTGGTCTCCCTCTAATTGGATCTCAAGAAAGGCTGGGCCAATATATTTTCCATGCTATTTCTCAAGTTCAGGCAGGTGGCTTAGACCAGGTCCCCGTTGGGAGGGGCATAGGGGAGAAGGGTCTCTAGCAGGCATCCTCAAACTGCGGCCCCGCAGGCCACATGCGGCCCGCCTTAGCAGCCTACTCGTCCCGGGCCCGCAGTGCGCATAGGAATTTGTTCATAGTTTTTTTAAAAAACTATAGTCCGGCCCTCCAACGGTCTGAGGGACAGTGAACTGGCCCCCTGTTTAAAAAGTTTGAGGACCCCTGCTCTAGAGGGTGTTGAGAAGACAGGATGTAGAAAACAGGGGAGGAAAAAAAGAAGCTGGGAACACAGAGGAGAGATTGAAACTAAATATAGCCCCTAGATATGGAGTCTCTTTAAAAATAATAACAACTTTTTGTAGTGTTATAGAACCTGAAGAGAGCCAAAAACAAAACCAAATGTGGGCATAATCTGTTTATTTTCTGCTCCATCCTTTTAGCAGCCCCTGGCCTGTCCTACCAAAACCACCCCCCCGCCCCGCCCCTGCAGGTTGAGAATAAAGCTCCTATTCTGCATTTCATTAGAGCCAAGAATTTTCTGAACGTCCTAATATCAAAACTTAACAGGTGTGTGTCCCATTTGCTATGGCAGAGGACAGCTAATCTGAGAAGCAACTGGAATTTGACCTGACAATTGGTCTAGAGAGCAATGATTCTCTCAGAGTGAGCCCTCAAATGTTTGACACTCAGTGACTGAATATGCTCCTGGTTGACTAATTTCCATGTTGCCCCCCTACCCAATCCAAAGGACTGGTTTGTCGGAAATTTTTATTTTAAAGCTCAATGCTAAGGCAAACTAACAGTGAGAACCACATAAACCTCCCTTTTCCCTTTGCCTGCCAGGAAGCTCAATAGTCCAATTTGGCCAAGAACCACTGCATACATAAATCCTCTTGACCACACCAGATGGTTCTTCTCCCCTCAAGACTCTATCCCCTATTCTCACTTAGAATCTTTAGCCTTGCTTTTGTCTTTGTAAGATCTTTTGACATTGTTATTCAGGATTTGCTTTTCTCAAAGCTCCCTCCAGCACAATTGGCAGACCTGGGCCACTGCCTGCCTAGCAGGTTCAGGACCTATTGAACCACGCCCTCCAGGCCAGCCCCGCCTCCAAGGCCAGAGAGCACAGAGCAATTCCTCTGCTTGATCCCCATAACCAAGAAAAGGGATCCAGGAACAGCCCCCCTCAACTTCCCCATCTCCCCATAATGGGGCAGTGACTCAGGGGGAGCAGCTTAGCAGAGCTAGTTCTGCATGCCCTGTCCAAAAAGGGGAGGCTGGGGGAGTGGGGGGAGATAGTGGTATTAGCAATCAGTGACAGTGGGTCTCACTCCTTCCCTAAGTCTATTTTATTTTACCACGTCCAACTCAGTATGCAAATTTATGCAAGACAAGATGCAAAGCAGTGCTTTGAACCAGAAGTCCTGTTGCTTTTGTCCCCTTTTTTTGAAACTGCACTGAACCACTCACTGTAAATCAGTGCTTGCCTCTGCCCCTTCTCCTCCCCCAGCAACTGCAGAAGCAGAGTGTGTGCGCCCACAGGCAGGCCTGCCCGCTCGCCTAGACCAGGACTGTGAATGGCTGCTCAGTTCTATAGCACCTTAACATGTGGCCACTTGGGCGGCTCCGCCCCTGGGCATAATCCCCAGCATTGTACAGGTTCGGAAAGGAGGCAGGGAGCTGCTGAGGGAGGCCTTGAATTCTGAAAGGACCCGGCCTGGCCCAAACCCTCTTCTCCAACGTTTACAGGCCCTTCTGCCCTGTCCACCACCAACCACCACCCCATACCTTTAAGGTACAGACTTCACACAGACCTCAGGGTCCCTCTCCCATTTTTCTTCCAGACCACCCACTCCAATACCCCAATCTGACTTCCGGTTTCTTTGAATCAACAAATCCCAGCCCATCACCCCCAGGGGATGCAGGCTCAGCACCGGCTGAAGTGCCTCTCCCCTCCCCCTACCCCCTTGCATCCCTCCCACTCCCAGGAAGCCAGAGACACAGCCCCTGAGCCCGGGAACAAAGACAAAAGAGCTAAGAGTGAAGCCGGAACTGCCGGGGTTTGCTGCCTCAAAACGAGAGGGTATGTTTAAAATTCTCAAAAGCAACCTGCTCAAAGAGGAATGCAGGCTGGGGTTAGGGGGAGGGGGAGGCTCACTCTTCAGATGGGGGAGAAGGGATGGGGGAAGAGTAGGAGGCAGCAGCCTTCAGTGTTTCAAGTCTCTTCTGGGCCAAGCTCAGTCGCACCCAAGTCAGACCCAAGTGCTCTCTATGCAGTGCCCCTCCCTGCCCCAGCCCAAGATCCTCTTGAGCACAGAAGCCTCAAAATGTGCCCCTCTCTCCTCCTGACACCCCTGCAGGCCCAGGCTTCTCCCCACAGTGCCCCCATCACCCCATCCCTACTTATGCCTCAGGCACCCTGCTCTTGGTCACTTCTTCCCAATGTGCCCACTAGGCTTCTACCCCCATGTTGGCTTCTGTCCCCTCTTACCAGTCAGGAGCACATGCTGAGGAGGCAGCTGGGGGCTAGTTGGGGGAAAGGAGTAGCATATCCAGGACGAAAATCCAGAGGGGCATTCTTCCCATGAACTCACCCCATTGTCCCCGGGCTCTGACAACTCCCCCCTCCAGCTCCAGGAAGGCCGGACAGGAGAGTCTCTGCTTCTGTTCCCTTCTGAAGACCCTAACCTGCTGCTGGGGGTTGGGGAGCAGGAGAGCCGGTTTTCAGGCTGAGTGTAAGAGGTAAGAAGCGTGAAAGAAAAATAGTAAAACATTTAGGAAGAACATGTACCATGCACTTTATTAAAAACAGTCAAGATCCAAAAGATTCTATAAGCTTTCAGGCCTTTTGCAAAGCTGACCCTGCTGAGAAAGATGTTCAGTTTGTCCGAGTCAGGTCAGAAACCGCATTATCTCCCCGGTGGACCCCGGGGTGCGAGGGGGTGATGGGGGAGAAACGCAGGACTGAGGGATGGGCGCCCGCAGTGAGAGGAGCTTCTCCAAGTCGCTTACCTTTTAGTATTACTTTCTAAGAGAAGGAGGATGGAAGGGCTCACTCTGAGGCAGGCTGAGGGAAGTGAGCCAGAGGCAGAAGAGAGGGACCGAGGTGTTTCCTTTGGAGTCTGCACCCAGGAAGACCGAACTTGCTCTGCACTCAAGGTCAAAAAGCGCCAGAGAAATAGGAAAAGATTTCAACTCTGACCCCTAAGTCCATTCTCAAGGAGGACAGGGGGGAAACAACAGTAGGCTTGAGGGACAGTGGAGTGGGGGGGGGGGGGGGAGAGTCTGGCTGAGGGGGAGGGAGCAGTTGAACAATGACCAGAAACTGAGAAGCAAGAATGTTTTCACTTTTTCTTTTCTTTTTTTCTTTTTTCAAGTTTCAGAAACTTGGTCAGACTCCCTTGCTTTTTAAACAACAGGCAGTGGACACACTTCACCACTGTCTCCAAGAGGAAAGAAAAGAATTACAGCTTCCTCAAGACCACTGTGGCAGGAGGCTTTTGTAATGTTAAAAACATACAAAAAACAAGTGAGGTCCTTATAGTTTGGTTGTGTCCCTCAAAAAACATGAGGGCCCCTTACAAAGAATCTCAGGGTTCCCATTCTATCGGATAGGAAGTTTTCTCAAATTAGAATGAGGGGCAGTGGGGGGGGCGGGGGGGGCGATGGATACACGTCCCTCCGGTTAAAGTAGCTGCGCCCACCCCCCAGGCACGCGCCCTCCAGCTTCCAAGCAGGGGCCCAGGTGCTAAACTGGGCAGGACGGCTGCCCCCACCCGGCCCGGGGACTGCACCTGGCGACCCGGCTTCAGTTCCAGTGACTCAGCTGCTGGGGTCTCTTCCTCGCCCCCCCCCCGCCCCGCCCCCGCAAATGCCTGCCCCTCTTTTATTTTTCCATCCAACACAGTAGTAGTAAGAGCCTTTTCGTTCTCTACGTGAAAAAACAGCGGGATCCGGGTTTTTTTTTTCCCTCTAAGAAACCCACTTTGCTAAGTACCAACAAGTCCTTTCTTCCCACCTCACACTTCCAGTAGCAGGAGTCCCTCCACGCGCACTGCCTTCTCCTTGCGCCCCTCTTTCACGAGAGATCCCCTCTTTTCACGTGAAGTCTCCGGTGTCACCGGCACCCGCCACCTCCACCCTCCACCCCAGCAGCGCCTTCCACCAGGACCTTTCCAGGACCCTGAGGTCCTACTCCCACGGATCTGACCAACCCCCTCCATCACAGTAAACGCCCCCACCCTCCAAAACAGAAGTCAGGGTACGTTCCACCCGGGGAAACCATTATAACAGGGGTGCCTTTCCTCCCCACAGATAACTAGCCAGGCTCCTCCCTGCACTCTAACTCCACTCGAGTCCCCTCGCGGGCTTGACTTTCTGGTCCCCCTCCCAACAGTTCCCCGAGGCTGGCCAAGGACTCCGCTCTACCTCCGCTAACAAGGTCTCTGAGGTCCTTCCCTGCAGAGCAGCCACCAGCCCGGCCCCACGCTGCCCTCCAAGTTTCTCCCAACTAGTGCTCCTCCCCCGCGTTACCTGCACCCGGCTCTGTGCCATCGAAGTCGCGGCCCTTCTCGCAAGTGCCGGCGCCCTGGACCAGCGCCTGCAGGGGCAGCTCAGAGCCGGGGTGGGGATAGCAGCGCAGCCCCTGGGCGCAGCGCGGGGTGTAGACACCGCACGTCTCGCCCTCCATTCGGGCGCACACTGAGCAGCAGCCGCAGCCCGGCTCGCGGACCAACTCGGCGCAGAGCCGCCCGGTCCCGGCCGACTGGGTCCTGCAGGCGGCCAGGCGCTCGGGCGAGCAGGGCGGGCAGCGGAACAGCACCTCGGCGTGCGCGCCGGCGCCCAGCAGCAGCAGCAGCAGCGGCGGCAGGAGCAGCGGCAGCGCGGGGCCACCCAGTTTCAGCAGCATGTTGGCCACGGGGAGCGCGACGCGGCGAGAGAGCGGGCAGGTGGCCGGGCCGTGAGCACAGGAACCGCCTCCTGGGCTTCTGTCCGGGGCGCTGCAGCCGCGTCATAAAGGGCCCTGCTTCTCCCCGCCCCCTGCTTTCTCCCCTCCCCCTTTTGGAGACCACCCCCTTTCCCCAACGCTCCCGCGCGCAGGCCCACCCCCACTTCGTCCCGCTCTGTAAGTCCGTGAACACACTGGCCTCTGTCCCTCCACACCCTTCCACCCTGGGCTCCGACTCCCGGAGAGTAAGAATCCCTTGGGGGCTTCAGTAGTATTGGCGCGGGAATGGAGAGTGAGCGCTTTTGTCTCCTCTTTTCGGTTCAATTCCTGAGTTAGTTTGCCAGCTTCCCGTGTGGCCGGCACTGGGCTAACTGCTGGGGAAATGCAAAGGACAAAAGGCATGGTCTTGACCTTAAGTAGATTTCACTCCCAACCCCAACGACTCCCTCTATCCTGGGTTTTCACTGACCCGCTGATGTGTGCTTGGGACAATGATTTTGGTGTTGAGTCGGGAGGAGGTTCGCATCCTCTAGACCAGCTTAACCCCTAACAGCCCCCCTTAGTGACCATGGCAGTTCCCCAACCCTGTGAGCACCTGGTAAGATATAAGTTCTGGACACTAAGAAACCTGCTCCCTTCCTCGCTGCCTACTCTGCACTCCCCTGAAAAAAAAAAGAAAAGAAAGAAAAAAAGTGATCCCTTAGTCACCTGGGCCCCTACCCTACAGATCTGGAGGCATTTGCTGCAGGAAAGATCCCAGAAGCCCTGCTTCAGGGGTGTTGGGGAGGGTGTGAGAGAACACCCTGGAGTATCTATAGCTCTCTCCAATAATGTAGATGGATGGAGCAGGATGGCCTCACTTCAGTGTTCTGTTTGATTTACTGAGTCATCCATCCAAGTTGTCTCCAACCCCCGCAGCATTCCAGCTGGACCTGCCATCTCCCCAGGCTGTGACCCTAACAGAGACCCTTGTCTGGGAGACTCTCTTGGTATGGGACGGACCATTAAGCTGCCCCCAGCCAGGTTTAATTTCTCAGTACAGTCATGCACCACAGAAGGACAGTACTGTCAACAAGAGACTGCATGTACAAAGGTGGTTCCATAAGATTATGATGGAGCTGAAACATGCTTAACGCTCAGTAAGACAGTTAAGTAAGACTTACGCAAAGTAAGACAGTGTCTAGCATGACTCTTCAATGGAAATCTAATGCAAACCACACGTTAAAATATAGTAAAAAAGAAATAGATGGAACCCATTTTAATAATATACTTTATTCAATTCACAGCCATTGTAATGTCCTTGCCCAACACGTTACTCATGTGTTTGTGGTGATTCTGATATAAACAAACTTGTGCTGCCAGTTGTGCAAAAGTAGAGTAGGTACAATTCTGCACAGTACATAATACTATATATTATTATTTTTAAATAGTTTTTATATGTTTTTATTGATTTCAGAGAGGAAGGGAGAGAAAGAGAAAAACATCAATGATGAGAGAGAATCATTGACCAGCTGCCTTCTGCGCGCCCCACACTGGGGATTGAGCCCGCAACCCTGACATGTGCCCTGACCAGGAATCAAATCGTGACCTCCTGGTTCATAGGTCGACACTCAAACACTGAGCCATGCTGGCCGGGCTGAGTATCCTGATTGCATTACTTTCTCTCGTGCTTGATTATATCTTGCGTTGCTGTATACAGTGACATGCGTACAGGTCTATAGCCTGGAGTAATAGGTTAAGTGCACTCCATGATGCTCCCACAATGAAGAAATCACCTGATGACACATTCCTCAGAATGCATCCCTGTTGTTAAGCAGTGAATTACTGTACTTCTATGCCACACTTCCCCCCACTGGAGCCCTCCACTCCAGCCCTTTCTAACTTTAGGACTCAGAGCCATTTGATGCAACTCAACAGCTATTTACCAAGCGGCCATCTGGCCCTGATGATGAAGTAAGTGCTCAGCAAGGCAAGTTCCTGATCTTAAGAAACTAACCATGTTATGGGAGAGACTTTGGTAAGATGAAGGCTTTGGTTGTCAGAGGCTTTGCGGAGGAGACATGTTTAGATGGAGATGTGATGGAGATTTCATGGGTACATCAGATATGAAATTGAAGCTTGTACGTCTACCAGGAGAAATGTAGGGATAGCAAGGGCACCCAGAGCAGGGAGATCGGCCAAAGCCAGGACATGGAAATGGGAAAGTGAAGTTGGAAAAAGGAAGCCGAATCTAATTACTTGCGTGGAGGTTTGGCTTCATTTGGTGGGCAGAGGGGTACAGCATCCATGTGTGAGTAAAGGAGTGAAATACACAGAGCTGGACATCTGGAAATCACTAGAATGGTGTCCAGATCTGATAGCAGTAAAAAGCGACAGGCATGGGGAGGTTGTTGGCCACGCCTCCTTGGTGTGCCCTGGCATCTTTTGCCTGCCTGTAACATTTGTTTCTGTTGCTATCATGCTTGGAGTCTGAGCGCCTTCAAAGTAAGACAGTGTCTAGCATGACTCTTCAATGGAAATCTAATGCAAACCACACGTTAAAATATAGTAAAAAAGAAATAGATGGAACCCATTTTAATAATATACTTTATTCAATCCAACATATGCAAATTATTATTTCAATGTAGAATCAATATTAAAAATTATTACTGAGAGTTTTAACATTCCCTTTTTAAAAAATATACTAAATCTTCAAGTTCTGATGTGTATTTTATGCTTACAACCCATTTCAATTTGAACTAGCCAAAGTTCAAATGCTCAATGGTCACATGTAGAGAGACTACCATGTTGGATGGGGCATGGATCTAAAATATAGTGCCTGGCACCTAGTACACAGTCACTAAATGTGGTGAGTGATACCATCTCTAAAAATACTCCTGGCAGGGCTCTTCATTCTCAATCTCCATTGCAATGCCCAGCAGCTGGGGATGAAAGATTGTGATGGATGTACTGAGAGGACAGGGGAGGCATTTATTTGTTCATTTGGCTACTCACTTTCCTTTTGAGATTCTCCTTCCACCTCTGTAAAAATTTCTCAGTCTCCTAGCCAAGAACCCTGGAGGTGAGCAGGTAAAGTGAGTCTAATTAGACCAATGCAAAGTTTCAATGAGCTTTCTCTTGCCAATGAGTCTGAAGACTACTCCCCAATTCTTTTCTCCTGGTTCTCTGGTTAATAGTCACACATACACACCACCACCAACAACAACAGCCCCGTCTTTTTAAGACCTTTTCTAACCGCCATGAGGTTCAGAGCTCCACTCCAGAAAGGCATCAATCACAGAACCTCCTTCATCAGCTGAAGCGTAGAGAAGCAGAGGGGGCTTAGCCAAGGCCCCAAGCCAGGTTACATAGGCTGGCCTAGAACAGTGCCTGGAACCCAGAGGCTCCATAAACACTTGTTGAGTGAACCAGGTCCTCCACTCCTAGTCCCTGCTCTGCCCACTGTTCCTGGAGCATCCCTTGCTCTGCATTCCTCATGAGTCCTCTGCAAGGGTTATGTATGTCCTTAGGCCTGAGTCTGTCTGTGCTGTGCAGTGAGGACTCGTTGAGACATGGGGACAGGCTGAAACTGGTTTTCTCCCCTCCCTCTAACCTCTGCCTTCTTCCATTTGAAAAGTATTTCACCAACTCCACCCTTTCAAGGTTTACTGTGACTAAGAACTACTTGTACTATTATTTACATACTATTTTTAATGTAAGTCAATTCACTTTTTTCTTTTTTACTTAAAGCTATTTTAAAAATAAAGTTTATATCACTACCATAAATGGAAATGCTGTATTGATGGCCATATATAGATAGCAACCACAAAAACAAACACAAGGAGACAGAAGTCATTCAGTTCAAGCTGGATAGTGTTGTTTACTGAGGCCTCTGAGCCTGCGCACGCACTCTGCCTGGTTAACAAAAGATGAGCCAGTCTAAGGGACGCATTAGGCAAGCCAGAGCCCAGCTGAGATTTTTTTCCATTAAGCAATCAGAAGGAGAGGAATATTTTTCAAAACATCTTATTGAATTATAACATACGTGCAAAAAAGTACACATATCATAAACTTGATAAATATTCAAAATTGGCCATCCCAACCGAAAGAGAAGAGTAACTTCACTCAGGAGCCCCCTTCATACTTCCTTCTGGTCATTACCTCCCCGCTCCATGGGCAGCCATGATCCTGACTTCTACAGAAACAATGAGTTTTGCCTGTTTTTGCATTTCATAAAAATGAACACATACAATATGTAGTCTTTTCCTCTCTGGCTTTTTTTGCTCGGCATTATGCTTGTGAAATTCGGGTGTATTCTTGCATGTAGCTGTTGGGTACTTGTCACTGTTGGGTAGTGTTCCAGGGTAGGACTCCACCACAATACATGCATCTGTTCCACTGTTGATGGGCATTTGGATAGTTTCCAGTGTTGGAGTCTTAGGAACACAGCTGCTGTCCTCTTTGAGCATGTGTGCACATTTGTTGGATCTATACCTAGACGAAGAAGTTCTGAGTCATGGGGTATGCATGTGTTCAGCTTTAGTAGATACAGTCAGAAAGTTTTGCTCAATAGATGTGTACATCTATACCCTTATCACAATATATGAGGTGCTGGGAGGGGGAAATGTCCCCCTTCCCTCCTCTGGTTCTTTTGACTGATTGAATAATTAAAATGAGGCAATTTGCAGAAGAGCAGAGGTTCAGTAATTAGATGTTTGCACTGCCTTATAAATAGTACATGAAAAGTTATTTCTGGTAATAACTCTTATTATGGACAAGGTCCTTAATTTAAATTCTTCCAAGTAGTTAAAGAAAAGGGGATGGGCAGGAGTTTCTCTTCAGCCCGAAGGTTTAACTCAAAATAATTCATGTGTCACAGAGGCACGTCTTGGAAAGACTAATTCTGAATTGCTACAGAGGGTTTTGCTTGCTCCCCATTCTTGCCAACACTTGGCATGTTCCATTCTTTTGCAATGCACCTATTCTGGTGGATATGTAGTTGTCTCTTATTGTGGTGGGTTGCAGGCTTCATCCCCAGTGGGAGGCATGCACGAGGCAGCCTATCAATGATTCTTTTTCATCATTGATGTTTCTATCTCTCTCCCCCTTTCCCTTCCTCTCTGAAATCAATAAAAATATATTTCAAATGGAGAGGACACCAAAAGGTGATCCTTTTGATGAGAATGCGAGAATGTGAGCGCTGGCGGCTGGTGGAGGACTCAAGAGAAAGGGCACCCAGGCCAGCTGTCAGAGTGATGTCCAGCTCCTCCTCCACTCACTGGCTATGCCATTTGGGTTAAGTTACTTCACCTCTTCCAGCCTCTGTTTCCTCATTGTTAATAACGGAATGATAATAATGGTACCTAGTTTAGAACGTTGCTAGAGAGAGTAAATGAAACAATCCAAGTAAGTTCTTAGCACTCTGCCCAGCATGCAGCCTCAACAATAGGTAGCCATGCTGCTATTCTTATCTCGTGCTTATGAGGAGGGACCATATCCCCTGGCACCATGCAGGCGTGGCGCACGAGGCTGAGTTCCTCAGTGTGAGGACAGGAAAACACCAGGGACATCCTTTCCTCTGGTTAAGCTGGGGAGATGTTTGCAGGAGGAGGACCTCACCAAGCTAGATGGGAAGGGATGGGAGCTATCCCTGGTGTGTAGTGAAGCAGGAAGGGGACACCTGGGTACATGGAGCCTCCAGGAAGTGCCCTGAAGGGAATCAAGAAAGAAATAGGAGAAAACATCAGAGCACAGTGGCCCTCGGAGGCCTGGAAGAAGGCACAGAACTGGCCATGGGGGTCCAGAACCTCTCCCTGCCATAAGGTGGTCTGGCTGATCTGATGGCCATAGTAACAGGCAGTCAAGGGCAATGACAAGAGAAAAGAGGAACAACGATAAGAGCAGTAAGTCTATGCCAGTGGTCGGCAAACTCATTAGTCAACAGAGCCAAATATCAACAGTACAACGATTGAAATTTCTTTTAAGAGCCAAATTTTTTAAACTTAAACTTCTTCTAACGCCACTTCTTCAAAATAGACTCGCCCAGGCCGTGGTATTTTGTGGAAGAGCCACACTCAAGGGGCCAAAGAGCCACACGTGGCTCGCGAGCCACGGTTTGCGGACCACTGGTCTATGCAAACATGTTCACGAGCATTTTTCCTTTAATTCTCATACGTGTCAAATGAGGCTAGAGAGGTCAAGTAACCTGTCCACAGTCACCCACGAGAATATTACAGAACCAGATGTTCCCAGAGGAGCTGAGCAAGCAGAACCCTGATTCGAGATCTGCTGCTAACTCCCAGGTATGTGGCCACTACCCCAAAGCTTATATCTTAAAACAGCCATTTGTATCATCTTTTGTGATTCTGTCGACTGACTGGGCTCAACTGGGTAATTTTCACATGGGCTCTTTCATGTGGTCACAGTAGCAGGACTTGGGTCATCTGAAGGCCTGACGGAGCTCAGCATCCAGAGTGTTGCTCACTCATTCGGCCAGCAGTGGAGGCTGGCTGCTGGCTGGCAGCTGAGCTGAGTCAACAACAGCCCCTACCTGTGGCTCCACCACGTGATTTGGTTTCTCAGAGCACAGAGGTAGGTTTGGAGAGGGAATGCCAGGTGTGTCCCATGAGGCCAGGGGGAAGCTGCAAGGCTTCTTGGAATCCAAATATCAACCAAAGATCATGTGGAAGCCACCTCTGGAAAGCACAGCAGGCACGACCTCCACCCTTCTCCTTGATAAGAACATCTGTATGTAGGCCAGGCTGTCACTTCTCAAACTGCTGGTCCTTCCCTGTGGAGGGGCGTCTGAGGCTCTCCAGAGGCAGGCTAGGAGGAATGAAAGGAATTAACCCATCTCCCTCCATTGGGTCACCCACTCCTTCCCTGCCCCAGCGGCTCAGTTTTACAAAGAGCTTCAAGCTTTGGGTAGAGGGGCTACCCATCAAAAAATCACACATTTACCCTCCTCTTTTGAAAGGTTGTTGAGGTCAAGATGCTTGATGGTTCAGGACTGTGGAACCCACTGCATGTGAAGGAAGAATCCCTCCACTAGAATTCTCTAGTTCAGGGTCAACAAACTTTCTCAGTAAAAGGCCCTGCAGTAAATATTTTAGGTGTAGCGAGCTTCATATGGTCTCTGCCACACCTACTCAACTCTGCATTGTGGCCCCAAAGCAACCAAGGATGACATTCAAACATGTGAGCATGGCTAGGTTCCAGTAACATTTTATTCATGAAAACACAGAGGCCAGATCGACCCCAGGTTTGCAGTGTGCCCACCCCTGCACTAGGGCCTCCATAATTACAGAGAGCAGGCCGCTTTCTTTCAAACACTATCAGGCCCAGGAGAGAATATAGACCCTGGAGTGTTACTTCCCAGCCTGCATCCCACTCACCACTCATTGTATCGTCCCCACATGTGACCTCAAGGGAGCAACAGGATGCCTGTTGGAAAGACCAGCCGCAAAGCGTCCCAGTTCCCAAAGCCTCCCTCTTGGTCCCCACTCTCAGGGTCCCTACTCCCTCCCAAAGCCCCACAGTGAGGTGTCCAGGTCCCCACTGTCATCAGTAGAGAGTCTCAAGTGTGCACCCGGCCAGGTCCTGGCAGACCCTTCTGGTCATCTAGGACAAGACACAGAGCCGACAAGCACTCCCTGGGACAAGGAAGGCAGGAGAGGAGGCCAGGCAGATGCTGCAAATCAGAGCTAGAGAACTGGCTTTTCCTTAAAAAGGTTTCAAACAGAGTGTTACCTCCCTTAGAGGGGTCTGTCCCCACCCCTCCCAGCTGCAGCTTTTCTTTCTAGGAACAAGCCTACAACTGTTATGCGATGCTCTATCTGGAATCCTTAAAGAAACCTATCAGCAGCGGCTCCCCCACCCCCACCCCCGCAAATAACCGCCATCTTATTCCAACTCCAACAGGGGATCTCTTGAAACAATGGACTTCTTAATCCTAAATCTGTCTGGAGGTGTCCCCTGCACCCCGCCCCCCCCCCCGCCCCAATTCCCTGCTGTCCCCCCTCCCTGGCCCTCCACTGGGGGAAGGACTTCTCATACTTGCCGCCCCCAACCCCTCTCTAGATTCCTGGTTTTGAGTCTTCATGTTTCCTTTTAGTAACTTTCAGATCACTTTAGAATTGTTGTACTTGGTTTTTCTCCCTCTCCCTGCTCCTCCCAGGGGGTCTCTCTCTCTTGCTTGCTCAGTGGATCTCAGCCACACAATACAGTCTGAGCAAACTTGCTCAGGCCCCACAATTATCTCATCTCCCCATTCCCCCCCACCCTCACCCCCTGGAGGCCCCTGAGAAGCAGGCAAAGACAAACAAATAAAGGATGGGAGGAGACCCAGCCAGCCTCGCCAGGCGCTGGCTCAGCTGCCTCCTACTCCCTGCAGGCAACAGCCTCCCCCAAAGTCCCAAGAACAAAAAAATCTGAACCTTCCTTCAGGTGAAACCCAAGCCCACTGTGAAGGCATGTTGCTATGCAGGCTCCAGAATCTGTGTGTCCAGCTGAGCACACAGACCTCTCCCCTCCCCAGGCCCTCACTCCTTTCAAGTCACACATACATTATGGCCCTAACTCCCCTTTCCAGGAAATGTATTGTCTCAGCAGAGAGTCAGGGAGAGCAAGAAGTTGCTGTAGGCACGTAGGCAGTTTGGTCTGGTACAAAATTGCTGCCTGGTGTTGGTGACAAAAAAAAAAAAATGGTTTTGCATGGCACCCTTCTGCCTCCCCACCTCTTTCCCACCTGGGGAAGGCTGTGTGGACAACACACTACAACCACACAGCAGTCCTGTTCCGCCTTTGCTCTGGAGTTACTCAACCTCCCTTCTCCAATCAGTCTCAAGCGAAGTTGAGGAAGAAGGGAGAGAGAGAAGGATGGGAGGAAATGATGAAATCATCCAGGTTGGAAACTAAGTCACTTGGGGTGAGGGCGTAGCAAAGAATCCTTCCCTAGAGGAAGAGGGTGACCCTGAGCTTGGAGATTCTCTACAGGCCTGTGTGGGATGAAGGAAGCTCCCTGTGGTGTAGGACTCTCTTCTAATGTCCTTCTTGCTCCTCTTCTGGTAGAGCACCTTCCTGACAGTGGGTCACACTTCTGTCCCCACTGATGGCTCCTAAGGCCGCCACTCAGGAATGAGCTCTGTGCAGACTGTTCAAGGTCTGCATTTATATTATTTGTTTCTTTTTGTGTGTCTTCCATACATCTCCTTCACTTCCCCAGGGCACTGAGAGCTGGGTGCACCCCTCTCCTTGCACACCCCCCTCTGCCTGGCTTTGCCTGCAGCACATGGAGCTCACCCCGTTCTCCCTATGTGCCTATGTGTGGATAGCCTCAGTGAGTCCGCTTTGCATGTATGGAAGAACTTCGGCCTAAAGAAATGAAGCTCCCCCTTGCTCAAGGTCATTGGATGAATCTATGGTTTCACTCTCGCAACACCGATCACTCCAGTTGGCACTCCCTCCTCTTAATCCGAGATGTGGGCAGGCAACACAGCCCACGGACTGAGTGCCCTTGGGTACAGAACTGAGCAGCGTTTCCCAAACATCAGTCACTTTGGGAACCTGCCTCTGATTTGTGCACCACCTGGAATGATTATTTCCTTCAGGTTATCATGAAACCCAACTCAGTCATTTTCTTAAATAAAATACTGCAAGCAATGTATCTGAAACCACTTGTTTAATATACTACTTTTTCTTTACACATGAAAACAAAAATACATAACTTGTCAAATAAAAGATGACCTTTGGTATACCACCTAAAATCAGTTTGCGTGTCATTACAAAATGTGTGAGGCTTTTTCATCTTTTGCAAGTTAAGTATTTTAGGCAACGTCTCTAAGGTTCAGTTCCTTCATCTACAAATTGGGGACGAAATGCCTGCAGCTCTGCCTTCACGAGATAATAGAAAGCCCATGAAGGGCAATGGGCAGCATAAAGAGCGATCAAGTAGAAAGGGAATGTTTAATAAACAACCTATCCAGGAGAATGGCATAAAGTTTAATAAGCATGGAAATTTTTTTATGAAAAGTATAAATGGCTAAAAGATGAAGGAATAGAACTCAAAAGAACAAGAGCCCTGCACCAGATACTGCAAAGATGTAACAGAAATAGTAGAGAAATGTGCAGTCTATTAAGAGAAACAATACCCACCCACATGAAATACACAAATAAAAGAGCCTATGGGAATTATCATTCTTATTATAATTCTATTGAGCTATAAATGCAAAGCAAGGGGACAATGAGCCTCTGAAGGGCTCATGGGGGTGGGTGCGCTCTGCAGCCCAAGGTCATTGGCGAATCTATGGTGGACTGGGAAGGCATCCTGGAGGTGGTGTTAGAAGCCAGAGGCCTGGCTCTTTGGTTCTGAGGGTGCTCCTGGAATCCTTTTCTCCACTCCCACATCTCAACGCCACATTCCCCTTGGGTTTTGGCTGTGGACAGCAGATGCCTGTTGGGAAGTGCTTTTCTGGGGCTGGTGGTTAGCAGGACATCCAGACCATTAGAAGCAGCAGCATCCCTGTCCCTGGGGTGTCTCCCAGCGCTCAGCCCCCTCTGCTGCTCTGACTCCTTTCCACAGCTTCCCACAGGCCCCTCTCAAGACCCACCGCGTCCTTGTGCACCTGCTCCCCACTGGAAATCTTTCTGGCTGCCACCTCCAGGGAAACTTATCCTCCTCACCCTCTGCAGAGCGTTTCTCTCTCCGCTCTGCAACTCGTCACAGTGCAACTACTTCTAGCTTCTATTTTGTTGTTCCTCTCCGTCACTTCGTAGCTTATTTAGGTTGATCTCTTTTGCTTTCTCTGCTTATTTTTATCCACTATTGTTATCTTCATGAAGGATTTTTTAAAATATATATTTTTATTGATTTCAGAAAGGAAAGGAAAAGAGAGGAGATAGAAACATAAATGATGAGAGAGAATCATCAATCAGCTGCCTCCTGCATGCCCCACAATGAGGATTGAGCCTGCAACCCAGGTACAGTATATGCCCTGACTGGAAATTGAACCATGACCTCCTGGTTCATAGGTCAACACTCAAACACTGAGTCACACCGGCCAGGTAAGGATTTTTTTTTTTAATGTTCAGCCCACACCACTACTAGAAGCCTCTTTCTTTGACCCAACTCTTCCCTTCTATAGAAAAGAGTCCTGGGAACTCTGCTGTTTAATATACTACTTTTTGCAAGTTAAATATTTTAGGCAAGTTAAGTAATGACAACCAGTGGCCATGAGCTCCTAAGGTATCACTGTCTGGGGCTTGGGCAGAAAATCATGTTTAGAATCACAACGAATCCCCTACCACCATTACACACACACACACACACAAGCATGAGTGGGGTGCAGCATTGGGCATCTTGTCAATAATTTCCAAATTGTACCTCCTGCCCACAAGCCAGAATGTCAAATCAATAATTATTCCCATCCAATAAAAAAAAAGCTGTGGTACATATGTACACTGGACTATTACTTGGCCATAAACAAGAATGAAACCTTATCATTTGTGATAGTGGATGGAACTGGAGGGTACTATGCTAAATGAAATAAGTCAATCAGAGAAAAATAAGTACCATATGATTTCTCTTATATGTGGAATCTAAAGAAACAATATAAACAAACAAACAAACAAACAGAAACAGACTCATAGATACAAAGAACAGACTGATAGTTGCCAGAGGGGAGGGCGGTGTGGGACTGGGTTAAAAAGGTGAAGGGATTGAGAAGTATAGACTGGCAGTTACAAAATAGTCATAGGGATGTAAAGTACAGCATAGGGAATAGAGTCAATAATATTGTAATAACTAGGTATGGTGCCAGGTGGGTACAGGAAACATCAGGGGGAACACTTTGGAAAGTATATGATTGTCTAACCACTATGCTGTTCACCTGAAACTAATACAAAATAATATTAAATGTAAACTATAATTGAAAAAAATAAAAAATGTAAAATAATAATTATTATGATGATTATATTTATAATAGTAAACAACCCAGAGGCTCAGCCAAGTCAATGACCTCAGCACCTGCTCTTTGTCCAGAATCCTGGCCTCTGGACCCTCAGTGTGTAAAAGGGGCGTCTGAATGGATAACACCAAAGACTTCATAGCTCGAAACAACCAACATGAACACAACATATTTCAAGCAGTTATTTGGGGGGTCCCAATGCCAGCTAACCTGCGGGGTGACTTCTGGCAAGTCACCAGACTGCTTGGAGCTTCAGTTTCCTCATCTGCAAGATGAGGTTAGAATACCTAGCTCAGGAGGCTTCTGTAAGGATCGATTGGAATCGTGCACAAAGGTCTCTGGAG
Source organism: Plecotus auritus (assembly GCF_963455305.1). Lineage (NCBI taxonomy): Eukaryota > Metazoa > Chordata > Mammalia > Chiroptera > Vespertilionidae > Plecotus > Plecotus auritus. Next base: position 21,768,667 of record NC_137776.1, on the reverse strand, counting down.
GGATGTCTAGTCCAAAGAGGGGATTAACTCCATGCCCACCGAACCCGAGCTGGGACTTCCTGTGGGGCTCTTGCCTCTGGACCAGTCCTCTGACTTTGAAAACTCTGATCCAGATTGTGAGGTGCCTGAGATTCTTCAGGAACATCTGTCTGCACTTGAGCCCCAACCCTCCCTGGCTGAGGGACCCACTGAGCCAGAATGGTGCCCTGCGGAGACCTTCACCTTGCAGGTGCGTGCCCGCCGCTGCCTGTCTGCCTGCTTGGTTCTGGCTGTCTGGAACAGGGCCTTCTCTCTAATGGAAAATATTATTGTTTTGGGGGCCACTTGTTTGATCCTCCAGAGTCAATATTTGTGGAGATAAGCACAATGTCATGCAGCCAGTAGAGCTGTTTATGACTCTGCCTCATCCTATTGGGTTCCAGTCCCTTCTAGGCCATAGTGTGAGGTGAGGGGGTGCATTTCAGGCAGTTGGTCCTTTTACTCACCCAAACTGCCCCGGCAAGGACGTAGAAGAGGGGCTGGAGTCAGACCTCACGAGTTCCCAAAGGTGTGCTCAGCCACTCAGACAGGAATGTTAGGCGAGAACTTAACTTGACCTTCCAGGAAGCGGGCAGCCTGCAGTCCTGCCCCTCCAGGCCTTCTCTGTAACACGCACCCCAGGCTGACCCCAGCCTTCTCCATTCGAGTGTATGGTTCTGGAATGATCTTTTTTATAAAAATAAGATTTCCTGTTTCCACTTTACATAAAAATGCCTGGACAGATTTTCCATCCAGTCTGGCGGGCTTATTTCAAAGGATTTGACTTAAAATATAGGTTTTGAGGAGAATGCAAACTTTCCTTTGAAGTGGCCTGGAGGGGAAGGCACCCAAGGGCTGGGTGGGCCGCCATTCTCCCATGCAGCTGCACATGGGATGCAAGGGGAGGCAGGAGGACACGCGGCACATAGGAAGTCACCAAAGACAGAGAAAACAGACATGCTTCTAATAAAGCCCCAAACCAAGGGCATGAGGACCTGCAGTCAGAGTTGCGATCGTGCTGTTTCACATGTGGACAACTCTATGTAATTATAAGAGAGTAGAAGCAGGGAGTGACTCATTTAAACAGAGTTAATGGCTTTCTGAAGAGACACCAGGGTGGCTGGCCAGCTAATATTCATAACAACAAGAAAGGAGGAAGAAAAGGAGGGAGGCGAAAGGAGGAGTGGGAGGACAGTGGCATAGCTGGGCGGTCTGCTATGTACCCATCTCTTAGCAAAGTGAGTTACAAAAATAATCTCATCTCATTTCTTATTTAATTCTCACAATATCCCTACAAAGGCGAGTGAGGCTCTGAGAGGTTAAAGTGATTTGCCCAAAGTCATACAGCTTGCAGATGGCAGGCACCAAATGCGATTGTGCTGACCTTGATCAAAGGACATCCAACAGATCCATTTTTTAGAAAGTCATCATTCTGTACTGTAGACACCAGCCCTCATTAACCTGCCTCACCCATTTTCTTGATGCTTCGCCTTTCTCTCGTTTGAGTCAATGGGCTCCTTTGTGTCCTTGTCATAAGCACATGCCAGGCCCCAGGAGAAGTTGGTCAAATGAATACAGATGATCAATGCCTTCTTTAGCCAACCAAAGATCTGAGATTGACATCAGGCTGCCCTGAGCACTTGGGGAGTTTGGAGGCATTCAGACCTTTACGGGGCGGGGGGCATCTGCTACTTGCCAGGTATTGTTTAGGATAGAGCAGTGAACAAAATGGACAACTGTCCCTGCCCTGGTGGTACTTACATGGGAGGGAACACAGGAATGACTGGAATACACCAAAGGAGGTTTCTTCTCCTGCCTTCCTGTTAAGAAAACTCCACTCGGTACCAGTCTGCAATCCATGTAGCAGCCACAGAGGAATCTTTCCAAACACAAATATGATCAACTCAGATTCTACTCAGAATCCTTCAGTGGCTTCCCTCTGCCCTTAGGCTAAAGACCCAAAGCTTTAGACCTGCCTTCCAGGCCTGCATGAGGTCTCTGTACCTCTCCTGGCTCCTTCCCTCTCTAACCAGTTCTTCCAAGCTCCTTGCACAAGGACTGACTGTAGCACTCACCACCGTGTGCCCAGGGCCTCGCCAGGGCCTGGTCCAACATGATATGCTGGGTGACTAACCCTTTCACAGCACCATTGCTGCACCCCATTCTTCTAAAACGATCTTCCCATCTGGTCTGTGTGAACCTACCTTTTGTAAAAAGTGAAAGGCTAGGGGATCAAGAGCTGTAGGCAGGGTGTCCTTGGTGTATAGCAGGGACAAAGATGGCATGTTTGACCTCGGTCTGGGTCATATGGCTACTGCACCTATGTTGAAAATAGAAGCCACTGCAATGTGAAATCCAGGAGAAAGAACGGGGGTGAAATGAGTCACTAGTCAAGCCTATCTCTAGAAAAATGCTGAGCAGAAACCCTCCAGCCTCACAGAGCTTGGAGTTTTGCACCTGAGAGTTCTGTTCCATATCACCTACTCACCTTTTCATTGGAAAAGTGAACGTCTGGGCTGCAAAACTGGAAACATCAGAGCCATTCTTTCACTTATTCATTCATTCTACATACATTGGTTAACCCCCTACTGTGCTTTGGGGATATAAAAATATAGTTATTATCCTCAAACTCCTGCCACACTAACAAAGCAGATTGGGGATGAGGGGATGGAAGCAGTGCTAAAGATTTCAGGGCAATGTTGCAGGCCACCCACCTCAGCATGAAAAGGCCTTTTTGGAGGTGGTGAGACTTTGGACCTGAGTTTAGAGACAGATAAGAGTTGGTTGGATTAGAAAGGCCATTGGAATGGCACAGATGTAGGTATGGAGTTGGACAAGCTTGAGGTCCTATGGGAACCGCTAGTCGTTGGTGTTGCTGGGAAGCCAAGTAGAAGACTGGGAATGGTGGGAATGGAGCTGGAGCGCTAGGGAGGTTCTGGGTCCTGGAGCAAGTACTAAGAAGAATTTTGAACCCTCTCATGTTGAAACACTGGATTGGCACTGAAGGTTTTAATCAGAAGAGCAACATGGGAAAATTGCACTTTAGGTAGATCCTGATGTGGGGAAAAGAGGTTTGAAAGGGACCAGGGAAGGGCAGAGAAGCCAGTTAGAAAGCTACGGCCATATCTACAGAGAAAAGACAAGAGTAATGGTCATGATCTTGAGTTGTAGGCAAGGCAAAGGAGGGAAGGGCTCAAGAAAGGTTTAAGAGTCTGCACCCAGAGAGCTAGAATAAGATAAAAGCAGAAACAAGAGTTTCCATTTTCTGAACTCCTTCTACATGCCAGACTCTCTGGATAGCTTGTTATACTAGTACATAACAGTAAATTTTAATATTTATCCACATAGGTAGGGGGCCCAAGTGAGTGAAAGTTTGGAGGCCCTCAGATCCCCCATGTAGGATCTAAATATCTTGGAAATGCTGTGCAGATGCTAATGTCAATTTGCTGAGGGTAGGGGTGAGGAATGAAGTAGGGGGTGGAGTATAGAGTGGAAATGAAAAAGAGAATGTCCCAACAATTCCTTAAGGCCATGGTCGGCAAACTGCGGCTCACTAGCCACATGCGGCTCTTTGGCCCCTTGAGTGTGGCTCTTCCACAAAATACCACGGCCTGAGCGAGTCTGTTTTGAAGAAGTGGCATTAGAAGAAGTTTAAGTTTAAAAAATTTGGCTCTCAAAAGAAATTTCAATCGTTGTACTGTTGATATTTGGCTCTGTTGACTAATGAGTTTGCTGACCACTGCCTTAAGGGAATCATTTTAGACCTTTCCCATGGTAGACCCCCTGCTGAGTCTGACTCTGCAACCCCAGGTTTCATCATCTAGTCCTGGGACTTAAGTTATGGGGGTGGGGATAGAAATGTTTCCACATTTAGGGAGAGAAATTTAAGATCAGTAATTACTATAACAGCGAAGAAGGTATGTCCTCAGAAATCTCCAGAAAGAGGGTCAGTGGACAGGGATCTTGGTAGTTTAGTCAACTCAGAGCAGTAAACACCCAAGAATAAGGACAATCGCTACACCTTACTTCACTGTGCCAGGCACTCCCTGGTCCTTCTATCCATTTCTCCCAGCAACCCCAGGAGGTAGGAGCCATCATTATCCCCATTTACAGAGCGAGAGATACCTGGAGAGGTGAAGCCAGGTGCCTAAGGACCCTAACCTCTTTTCCAACCCAGACTCGGCTCCAGAGTGGGTACTCCAAAAGAGGCTTCTCAAATCACCCTAGTGAAAGCCAGGCTCACCCCAATTCATCACAGACGCCCTGTCTGTAAAATATAGTAATAAAATCAATTACTGGAAACACGATCCCGTGCTTGGATGGCATAGTAATGGAAATTGCTCGAAAGTTTCCGAATGCTTACTCTCAGTTTCTATAAGTGCCTGGTCCCCCTCCATTCCCCCGCCCCCCCCCCCCCCCCCGGCCGCCAGCGGAGCAGCAGGGGGCCCCACACCTGCTCACCTCACCACACTCTCTCAGGCCTGTGGACGTGAAGGACTGAGTTGGGGTGGATTGAAAAAAAAAAAGTCACTTGTCTGGATTCCAAAGTCTGAAGTGTTAACCTCCAGGGCTCACCCTCACATTAAGGATTCCTGAGAGAGGCTCCCACTGTGTTTCTGGTTTGGGTGACTTAGGGAGAGGTGCCCTGTGTTGTACAAAAATGAGATTAATTAGCTCCAAAGGTCCCTCCAAAGCTAAACGCTAGGATTCTGGCTCCTTTTGCAACACCCAGCTCAGCAGCAATGTCTGCGGGCCAGCTGGTTTTCTTCCTGCACTCATTAATAAAAGGAGTGAATGCAACAATAGCCACCCCTTTCTTTCCTTTGTGAGCCTGAAAGGGGGCGGGGAGGGAGCGGGACAGCCTGCAGACGCTGGGGACGTGCCAGACGTGCCACCGGAAGGCTCAGCCAGAAGGGCTGTGAGGCAGGGAAGCAGGTGGGCGGTGATAGGCGGTGACAGGCGGCGCCTGGGGGACGGGGAAGGAGGGGCGGAGGGGACTGAGGGGGCGGGGGAAGGGCTGTGTGACACAGGCAGATAGACACAAGGAACCAATTAGCCCAGGCGATGGGGTGGGGTGCACCTGAGAATTAAAGAACACCTGGCAGTTTCTGGGACAGAAGAGGATTAAGAGTTGCAGAGGAAAATGAGGCTGAGGATAGAGCAGGGCTGGGTGAGATGCAAGAACTGCTCAGTGAACTCGCTTGGGGCCCTTATTTGATTTGAATGGGGTATTTCCCAGGCCCAGGCGGGATGAACTCTGGGTCTTTTACTCAGAAAGGAGGACATTGGTGCAGAGGTCAGGGAAAGCTCCAGAGGGATCTCCAGATGCTTAGGAGCAAGGATTCTCTGCAAGGGTTGCCACATAAAATACAAGACTCTGGTTAAATTTGAATTTCAGATAAATGCATAGTTTTCGGTATAAAAAAATTAGTATATAACGTGCTAAATGCCACAGAATTAATTATACTTTTTTAAGTGATTAAAGTGATAAATTCTGTTATATGCATTTTACCATAATAAGAATGGAATATACCATTTTCTTTCGTTTATTGGAAATTTAACTTTAACTAGTGCTCTGTGTTTCATTTATTAAATCTGGCCACCCTACACCCAGCAGGAGCTAGAATAACATCCGGGGGCTGCCCAGAGGTGACAGCTGCTGCTGCCTGAGACATGGAGGGAATGCGGGGAAAGGGTCTGGCCTCCCCGCTCTCCAAAGACCCAGTTTCTCCCATCAGCTCGAGTTTCTAGAAGCCAGAAGGCAAAGGAACCTCAGAAATACAGGCACAGGGAAAGGATCCAAAAGCAAACGTGCAGTTATTTTATTTTATTTTTTTAATATATTTTATGATTTTTTACAGAGAGGAAGGGAGAGGGATTGAGAGTTAGAAACATCGATGAGAGAGAGACATCGATCAGCTGCCTCCTGCACACCCGCCACTGGGGATGTGCCCGCATCCAAGGTACATGCCCTTGACTGGAATCGAACCCGGGACCCTTCAGTCCGCAGGCCGACGCTCTATCCACTGAGCCAAACCAGACAGGGCCGTGCAGTTATTTTAAATGACACAGGATGGCCAGATTTGCCAGGCCTAATGACCCCGATTTTATTTTATCCACAAGCTGACCTGAAGCCCCAAGGTTCAATCAAATTACCACCCCACTGAGGTCCTTGCTCTTGTTGTGGAGGAAGAAATGTTCCTCCCCCTTGTGGGTTCCTTCGCTTGGCCAATAATTAAGTCTACATGAGATATTAACAAGAGAAAGCTACCAAGTTTAATTATAGTATATATAGGTACTGGATCCCCACATGCATGATAGGTTGAGACAGAAAGGTAAAATGAGGTATCTATGGCATGAGCTAAGGAGCGAGGTAAGGCACCCCAGACTTCAGAGGGGAGGAGGGTCATTTGTAGGATGAGAAGAGCAGATGTTCAGTAATTAGATGTTTGCCTTGCAAACATAGGTCATAAAATGTTACTTTTGGGTAATAACTATTATTATGGGCAAAGCCCCTGTGGGGTCCAGAACAGTCACCCCAGGATGTGCCTCTGTGGTATGCAGATTGTTTTGAACTAAAGGCAACTTTAGCTGCAGGCTCAGGAGACACTTCTGCCTGCTACCCTTAACTGCCTAGAAGAATGTGAATAACTAGTAGAAGCCTTGCCCGTAAAAGATTATCAGCGATAACCTTTTTCACCCTCCTCTATGGCAGGGCAAACTTCTCTTTACCAAAGGTCTGCTTTTCTTACATCCTGCAATGACCCTTTGAAGACCCAAAGGCACCTGACCTCATCCCTAGCTCAGGATGTCTATATGCCCATGTTCCCTTCCTGTCTTTGAACCTCTCATGTATGTGGGGTCTCTAACTCTCATGTATGCAGGGTTCTCATACATATGTGAAAGGTTAAAGCCTGTGGTGCATGGACAGGCTAAATAGCCATCTCAGATGGTGAATAAAGAAAAATTTAATTTATTTCAAGAAAAGGTAAAGGCGGATGGCGATATCCAAAGGGAAGACTGCACAGCGCTGAGCCAAAGGCTACTGGGTTGATGACGGCAACAAAAATATACTTAGGACAGTGAAACAAGGAAGGTACATAGAAGTAATAGGAGAGCCTCGGCTGGGCTGCTTTGGCTCGCTGAGAAGTCAGAGAAAAGGGGGCCTTGAAGATAGGTTCAGGGGGTTAGCCCAGAACAAGATGCCGCTGCCCATTGCTCCCCTGGTTGCAAGTCTCCTGGGTCCCTCAGAGGGAAGAAGTGGGAAGGGAATGGCGCTGGAGTGCATCCTTGGGGAAAGCAAGCCATGGATTCTTCATCCTGAGGGCATTTACTAGTATCTCTCTCTTGCAGGTGGAAATCTTAAGGGAGGCCTCAAGGGAGGGTCTCATTAGAATATTCATCAGCTTTCCCGGTGTGCTTTTTCAAGGTCTCGTCTCCACTGATGGTCAGTGCCACCACTAGTCAGTGTAGCTGGTCCTGAGGCACCCACAGTGTCACCTGTCTGGGTTTGCTGCTTTTATGGGCCTGGAGCTGAGATACAACTGAGGCTTAGATGCTATCTTTAGGTCAGTGTTTAAGCCACATGACCAGTGATACGCTAGGGGAGGATAGTTACCCTGGGGACATGGTCCTTGTTTTCCAATTTTGCCCCTAGCTAGGCATCCAGGGCTTTCTGCCCTGGTGAGTTTCTGTACCTGGTCCATCGCCCTTGCCGTGCTCATGCCTGTCCAACAATATGTATGTATTAAACTTGGTTATTTTCTTTTGCTGATCTGTCTCATGTCTGTTTGATTATTAGACCAGCCAGAAGAAACTTGAGGGCAGAGGATAGTATGTTCCTTCCCTTCACCCCCAATTTAAATTATTTAAGGGAGAGGTAAAAGTTTCTTGAGCCCTCAGGGTCTCAACTGCCTTTAGCTCAAAATAATCCACATGCCAAAGTGGCACATCTTGGGGAGCCTGTTCTGAACCCCTACACTCACTCTTCTGATCCATGGGGTGAGGAGTCACTGCCTGCTGCTAAGGCAGCAGAGGGAGCATGTGAGTGCACATCTTCAAGCTGGGAATCAAGAAGTACTGCTCAGTAAGTGAAGAATATGGTCCCCATCTTCCAGCTGCTCCCCTCCTCCCGCACAGTCTGTTCCTATCCTTATCCAATGTCTACTTATAACATAGGCAAGTGAGTGTATGGTAGTAAGTTAAACAGTCACATTTCATATTCTCAAGGTGCTTGAGATTCTAGTTGGTTGGGGGATATAAAATGCAATGAAAATTAACGAAAACACAAGATGTGAATGACAAATTCGAAAAAAAGACTAGCAGAGAAATGGCAAGGCAGCTCACAATAAAAAGACATGGGTGGTCTAGGGGATGCTTAACGTAGGTATGTGTGTACCCAGCCGCTGCTAGGTGCTGGGGGACAGCAGAATGGAGTTGGACACATGCCCCTTTCTCCAGGAACTCATGAAGTCGCCCACAAGAATCCCCAGAGACAACCACAAATATTTGCCCATTTGTCTTGGCTTCTTACACCCCCGCAGGGAGGCTGTTGGAAGAAGAGAGCAGATTTCGTTGCCCAGAGCCCCTGGGTTCCTGCCAAGCTCTGCCTGCAGCTCTGTGGGTCCCGGGGCCTCAGTGGCCCATAGAGGATGAGGGTCTGGACTCAGTGATTGCTGCCTCTGCTTGGTGCTTCCTCCTGTCCTGCCAGGTTGGTACTTCTCTGCTTCAAGTCTGCTTATCGCTGACCATCCCCCAAGAAGTGGCAGGAGCTGCATCCAGCCATTTATGTCCCTGGATCACCAAGTTCAAAGTGACAAACGGATGACTCTCACATTTACCCCTCAGCCTGTGCAGGAGGAGCAGAAAATTGGACTGTGACTCTGGCGTCAGGCTGCCAGGGGTTGAATGCTGGCTCTGCCAATGACCAGCTTGAACAAAGTTATACAAACTCGCAGTGTGTCCATTTCCTCATTTGTAAAATGGAAATGCTGGAATAGTACCATATGGATTTGTAAGGCTGAATAAGACATTGCCTATAAAAGTGTTTAGAACTGTGCCTGTTAGCTATCATTATAATTATTTATTAACCACCCTTCACAGATTTAGAAACCAATAATAAATGTGCTCTCACTGCCTACCTTCAGGTCTTTGCTTTTCAATCTATGGGTTAGGAATAATTAGTGTGTTGTGAAATCACTGTAATAGGTATAATATTATGCATTTAGAAAGGGTTCCTTGTACCCAATTCCAACATATGGGCCCCCCGTACAAACAAGCAATTCTAGGACATCAGCAAGATACCCAAGCATTCTCCTCAATTCTGACACACTTCAACACAATTCTGGAGATAGCACCAGAGTCCTCAAGCTAAAGTCCTCCTGCCACCCCCACCCCGCCCTGCCAAACAGACACACTTACGTCGCCAGCTGCAAGCCCAGACTCTTACCTGGGCTTCTGAATTAGCAGCTATAGATTGGAGGTTCCAGTAACCCCCTCCAACTTAGAATGCCAATCACAAGTCCAGGTTGTTGCCTGTACTTCTTATCAACTGGCTACAGATAGAGGCTCCTACAACCCCTTTCTTGGGTTTGATTAATTTACTGTAATGGCTCACAGAAGTCAGGGAAACGAGTCACCTACTGGATTACTGGTGTAGTGTAAAAGGCTGTAACTCAGGAACAGGTAGATGGAGGAGATGCACAGAATAGGGTATGTCAGAGGGGTGTAGCGCTTGCAGGCCCTCTCCAGGCACCCAGTCTCCCAGCACCTCCACGTGTTCACCCACCCAGAAGCTCTAAGCCCCATCCTCTTGGGTTTTTATGGAGGATGCATGACATGGACATGATCAATTAAATCACTGGCCTTTGGCAATTGATTAAATCTCTAGCCCAGCCGTGGGCAAACTACGGCCCACGGGCCGGACCCGGCCCACTCGGCTATTCTATCCGGCCCGCGGAACCGAAAGAGCGGAGGGTTCTCTTGCTCTCCCCTCCACTCCTTTACTTTGAATTTATATTAGTTCACACAGACACTCCATTCATGCTTTTGTTCCGGCCCTCTGGTCCAGTTTAAGAACCCATTGTGGCCCTCAAGTCAAAAAGTTTGCCCACCCCTGCTCTAGCCCTTCTCCCCTCCTTCCCCAGGTGTATGTGGGGTGGGACGCAAAGTTCCAATTCTTGAATCACTTAGTTGGTTCTCCTCAAAGCCAGCTCTCATCCTTAGGTGTTTCTCACGTCACCTCATTTGCATAATAAGAGACACCTTTATCACTCTCATCACTTGGGAAATTCCTAGGAATTCTGGAGTTGTGACCCAGGAACTGTAGACAAAGATTAAATACATATGAGAAATATATTTATCTGAATGACCAAATGTATATTTATTATAAAGCACAATATCACAGCACTTGAAATAAATATCTATACTAATAAAAGGGTAATATGCTAATTAGACTGGACATCCTTCCAGACATCCTTCTGGAAAAAGCCACGGTGGTGGGGGCCAAGGCAGAGGTGGTTAGGGGTGACCAAGCTGGCCGGGGAGGGCAGTTAGGGGTGACCAGGCCAATAGGGGAGGGCAGTTAGGGGCTACCAGGCCAGCAGGGGAGGGCAGTTAGGGGTGACCAGGCAGGCACATAGGTGAGCAGTTAGGAGCCAGCAGTCCCAGATTATAAGAGGGATGTCCGGCAGTCAGACATCCCCTGAGGGGTCCCAGGATGGAGAGGGTGCAGGCTGGGCCAAGGGACCCGCCCCCCCGTGCACAAATTTCATGCACCGGGCCTCTAGTCCTATACAATAAAGGGCTAATATGCACATAGACCAAATGGCGGAACAACCAGAACAACTGAACAACCGAACAACCAGTCGCTATAACATGCACTGACCACTAGGGGGCGTGTGTGGAACATGGCAGGAGTCAGCAGCAGCGGGATAGTAGAGCAGGTGAGCGAGGGCGCCAGACGAGGGCAGGGCGATGGTTGCTGTCATTGGAGTGAGCTTCTGGTGGTTACTGAAAATTCTTTGCTCCCACGCTATTGTGGTCCCACCTGGCTCTTGTACCTACTGCTGGCACAATGCCGTCCCTGCTTGCACCCGCGGCCAGCACTGGAGCCACCGCTCGCAACCGCTGCCAGCACCCAGCGCCAGTCCTGATCACTTGGTGCCATCAGCGGGTGCAAGGGGAGGCTGCCGGCCCTGATCACCCTTAAGGGCTTCTCCACCTCCCCCTGCTCCTGAGGTGTGATTGGGGCACAGCTGCTGCTCGCACCCTTTGATGGCACCAGCCCCACTCGCACCTGCTGCTAGCACCAGCCCCAATCGCTCTGCGCCGTCAGTGGGTGCCAGCAGGGCCGGCGCTGTCAGCGCGTGGGAGCAGTGGTGGTGGCGGGAGCTGGGCTGCCAGCAGACAGGGGACCAGGGGCCGCGCTGGGAGGAGCCAAGTGGGGGTATGGAGGATGGGCCGAGACCCACCTCTGTGCCCATCACAGCCTCGCGGCCCACAGTTCCTTTCAAGGTGTACGAATTCATGCACTGGGCCCCTAGTTTATTATAATCAAACAACAAAGAAAAATGTGTATGAAAAAGAAAGAAAATAGAAAATATTAGTGTAGCACATGTAGGAAAAGTAAGGTCTTCTGTAAAAGTAGGGTTTCAGGTGTGTGTGAGGGGGTGAGTGGGTGTGTGTGAGTGTATGTGCTAGGTTAAGATGTAGAACAGCAGTTGCCAACTTTTCAGACCTCAGGGACCACCAGTGGTCCACAGACCACCGATTGGTGACCGCTGCTCCAATGGTTTCCTTAAACCAGCAGTCGCCAACCTTTTGGACCTCATGGGCCACCAGTGGTCTGTGGACCACCAGTTGGCAACTACTGATGTAGAATGTATTTTTTTACTGTAGGTCATGGTCAAAAATTTTGAAACCACTGTTTTAAGTTAAATCGCCATTCCTTGTAAATTCTATCCTTCCTGGTCATAGACTGAAGACCAGACTGCAGAGCGGCCAGAGTTGGGGGAAATGGAGCTGGCATCTAAGTGATGGAAGGCTCAGAAATGCCTGATAGATGAACTGCTGGGACCTGTCTCAGCCTCCGTGGATGGCGGAGGGAGATGGTGAAGGACAAGAAAGAGGAAAGAGAAAATAAATGAATGCCAGATGCAAAAATTAAAATTATCTGACAAGTCAAGGTGTGGGAAGGTCTGTCTCCCTGACAGGGGCCCAGGAAGATATAGGAAAAGAGGTGGCCCAGCCACTTCTAAGGACACCCTGCAGCCAGATCTCCTGACTCCCACTTTCAGCAATGCTGCCCTGCTGTGCTGGGGAAAGGAGGTGACTACCTGTGTCAGGTTTGGATCTGCAGAAAGATGGTTCCAGTCCCCAGACCTCTCTCCTATTAGGCCTATGTAAGAGCTTAAAATTGCCCATCAGGGCCGATGGAAATATTTGAAAACTGGATTGTGGTGATGGTTGTACAACTTCATATATTTACTAAAAGTCATAGAATTTACTAGGGAGTGAACATAATGCTATGTAAATCTTATTTCAATAAAGTTGCTTAAAATGGTAACATCCAACTAATAGAATTACAACCAATGGAGATTCCTGCTTTTGAAGGACACTGGAAACCACCAGAAAATAAATAGCCACTGAATAATTGTGAGGGTTTTGTTTTGTTTTGTTTTTTTAAAAAAGCACACAAAACCATGTATATAATTCCAATTGAGAGAGAGAGAGCGACCCAGACATTAACTCTGGTACTGAGATTGTTTTATTTCTTTCTTATTACCAGCTTTTTTATTTTCCAAACTTTTTACAATGAATATTAATACTAAAGATGCTCCATTAAACAAATAGGTACAAAGTAAAACCTATATAAAAATGAGTTAAGAAGTAAAAATGGCTAGAGAATAGGTCACAAATTGTCTGTATGTAAGATTAGGAGTGGGTATGAACAAAGCCAAAGGAGAGTAAAAGCAATAAATTACAATGTTAATCATGGAATCATAGGTGATTTCAACATTTTGCTCTTTGCTTATCTATAATTGCATTTTCCACCATGGACATGTATTTTTTGCCTAATGAAAAGGAGGCATAAAATCTTATAAATCATTGGCACTATGACAGTAAGATTACTTTCTGTTTTTTCAAGGGCTATTTCATTCTTGTTTTTCCACTCTGAAAACTTAATTTAGTTAAAAAATTCCACAACTATTTCTGGAACGCTTGTTCTATGCCAGGCACTGTCCTAGGCACGGCAGTAAGTGGAGGCAGATCGGGTCTCTTTTCTCAAGTAGCTCATCCTACCAGCCAGGGAAACAGATGTGGATGCAAAGAACAAAGCCGCATCATGTAGATCTCGGTCGCAGAGATGGAAATAGAAGGTACAAGGGGAGTTCAGTTAACTAGTCAGCAAAAAAAAAAAATGCCTTTTTTAAAAAAAAAAAAAAAAAGGAAATTCTATTATTATTGCTACACTTCTGACAAAAGTAATTGCTCTTGTTTTACTAACTTTCCATGGAGCTCTGATGGCCTAAGCTGTGTGAGTGGGTGGGACGTGTAAGGCGCTAAGAGTTTGTGGGCATCTGCTGTGTGTGGGACAGTGTTCTTTCTACTCATTTAATCTTCCCCGCTGCCCGAGGCATATCGTGAGGGGAAGGGGAGAAGAGTTGATGGAAGACTAAACTCTATAGCCAAGCTGCCCAGATTCTAATCCCAGGGCTATTAGTGATATGATAGTTAGATAACCTCTAGCAAGTTTCTTAGCCTCTCTGTGCCTCAGTTTCTTCCTCCATAAAACGGATGTAAATAACAGTACACACCTCATAAGGTTTGCGGCAACCGCTAAACACATCATTGCAGTACCTGACACTGAACACACTCTAGGATTTTATTATTGTAGATTTCTATCCCACCAAATAAATGTTCATCCTACTTTGTATTGCCTTTTCCAAGCAATGCTTCAATTTTTTTCTTCCTAAAGAGCCAATCTATGATTCAGCAAACATTTTTGATCACCTACTGTGTGCCCAATACTGTCCTCTGTTTTGGAAAAACACAAGATTCCACCTGGACCTACTCATAGGTTCCTGCAGGAGAGAAACACAAACATCAGTAACGGAAGAGGGCTGGGAATTAGTAACAGTGGTTACCTAAAATGTTCTGAAGTCCCAGAAAACACCTCTCTCTCTCTCTCTCTCCCTCTCTCTCTCTCTCTCTCTCTCTCTCTCTCTCTCTCTCATAGTTAAAATGTGGTTCCCATTATCATGTTTACAGTATTTGCTTGTGAAGGAAATAACATTCTTTGGATGTCTGATGTGTGCCAGACACAGGGAGACTGTCTATAATAGCAGAAAGGTCACCATGTGTCAGACGCTGCACTGAGCACCATATCTTCCTTTAATCTTTTGAAACAAGTTATTATCCTTGTTTTATAGGTAGGGTTCTTAGTTCAGAGGTCAAGTAACTCTCCCCAGACCCCTCATTATTCAGCCAAGAAATTACAGTCAGAATTCAAAAATCAAGCAATGTCGTATTCTATATGTCAACTAATTTAATTCTCATTGTACTTCTTTGAGGGAGATGCTATTGAGCCTATTTTTATAGATGAGGAAACTGATGCTTAAAAAGTTGAATCATTGCCTGGCTGGTGTTGCTCAGTGGTTGAGCATCGACCTATGAATCAGGAGGTTACGGTTTAATTCCCGGTCAGGGCACATGCCCGGATTGCAAGCTTGGTCCCCAGTGTGCAGCACGCAGGAGGCAGCCGATAAGTGATTCTCTCTCATTATTGATGTTTCTATCTCTTCCTCTCCCTTCCTCTCTGAAATCAATAAAAAATATATTTTTTAAAAACTGAGTCATTTGTCCAAAGTCAAAGCGTTAGGAAGCCGCAGATCTAGGTGCCTCCAAAGCTATGGTCTTTTCCTAGATACTGTGTGGTCTCCCATTTCCTCCTGTGTGAGTTAAAGTTGAGCTTTCACCCAGGCCCCTGCAAGGGAGCATCCTGAATTAGGATGTAAGAGACATGAATTCTCAACCTGACTCCGCCATTTATCAGCACGGTAGCCTTGGACTCATTACTTTTCCTCTGGAGGCCTTCCTGTCCTTATATGTAATGAGATACTATAGGGCTCACACTTTCTAGAGTCCCCAGAGGAATGTCATAGGAAATCAGCTGAGACCAGATTCTGCTAGAATAAACGTAGGCTGGGAGCCTGGGGTGGCACCCAAGGATTGAAGAGGGAGGAGGTCCCACAACTGTGTGCCAGCCCTCTCTATGGGAAAGGGTCTCTGGTCTTCCATCTGCCAGAGAGGGAGGTGCAGGATGGCAAGTAGATGACATCTTCAGGACTGACCCAGACATTCTAGTTCATCTTTGTCAACATCAGCAAACATTCATGGAATGCCATTTATCAGGCTCTATGGTTATACACAGTCTTTGCCTCATTGGGAGACAGGCATAGACATGAAAGAAAGAGCCAAGTAAGGAAGCACAGACCAATTCCCATGGGACTTTAGATAAAGAAGTAGGGCTGGGAGAAAATGAGAAAGACTCTATACATGAGGATGGAATAACCTTTCTGGGAACTCAAGGAATGGCTCATATAGGAAAGAAGAGGAAATGAGGTGTCTTGAACTGAGCCAATTCTGGAAGGCAACAATGGACATGAATGGACCTATTTTGAAGCTAGTAGTAAATAGATCAGTTGCCTGTAGTGGAGGGTTTGCTAGAGAAGCTGAAAAGTTAGAGGCCAGTCATGGTGGACTTGAAATATAAGAGTTAGAAAAATGTTTTTATCTTTTATCCTCCAAGAATTTTGAGCAGGACAGTAATGTGATCACAGCAGGGCTTTGCAACAGTACCTGGAGCTAAGTCTGACAAACAGGTTAAAGTTGAGAAAAGATGAACAGTCAAGGAAAATATGACATGAGCAAATAAAGATCCATAGGTTTGGAATAAAAGGTAACCATCAATGACCTTGAAATGGCACTTCCAGAGCCACCTATGTGGAAACCAGGTCACAAAGGAGAAAGGAAAAAGTAGGTAGTGCCCAAATGAAAATGAAGAGTGTTATAATTCTAGTGAGAAGCTTAGAATGAAGGGAAAGTCAATCAGTTATGGGACAGGTTCAAGGCAAGTTATATATTATAACTGTGACAATATATATATATATATATATATATATATATATATATATGTATATATATATACATATATATATATAGATAGATATAAATAATTAATTTCAGAGAGGAAGGGAGAGGAAGATAGAAACATCAATGATGATAGAGAATCACTGACCGATTGGCTGCCTCCTGAACGCCCCCTACCGGGGGTTGAGCTCACAACCTGGATATGTACCCTTGACCAGAATCGAACCAGGGACCTTTTCAGTCCACAGACCGATGCTCTATCCACTGAGCCAAACCAGCTAGGGCATAACTGTGACAAATTGGAAAAAAAAACAAAAACACAAACCACTGATCTTTCCAAGGATGGGGTTAATTTCCACCCTAAGCAGAAAACAGAAGAGTCTTGGGGAAATGGAAATGAGGAAAGCCAGCAGTGGCCCAGGCAGAAGTCAAATTAATCTCTAGAACCTGCTTTGCTGGTCAAAATGAAACTTCAATGAGCTCCAGTGTGAATGGAGGTGAAGAGAGGTGGGGAAAGTCTCTTCTCCTTCCATTGTTGAGCTTCCTGGAGACAGATAATGTCCCATTCAATCCCCTGGTGACTTGCAAGATGTCTGACCCTCAGCAGGGTCCTGCCTTGTGCAGAATGAATGCTGGATCCAATAAAAGAATAAGGAAGTAGAAGAATGACTGGCAGAGGCCCCATTCCAGCCCTCATTGCACTGAACACAGTAATAAAGGGAAGGACCAAGTGGCCTGAATGATTATAGTATTTTGACCTTAACTTTGTGCACACATTTATTTTTTAGCTGGGATAATGAAGGTACTTGGATGCGTAATAAACAAATAAATGAGCAAAGCAATAGAGAAGGCTGCCTTACAGTTTACAAAGCTATTACGCACACGTTTTTTCCATGGAGCCTGTAACCACCCTGCACACAGGCACGACAAACGTTACTTTCTATAACAAATAATGAAACTGGAATTTAAATAACTTAAATAACTACAATCGCAGAGCTAATAGTGGCAGAGTATAAACTAAAACCCAGATCTGATTCTAAATGCTCTTCCAGCCCCATGGTTCTCACTCCCAGAGGGCCCACACTCCAGAAAAATCCTTCCACTCATGGGCGCAGCCTGGTCACCTTCTCGAAGAGCCTTCTTCCTCGACCCAAGAGCCTATAAATAGCATTGGGTCTTGTTTTGTATGTATTGTTAGTTGGCGATTAGATTGTGAAATGTGTAACTCAAGCATTGACGTCTTCTCCCACAAACAAACCCTTGACTTATCAATCACATCTCCCGTGCGCATCAGAAATGCCCATTTTTACTTTTGCCCTTTCTGCGGCAGCCACTTCCCCGCCATAACCGTCATTTCTCTGCTCCTTTCCTGGGCACTGATCTTCCTTCTTGAATTGGAGTGTAGCTGACCTGCCATTTGCTGCTTCACTCACTTCCAATGTCCTCCTCCTCCCTCTTTAGTTCTCCCTGAGGCCCTGGAGCTGCTTTCTTTGGAGACAGCATGTACCCACTCTTTCTTTCCAGAGCTCTGGCCAGCTGGCCCCAGGATCCAATCAATGGCCCATCAGAGACCAGGCCGCTGCTGTCACTCCCGCCGTGGAATTTAGGTAAGCCCCCCAGAGGCCCGTTAGTGCAAACATTTCATGAGTCAGCTCTGTTTCACAGAATTCTCCTATTTCCTGCAGCCTCCTGCAGCCTGTCCATGTCTTTCTCTGCTAAGTCATCAATTTCTCCTCTAGGAGTATGGACTCTCTTTGTTTTCTTTCCTGTTTTTCTTTCTTTTTTTTTTTTTTTTTTATAACTCACTGCCTGGTTTCCCAGGAAATGTGGGTAGCCCCCACACACTCTGTCACCTTCTTCACTCTAACCTCACAGATCTCTTGCCCACTTTTTAAGGTGTTTCTTCCAGTCTCTCTCGGTGCTTGACAGCAGCCAGCCTCCCATGCCCTGAGCCTTCTCAGGCACATGCTCCTTCCTGCTGATGGTGCTTCAGAGAACTCCAGCCCAGGACTTCCTCACCCATAGTCCCTGTGGTCCATCCATGGGGTTCTGCACAAGTTTTGGTGCCCTGAAGTTTCACACAGAATACTGAGAGTCTGGGCAGTTTTCTGGGAAGAGGGTCCCTAGATTCTATTCCCAGAGACCAGACTGTGGCCCAGGCCCCTCCTCTGGCCCAGCCTCCCCATTTCACAAATGCAGAAACACTGCCCCACAGAGAGTTGATGGCTGTGGAGGGGAGTTAGGCTTGGGTCTCTCTCACGGACACTTTGCCATATCTGTGTGGATTTCTCTCCCCTTGATGCCTCCCTCCTGGATTTCCTGATAGATCCTTGCTTCTCCACATGGTCACACACATCAAGTGTTCCCTTACACGTATTCAGAACTCAAGGCTGGCTACATAATGTGTGGGGCCCAGCAGGGGCTGAGAAGTCCATCTCCCCTTTCTTTGGGCCAGCTGCCCCAGGAATTGGGACCTTGGTGCCAGGGTATCCTGGGCCCCTAGATGACACCACAAGGCTGTCTCCAGGTGTCCCTACTGCAGTTGTCCCTACTCCAACCCTCCCTGCTTGCACCCAGGCCAGGCAGGTTAACAGCAGAGCATGGCCCACCAATATGCTGGGCAGAGGGCAGCAGCCATTCTGGGTTGGGATGGGGGCAGACAAGGCCCAGGAACTGGGACTTGGAGTGTGAAAGCAGACCTCACGCGAGCAGAGGCTCCAGGCTTCCTGTGCACACTCCACTGTCCCACTGGATTTCACGTACAGACACAATCACAGCTGAAAGTGGTAAGAACTTCAAGATGGCAGCAGTAGAGCATCAAACGAAGTGTGGGTCCTTCTGCACCAGCCACAAGCCCATGAAGCACCCGGACATCACTTCACAGGTTTCAAAGCACATCACATCCCGGCCTTTCTTCTGACCTCTCAATAGCCCTTTGAGTTCATCAGATTACGTGTCCTGAAGCCCCATTTCATAGGCAAAGACGAGCCTCCCAGGTAGTAGGCCTAGCTGAAGCACATGAGTTCTGGAGTCAGCTCATAAGGGGCTGGGCCTCAGTTTCCTAATTTGTAAAAGGGGGCTAATCATCTCTTCTTGAGGGTTGTGGCATTACAGCAAATAATGTATAGAGCTCATTCCACAGTCTGAATGTTCCATAATGAGATATCTCAGCACATCCATTGGTGTATCTGGCTTTTCCCAAAATCCTATTCATGAACACCCTTCACTAATTTTCTATGTCCTTATGCTTGGCTTAGTATTTTTATTTCAAATCTATTTTTTACACTTACATTTATTTTATAGGATAACTCTATCTTAGTGTCATAAATGAAAGACCAATATCACTCACCTTAAATAGAAGGTGATCATAAAAATAAATTTGTGGAAAATGACAAGGGTATGAAAATCTAGCCTGATATCTTTGCTTGCTGGAAACAAAGAACCTGTACTTTTCTCTGTGCTAAAGAGGGAAATTAGCAAGTATTAAAAATTTAGCCCCATCCTGAGACTTCTCTTTGACTTGGTCTACAGGGAATAGTCTTTATCACCATTATATTCAATAGTATTGCATGCCCTGCTGGTCCCTGTACCAGTCATCCTGATTTTGTGTACCTTGATTTACCTGTTATACTTTGGAAAATACTAAGCATGAGGTTAGGAAATAGCAGATCCAAGGTTCACAAGACATGGATCATGATTGCAAAAAATAAAAAACCCATGCAAACCAATTCCAAATGTTTTTCATGAACACATGGATTGAAAGAATGCACATCGGTTCCTTAATAGTGATCGGCTCTGAAGAGGGGAGAAGAGGAAAGGCTTGTGGTAAGAGGGACTTAAACCATATTTGCAATATTTTTAACTATTTTATCAAAAATGCTTGAAACAAATAGGAAAATATTTTTACAGTTGCTAATTCTGCATAATGAGAGCATGAGTATTTAGTATTCCTCAGATTTTTATGTACTTCTTAATTTTCTTAAGACAAAAAACAAAGAGCAAAAGCAAAAGAAAAGTTCAATCAGGTAAAATGCTCCCAGGTAGACTTGTTGGGAAGGATTGAAAATGCTTTGGTAAATAAGCAACTGTATTAGTTTGCCAGGGCTGCCTTAATAAAATACTACACACTAGGTAGCTTCAACAGCAGAAATTCATTTTCCCATAGCTCTGGAAGTTAGAAATCCAAAATCAAGGTGCTGGCAGGTTTAGTTTCCTCCGGGGCCTCTCTCCTTGCCCTGTAGATAGCTGCCTTCTCACCGAATCTTATTTGTTCTTCCCTCTGAGCATATCTATACTCTAATCTCTCCTATAATGAGAACAGGCAGATTGGATTAGGGCAGACCCTATTGACCTCATTTTACCATAATTACCTCTTTAAAGACCCTATCTCCAAATACAGTCACATTCTGAGATGCCAGGGGTAGGACTTCAATGTATGACTCTGGAGAACACAGTTCAGACTATGATAGGGATCTTAACTGATCACCTTGCTGACCTACCTCATTGTCCAGAGTCTCTGTCACTTCCCTTTATGACTCTGCTGCCCTCCCTCTGCTTTCCAATATCCTGGATATCTGAGCAGGTTTTCTGAGTGCCCCACTGCCTGTCCCTTTGTGATCCTTCCTGGCCCCAACTCCTGTTTCTGCAGCCAGCCTACCAAGTACCCTCTCACCCCACTTCACCCTCCTCCTCACCCAAGCTCTCTTTGAGTGCATTCCACTCAGAGCCCACTGGTACAGCCTCCAACCAGGCTGAAGCTCTGCAGCTTCACCCAATTCAAAGTGCCTACTCATGGACAGCACAAGGCAAGACATTCCCCATCTCCGATCTGGCCCCTGACTGCCCGTGGCCCTCTGTTCTGTCTCCCTTCTAGAGATGTGTCTCAGTGGATGTGTTTGTGGTGTTCCCTTACCCATCCCTCTCTCTGTGGTTCTTAACATTTTCAGGTCCAAGACTCTATCAGTTAGCACCAAATCAAGAGAGCAGACACCTCTTCGACACTTAGAGGGAATTTAATATAGGGAATTGTTTACATGAGGGATCGGGAAAGCCAGACAGGACACAATGAGGCAACACCCTGGGGATGGTGGCACAGCAAGAGAGAAAGAACTTGGCCCCACTGTTCCATGGAGCCGCCACTCCAGTCCTGAACTAGGTGAGCCCGAGGTTTTAAGTGGAAGAAAAATAACCTGCTATTATGTCAAAGCCACTGTGGCTTGGAGTTTCTGCTAGGGCAGCCAAACTCATATGCAGCAAATGCATCTCTTCTTACGTTGCCTATTTGGCAGCAGGTTACAGAGACAGCACTTTTCCTTCTCCAAGGAGACAGAGCTGTGGCTGTGACCTTGTTATCTGAAATAGATTTCGATACTCTCATTATACTCAGATGCTTGCCTAGGAACAAGGGTCTTCATAGAGGTGGAACTTTCAGTGCTTAAATGTGAAGAGTTCTAGGCAAACCAGGGTGAGCTGGTCACCCTACCTTCTTGTGCCTGAAGCAAGACTTTACTTCCTCAAACAGAAAAGCACTGTCCAGAATCCCAACCCCATCCTCTGCTGCCACACCCAGGTCCAAACCACAACACAGACCACCATCTTCAGAATCCAATTGCCTCCCAGTGTCTCTTTGAACAAGACATAGCAAGTTCTTCCGTGTCCACTGCTGCACGCATGAAGAGATGCACTGTATACAGATTAAGAATGTTGAGTGGAATCACCAAAGGTTATCCAGCAGCCCTGGCCCTTTGCACCTGAGACGTTTTCCAAAATCACTTCGGTTTCTCTGGATCTGAGACTCATGTCACATTTCTTGCTTACAGAAAATTGCCTGACCACAAGTAGGAGTCTCTGGTGTCACCTCAAGTAGATGGTAACAGGGTTCTCCTACCACACAGTCCTTGCTGAACTGCATCCTCCTCAGCAGGGTCCTTCTCTCACCTGCTTTTGTCTGGGATACAGCTTGCAGGACTGGATGGAGCAATGGATTGAGTTCAGACCCTGTGTTTGGAAGCCTGCCTCTACCTCTGCTCTCTCTATAATGTTGGGCAGGTTGTCTCACCTTGTAGAGCCTCAGTTTCCCATCTGTTTAATAAGGTGGTGTGTGTGACAGGCTGAAATATGACCCTTCATAAGACATCCACATCCTAATCCCTGGAACCTGCAAATGCTACTTTATTTGGGGGCAGAAGGGAAGGCATTTACACAGATGTGATTAAGAATCTTAAAATGAGGAGATTATCCTGGATTGTTCATGTGGGCCCTAAAGATTATCACAAATGTGATAGAGAGGGAGATAGAGGGAAATTACACAGACAGAAGAGGAGGGGGCAATGTGACCATGGAAGCAAAGATTGTAGTGATGCAACCACAAGCCAAGGAATGCTGGCAGCCACCAGTTGAGAAGAAGCAACAAACAGATTCTCCTCTAGGACTTTAAATGCAGGGGTAAGGGTTGGGTGAGCAGGGCAAAAAATATGTATTATACGGAGAAACCAAGATGGCAGCATAGGTAAACATCTGAACTTGCTGCCTCGCACAACCACTTTAAAACTACAACTAAAAGACAAAACGGACATCATCCAGAACCATAGGAAGGCTGGCTAAGTGGAAATTCTACAACTAGAAGGGAAGAGAAAAGTACACTGAGACTCAGAGGAACTGCAGAAGTAAAGTGCAGAGGTACAGAGGCATGCGTGTGGAGAGAGCTGGCAACTGAGTACGCGGCTGCCTTTTTCAAGCGGGAGGGAGACACAAGCTCCCAACTGCTCTGAACTCCAGTTCCGAGCAAGACTCTGGGGACCCAGACTCATACGGAAAGAAATTGGACTGTCTGGCAGCGGGCGGAACTCAAGGGTGGCTTTCTCTCAGAGGTGCTTGCAGCAATTACTGTGGGACACTGAGACCCTGGGGCCTCTTAGGGCAGGGCTGATGGGAAGTCATTGTGGTTGCTCCACCCTGAGACTCCGCCCCATCCAAGCTGTGTGCAAAGGTTTTTGCATATGAATGTACTGGTCCTTTGAAATCTAAACTTACCTAACAAACTGCAGCTGAGTCAGAGAGACCCAAAACATACAAAAGAAGGCCCAAGGCCCCACAGCAGCTTGCATTGCTTCACAGCTGGGCCTCATCTGGGCACCTCCAAACCCCAAACAAAGAAGAGGAATCTGCAGATCTCTCCATAGCTCCTGCTGGGTGGCCTCAGGCAGAGGCTAAATTAGCACCTCCTTGGAAATCCAGGAGCCAGTGTACCCAGGGGTCAGAGTAGGACCATCCAGATTACAACTCCTCAGATCCATAAGGGACACACTCAAGAAGCAGACTCAGTGAGCACCAAAGCCCCACTGAAGCAAGTCTTGCTTCATAAGAGTGTCTCCAGCACAGAAGTTCTCCCATCGTAGACACAGCTGATCCTCACAGCCAATTGGCCTGGAGGTCAATTCCACCCAGTGATACCAACAACAATCAAGGCTTAACTACAACAAGGCTGTGCACACAGCCCACAAAGGGGTGCACCAAGAGTGTCCACCTCAGGTAAATGGGGAGGCTGAGCCACTGGGCCCTATAGGACACCTAGCACTCAAAGCCACTCTATCAACTCAGGGAAGCAGCCAAAATGCGGAGACAAAGAAACAGGTCACAAACGAAAGAAATGGAGGAAAACAAACGACTGGATATAGAATTCAAAACCACGGTTATAAGGTTTTTCAAGAATATCCTAGAAAAGGCCGATAAATATAACGAGACCCTTGAAGATATGAAAAAGGACCAACTAGAAATTAAACATACACTGACTGAAATAAAAAATATTATACAGAGACCCAACAACAGACTAGAGGAACACAAGAATCAAGTCAAAGAATTGAAATACAAAGAAGCAAAAAACACTCAACCGGAAAAGAAAAAAGAAAAAAAAATCCAAAAAGTTGAAGATAGTGTATGAAGACTCTGGGACAACTTCAAGCGTACCAACATCAGAATTATGGGGGTGCCAGAAGAAGAGAGAGAACAAGATACTGAAAACCTATTGGAAGAAATAATGACTGAAAACTTCCCCCACCTGGTGAAAGAAATAGACTTACAAGTCCAGGAAGCACAAAGAACCCCAAACAAAAGGAATCCAAAGAGGACCACACCAAGACACATCATAATTAAAATGCCAAGAGCAAAAGACAAAGAGAGAATATTAAAAGCAGCAAGAGAAAAACAGTTAATTACCTACAAGGGAGCACCCATACGATTGTCAGCGGATTTCTCAACAGAAACTATGCAGGCCAGACGGGAGTGGCAAGAAATTTTCAAAGTGATGAATAGCAAGAACCTACAACCAAGATTACTCTACCCAGCAAAGCTATCATTCAGAATTGAAGGGCAGATAAAGAGCTTCACAGATAAGAAAAAGCTAAAGGGGTTCATCACCACCAAACCAGTATTATATGAAATGCTGAAAGGTATTCTTTAAGAAGAGGAAGAAGAAGAAGAAAAAGGTAAAGATAAAAATTATGAACAACAAATACATATCTATCAACAAGTGAATCTAAAAATCAAGTGAATAAAAAATCTGATGAACAGAATAAACTGGTGAATATAATAGAATCAGGGGCATAGAAAGGGAGTGGACTGACAATTCTCAGGGGGAAAAGGGTGTGGGGGGTGCAGGAAGAGACTGGACAAAAATCATACACCTATGGATGAGGGCAGTGCGGGGCGGGGGAGGGGGTAAGGGTATGGGGTGGGGTGGGAACCAGGTGGAGGGGAGCTATGGGGGGCAAAAGAGGGACAACTGTAATAATCTGAACAAAAAAGATTTTTTTAAAATAAATTAATTAAGGAAACCAAGATGGCGGCATAGGTAAACACCTAAACTGCTGCCTCGCACAACAATTTCAAAACTACAACTAAAAGACAGAACGGACACCATCCAGAACCACAGGAAAGCAGGCTGAGTGAAAATTCTACAACTAGAAGGAAGGAGAAAAGCTCACAGAGAATTGGAGGTACGGCAAAGGGGCTTTGTGCGCGCAGAGAGGAAGGGCGGCTGAGAGCTTGGCTGACTTCCTCTGGCGGAAGGGGGAAGGAAGCCTCGGACCGCGAGCTGGGAAAGGCAGAAGTCTGAAGGCGCACACGGGCCAGTGCGCACAAAGGCTGC